>NC_083354.1:79128298-79437211 GCF_030254825.1 Meriones unguiculatus
CACCTCAGTTCATCTTCCCATGCTTGCCCCCTCATAACCTTTATGCTGTGTTTTCACCCATTTTGTTCACAGAGAAATAAGACTTAAACAGCGAAGAGCTTTCAGGTCACCCTGTATGGCAATGCCAGCTCTGGGATCAAATCATTCGTAGGGGAGAATGATTTGTAGAGGGTGGGTTTCAAGCTGTTTTTGCCCCCTTTCCTCCCTAAAGTTAGGATTACAATAGTTACCCTTGGGATTGTTCAGAAGGACGGATGAATGCACCTGTGAAAGTTTCCAAAACTGCCTGGTGCTCAGTAGGAAAGTAAGACCACACTCGGGGAAGACAGGCAAGGACAGACACCTCACAGAGGGAAGCTTGATTTGACTAACACCCAGCAGCTGGAAACAAATTTGAGAAGAGTATAGAAACCCAGTCTATTCAGAAGTTTACAACTTAGGGAGAGGGAATTGTGGGATGGCAGCAAACGCTTTAACAAAAGTCGTTGTTCTTTTCTGATTTTAAAAGTAAAAAATACTTAGGAGGGCTGGAGAGATGGCTCAGAGGTTAAGAGCACTGTCTGCTCTTCCGAAGGTCCTGAGTTCAATTCCCAGCAACCACACGGTGGCTCACAACCCTCTATCATGAGATCTAGGGCCCTCTTCTGATGAGAACGCATATATGCAGGCAGAGTACTGTATAAATAATGAAGAAATAAAACTTAAAAAAATACTTAGGAATATTATATAGGGGTAGAGGAACCAAGAAAGTAAAGAGATTAAAAAAAAAAAATCCTACCTCCCCAAGACAATGCTTGCAATCTTGTTTGTATTACTTTGTTTTGATGCTATGTATTATGAAACATTTTTTGATCGTACTTCATGTGTACTTGTATATGTGTAATATACTTATAATGTTCATTAGGATTACCTGTATAATATATTCTTTCTTTTCATTTCTTTTGTGTAAATTCTTTATCACTAAGCAATAACGAGAAAAAAATTGAGACTATAGAGTACGCGCAAGTAGAAGTATTCTCATTTATTTAACAATTTCTCCATCACTGGCTATTGAGGTTTCAAGCTTCTGCTCTTAGAAGTAATACTGTGATAAATATCCTTACACAAGAAAGTTTAATTGCATTTAAAAGCTTATTTCTTTGTGTGAATTCCTAAAAGTACAGCTATTGGTCAAAGAGTTTATTTTTCTAAAGTCTTGGATTCATGTTGCCAAAAGGCTTTTCAGAAAGGTTGCTGTGGTGGTTTGAATAGGTATGGGCCCCATAGACTGGTGTGTGTGTGTGTGTGTGTGTGAATGCTTGGGCCACAGGGAGTGGCACTATTAGGAGGTGTGGCCTTGTAGGAGTGGGCGTGGCCTTGTTGGAGGAAGTGTGTCACTGTGGAGGTGGGTTTGGAGGTTTTGCATATGTTCAAGCTACCCCGAGTGTGACACAGTCCCCTTCTGTTGCCTTCATATCAAGATGGAGAACGCTCAGCTCCTTTTCCAGTACTACATCTGCCCCTTGGTACCGTGTTTTTCGGCCGTGATGATAAGGGACTAACCCTCTGAAACTGTAAGCCAGCCCCAATTAAATATTTTATTTATTTTTGAATAAGAGTTGCCTTGGCCATGGTGTCTCTTCATAGCAATGGAAACCCCATCTAAGACAGTTGAATCTGTGTACTAAAAAAAATTATATATACAAATATATACACACATATATAATAACAATTAGAAAAACAGACCATTAATTTGAAAGAGAACAAGAAAGGGTATATGGAAGGGTTTAGAGAGAGGCTATGGAAGGGGGAAGTGTTATAATTATGCTATAAGATCAAAAAATAAAATACTTTCTAAGAATTAATTAAAAAATTCCAAAGAAATTCAGCAAATGTACCTAAGATATTTTATTTCAGTTCAGGCACTAGTGTCCTCTTCCATGCTCTTGTGTGGAGTACTCACTATCAGACAGTTTGGACTGTAAGCATCTCCATTGGAGCAGAAAGGTGATTTGGACAACACTAACAGAATATTAGCATATGTCATATTTCTTTGTGAGGGAATGTTAGACGGTTAGTCTTTGTCTTATTTGTCGAACCTTTTTCCATATATCCTTTGTCTTTTAAATTTATTTTCAGTTACATAATTAGGGGCTGGCAAGATGGCTCAGCAGTTAAGAGCAGAGGACTTGGATTTGATTCTCAGAACCCCCATGGCAGTTCACAACCTTGGTGTTTTTTGTTGTTGTTGTTGCTTGAATTTTTTTTCCACACAGGGTTTTCTCTGTGTAGCCCTGGCTGCCCTGGACTAATTTTGTAGACCAGGCTGGCCTTGAACTCACAGAGATCTGCCAACTTTTGCTTCCCTGTGTGCTGGGATTACAGGTGTGCTCCACTGCGCCCAGATCCAGTTCACAACTCTGTAACTCTAGTTCCGAGTGATCTGATGCCCTTCTCTGGCTTTTACAGACACCAGGTACACACATGGTGTGCATGGATACATTAAAAAACTCAGAAGCATATAAATAAAAAGAAATAAATGTTTTTTTAACTGTACCAGTTCTGCCTTAAAGGTTGTTTGTCCCCATTGTTGTGTACCTATTAATCCAGCTGTAATTTTTAATAGTTTCAATTATGCGTTTTAATGCTGTGTTATTTGGTGTAGAAATTCCTCATTGTTGATGTGTGGGAAGAAGTATGATTCTTTACCTCTTTGTGATATTTTAAATTCTACTTTACTTGGGGTTAATATTGTCACCCTCATTTTGGTGAGGCTAAGGGTATAAAATTTGCATATCTGGGCATGGTGGTGAACAACTGTAATCCCAGCATTCAGGAGGCAGAGGTAGGCTGATTGCCGTGAGTTCGAGGTCAGCCTGGTCTACAAAGAGAGTGCAGGACAGCCAGGGCTACACAGAGAAACCCTGTCTCAAAACAAAGCAAAAATAAAAACAAAAACAAACAAACAAAAGAAATCATTTAGCCAAGGTTCATTTAAAATATATATATATATATATATTGGTCTTACTTTGCCTGTAATTTTGTACTCATTTTTACAGTTCTTATTTAATCTTAACTCTATTAAGTTGATCTTGGTTCTTATAATGGATCCTGTTATGTAACAACTGCTGTGTTTTTTAAGTTTTCAATTTGGTTTTATCAGACTGCTGATATCTGACTTAAAGTAGTTAATTTCAAATGAGTATCTTATGCAAAGCACTCCACACCTGTGCATAAAGGGACTGAAGACTCTTTTAAACTTAAGCACATCATAGACTGGGTTCCTTTTAAAGTGATTTATAAAAGAGACAGGGTTTCTCTGTGTAGCCCTGGATGTTCTGGACTCTCTTTGTAGACCAGGCTGGCCTCGAACTCACAGAGATCAGACTTCCTCTGCCTCCTGAGTGCTGGGATTACAGGCATGTGCCACCATGCCCAACGTCCTCAGAATTCTTTCCTGCTGTTGGTTGTTATTTTGAAACAGAGTCTCCATGTAGGCTTGAGATTGTCCTCCAATGTACAGGCTAGGTATCACAGGCTGGCAATCCTCCTGTCTCAACCTCATGAGCGCTAGGGTTACTGCTGCACCCACGTCTTGTTTCCTAAAAATTCTAAATCTATTTCCTAATTATCATTTAGTAGAATAACAGAAAATCACAGACTAGCACTTTTTGTTCTGTAGAAATTTTCATTTTTATTCTTGAATGACAACTTCTTCTGCGTTCTCTCTCTTTCCCTCCCTCTCTCTCACCATCCCTCCCTCCCTTGATCCCCTGTCAATATTTTGGTGAAGATGTGTGTGTTAGATGCATATGGATGTGCAGGGCAAGAGGAGGATGCTGAGTACATTCCTTTATTGTTATTTGCCTTATTCCTTTTAAGACGAAGTTTTGTCTGTTTTTTTTCTGTTTGTTTGTTTGTTTGTTTGTTTTTTACTGAATTGGAAACTCAATATTGTTAGTAAGCTCCTGAGACAGAGTTGTTCCATCTTCTCAGTGCTGGAATTACAGATAAGCACAGCAATGCTTGACTTTTTATGTGGTTGTTGGAGATTTGAACTCAGGCCTTCATTCTTGTATATGATGGACACAGTTGCCCGCTTTGATTTTAAAAGTTGATCCATGAATGAAGAAATGTTAGATCAAAATACTTGAGATAATCAAATCCTAGAGGCTGCAGTTGCCCACGGAGGCCAGAAGAGGTTGGCAGATCCCTTGAAACCTGAGGCGCAGATAGCTGTTTGCTACCCAGATGTGAGTACTGGGAACCAAACCGAACAGAGAAGTTGTAACCACTGAGCCACCTCTCCTGTCCAATCCTATTGGCAGCGATAGCCAAGCACTGACTAGAAAGAATAATGTACAGCAAATACAGTCTCTCTGAAAGAGACTGATTGTGTGTGTGACAGTCTTATCAACTTGACGAAATATAGGATCCCCTGGGCAATGGGCCTTTGGGAATGCCTATTGAGGATTTTCTTGATTATGTTAATTGATGTCATTTAACCTATCTTAGTTCTAGGCAAGGCTGTTCCCTGATCAGAGGACCGGACTGTGGGCTTTATAAGATGGAGAATCTGAGCACTAGCATGTGTGCATTTGTTGCTCTCATCTTCTGACTGTGGACATAATGTGTCTATCCGTGTCAAGCTATAGCAGCCTTCACTTGCCTGCCATGATGGATTGTACCTTGGACTGTGAACTAAAATAAATCCTTCTTTTCTTAAAAATAACCAAAAAACAAACAACAACAAAAACAACAACAACAAAAAACCAAACAAAAACAAGGTGACTGACCATTCACATGCACATCTTAATTATCTTTAATACTTACAAGTCAATAGCTTTTATAAGATTAGGGTTTTACAGTTATATCAGTATAAAGTTTGGGCCCTTACAAATTTGAAGATTCTATAGCATCAAAATAAAACTTTAAACCACAAATATGGTCTACAAAGAGACTGGGACCCTAATTTTTCTGATCTTTTCGTGGTGTACCTTTACAGAATATCCCAATTTTTGTATGAGTTATTTATCCAATAGATAAATCTTAACAAAGTTAACAAAGACAAAGACGTTAGACATACATCTCTAAGTTGGTTTTTGTTAGCTTGAATGGACCTTAGGAATCCATAAACCTTATTTATCAAACATATGTTGTTCCTTCTCTAACAGGGTTAGAAGCCGGGTGTTGAACAGAGCCAGTGAAGACATAAATAGGTTGGCACACATCCCTAGGTCAGTTTTTGTTATCCTATACAATGTCAGGAACTTTAAACCTTAATCGCCAAACTTACATTGTTAGTGAATTCTATTTCCACAAGCAAGAATTGAATCAGAGTTACATACGGGCATGTTGTAGGAAATTAAGACTTCTATGTATAGATACTTTTTTTTTTTTAACTATCAACCCATTTGTTGTAACTTTTTGTTACAGATTTTACAGATCTTTTAAACCACACCCAATGAATATATAAATCCTGAGATATAGAGGGTTTATACAATGGTTTACAAATCCAGAGATAAAAGAAAGGTTATACTTTAGCAAAAGTTTTTAGAGATAGAAGGAGGGGGTATTCAGAGAGTTAGACATCTGCAATTATGCTTTGTCATTTTTAAAGACAGTAAGACAAGCCACGAAGAGGGGCATGAGGTAAGCAGTGGTGACCCCGAGGAGAGTTTATCTTTCAGCTTGTTCCTAAGCACACAGCGCCCTTTCCTGGGCTGTTCTGCACTATCACCCCACCCCCACCCCTGTCACAGTCAGGTGGCCTGCCTGACCTAGGACGGATTTGTTGGGGGAAACTTCTTTTTAATTCTTTATTAATTACACTTTACTCACTTTGTATCCCCCCTGTGGTTCCCTCTCTCCTCCCGTCCCAATCCCTCCCTTCCTCCATCCTCTGCATGCATGCCCCTCCCCAAGTCCACTGATAGGGAAGGCCTTCTTTTCCTTCCTTCTGATCCTAGTCAATTAGGTCGCATCAGGAGTGGCTGCAGTGTCTTCTTCTGTGGCCTGGTAATGCTGCAGGCATTACCCTCAGGGGGAGGTAATTAAAGAGCAGGCCAATCAGTTCATGTCAGGGAAAACTTTGAAACAAGCTTGAGGGTGGGGAGGGAAGGCCAAACCCCAGCTCTAGAAACAGCCTTCTTAATAAAGTGCAACAGCATGTGATGGCCCATGTTTGATATTATCCATATGTGATATTATTTATACCCAAAAGACATTTGAATCTCTATAAAACTGAATTTAGCGATCACAGGGAGAGACTGAGGTGAGCAGAGAGATTAAAAAAAAAAAAAGCTCAAACACAAGACAATAGCAGGGAGTAAAGAAGGAGGCTTAGAGACCAGAGATTTTTGAGAGTGGTGAACAGAGAAAGCTTAGAGACAGGAAATTTGGGGATTATTTGCTTGTGTGGTGGCAGAAGTTATTACATCGGTGAGAATTTGGAAGTCAAGCTTGTCCTGTTTCTGGCCGTTGAGACTGGTCATCTAGTTTCTACCGAGGCCAAGTCATTTGCAATAAAACAGAAAGGGTTTAATGCGATTGCGGTGTCTGAAGAGGAAAAAGATTAGAAAAGGGAGGTAAACAGCCTCGCAGGAACCCATAGGGTTCAGCTCCAGCAGTAAGGGAGACAGAGTCCCAGGAGGAAAGACAGGTGGGGAGGGAACCAGATGCAGAGCAAGGGTGAGATGGGAGAGACTGAGAAGGGTAGCAAACAGCAGTTCTACCAGAGAGAAGATTCCAGTAATGTCAAGAGAGCAGAACAAGCTCCGGCAGTGAGCAGAGACTAGGTTGGGGAAGAGCAAGGTGAGTGCAATCTGTTGGACTGTGTTCCAGGGAACCATTTCCACCTAAATGCTCCAACTGTAGAATGCTGGGTTAGCTATGAGAGGGCAAGATGGAGTCTCGGCCTCATCAGTAGCAGAGGTGCTTGCTTCCATCTGACATCATCGCGGGGGTGATCTCCACAGCTGTTTTCTTAAACTCCTGATCCTGTTATACTCAAGGAGTCATGATCCCAAGAGGACATAGAAGAAGCCTTTACGAGGATATGAGATGAGGCTGCAGTGCGCTACTTCAAAAGGTAGTACCAGACAGTACAATGAGAACAGCCCAATCTTTAAAGGCATGTCCCGAATGTCTGGCAACAAGGAAGAGTGCAAGTGGTTTATTCCATTTCAACTGGGAAAAATATGTCAGTCTTTCACAGTACTTCTCAACCCAACCCCACATGTTTCCTCTTTAGTAGAATTTCCTCCCATATTTTATAAAGATGCTTTTATATTTTTCCATTAATGGATCTTTTAGCTCATAGAAGAGATTATACTAGGAATCACTAATCAAGCCGCTGTGTAATTGCTTGGTTTTGACCAGTAGTTGAGAGAACTAGAGCCGTGCTTTAGAAGGATGAGCTTACAGAGTATGTTTGGCTGCATAGAAGCCTCAAAATCATAACTCTGAGCTTGAAACCATGAGCCTCCTTATAGTCTGGAAACACTAGGGATGGAGTGGAAAGCATTATCGGCAAAATAGTTTCTCCCAAAGGAAACACTGAGTACGTGTAAAATATTTGCATGGCAGATGAAACGGAGAGAAACGAACCCACTTTAATGAGTTTTATTATGGGAGGCTGAAAGAATGACATTACCCCTGCAGAAAACAACAACAAATAAAACAAACAAAAAACAGAATGGGAGAAAATTTGGCTTGTATGAAAATGTTCTTTTATTTGGAATGGGGTGAATTTGAGAAAAACGCTGTCGAGGTGTGGAAGGAAGCTGAGTTTTACTCAACAAACACTCAATTTTACTTCTGATTGCTCCCTCTAAGGTCCCAGGGCACTAAACCCAACAAATCTGTTTCTCTCCATCAGCAGAGGGAGATCTGCCCAGCACATAGGACCTGAGCAGCAGATCTGGATCCTGTCGTTAGTTGCCCCTTATGGCATTTGATTGCAGAACTGAGTGAATGACATGTGGAGGAGGAAAGGCATGAGCTGGACTCAGTGATTATACGCTGAGCGGGGTAGTGTGGCAAAGAGACAAAGAGGAGTATCACAGGATGGCGTGGAATCAGAAGACAGAGACAGAGATGCTAAGTCTGGAGTGGCGTGTGGAGGGTGGAAATCTCAGGGGTTTCTGTGTATGTGGTATCTTCACTTGAAGCAAGGGGTCTGGGCTAACATAAGCAATCTTTAAGATGAGACGTTTGCCCACAATGGATCAAGTTTTTCTGAGGCTGCACCAATGGAGAGGAACTGAAAAGTATAGCAGGGCTGGATGAGATGAACAAATATTGGTTGTGTTCAAAGAAGGTGAGGGATGGGAAATTAGAGTCCAAAAGAGTGACTGTAGACTGTGAAGACAATGGAATCGTCAAACAAGGCCTTTATCTAATCCAAAAGTCAGATGTGGACACTGTCTTTTGAGGGTCATATAAAAGTCAGTTTACTTTCTTCCTTGAGTACAGCAGGAAACCCAGAATTTTTCTCAAGCTACCTGGGCTTCTAAGGAGTCTTTTTTTTTTTTTAATCATTTCATCTCTATCCCATTTTATGACTCTTCTGAACCCTTGATCTGTCTTATGCCTTGAACTTTACTTATCCCAGCTGTTTTCCTCTACCCTTCTTCTCCAACACTTAATACTGATGTGTACTAGAGAGTCAGGATTATATATATATAGGGGGGAGCGCTTAATCAGATGCCTAGGGCATACTTCTGGAATGTTAACATCACCATTCTTCCCAAGTCAATATCTTATCATTTATCTATTTTGATTGATTCAGATACCCTCCATTCTCATCATTGATCAATGTGTCAATCTCACATCCATGGCTGTGGAAGTTGACTTTTCCATCTTGGCAAAGCCCAGAGTACTGTACCCATCAAACATACCCTGTTAAGAGCATGTTTCTAAGTACAGGGCTGTGGAGAGAGATGAAGTTATTGTTTTACTTTACTTTTTTTTTGTCTCTTGTATGTCTCCAAGTCATATCCCAAATCAAATCTATTAGCTTTTCCAACAATGCTGCTTTCTACATATGGCATTTCTATTCCTATTTTACAATCTGATCTTAACATCTGTGAAGGGAAAAAAACTACTTCATCCATATCCAATATTCCCACAACTCCTTTAATTTTTACTTTTCAAATAAGTCTTTGGCGTTTATCTCTCTTTCATTGACCAGGGTCCCAGTCAGTGTTACTTTGATCAACTCTAGCCAATGCTATTGCTTTCATTCACCTCAAAACAATCTGCCAATACATTTTTAGGATATTTTTTTAAATGCCAGTGTGATCATGCATTCTTCTAGTCTTGTCTCCATGTTGGCCCCCTTGCCTTCCTATCCCCTTTGGCTCCCATCCCGCTCCCAGGGAGGCCTTTCCTACCTTTCCTTGAGTAAAAAACCCTAACCTTTCCCACCCAGGCCTGACAAAAATGTTAGGAGAGATGTTTGCAGAGTCCCATTGGAGTTGCTCCCTCAAGCAGCTCATTGATTGGGCACCAGCACATTTCCCTGTGACGATTCTCAGAGTTGTCTTCACTACACTCTGGCCTCCTAGGTGGCAGAGCCTGGGTTTCATTCTTTCGTGTTCTGCTCTGAATTAATTTCATGTGGATCCCAACTCATTGACATTCCTCTTATGATATTAGATCAAATCACTCATTTCTAAAAGTGAGATTATTTTCTAGTCACTAACATGAATGCCTCCAATCCATATACAGTTCACATTTTTAAATGATTTTGACATTTTGGCATTCTTTATGGCCAAGTCCTTCACTAGACAGTATCTAAGAAGGAGCATAATTGGCAGATCTGAAGTCTAACTTCATTTACTTCTCCTGCCCAGGCTCTGGCAGAGGTGTGGACAAATAGCAAAGTGACAAAAGGCGAGTGGCCTAAGGAAGCCCTGCCGCCGGGACAGGAGCACCACGAGAAAGAAAAATCCACAGAAGTCTACTGTTGTCTCAGAGATTAGAACCTGCCTGATTCCTACAACTTCCGAGAGGGGAGCCTCCTGTTAGAGGTATGAAGTATGAGGTGGGTTTTCTGTGGCATTATGGACAGATTTGTAAGGGAGAATGGCTCACATGGACCCATGAGATAAGCAGCTTGGGGGAGAATACAGAGAAAATCTGGCTTCGGCAATATGTACCACCGAAGGCACTGTGTGTAGCATGGAAGAAATTAAAATTTCTTCTGTCTGCCTAAACAGCTGCCTGGTCACCTTGAGAATGACAGAGGGGCAGCTGTTCTCAAAGACATGTAGAAGAAAATTCAGCAAAAGTGATTACCGACCTGAAGAGCCTGTTCAAGAACTAAACTGTATTGTTGCCTCTGTGGAGATGAACATGAGCATCTCTTCAGGTGAGAGACTATGCTGGCCATTAAAATTTTAAATCCTCCTACACCCAGTAGCCTATGGGCGTGAAAGCCGCTTTGCCAATCTGTGCTCCATCTTTTGGCAAGAAATGTGACCTGGACTCAACTGTCTATTTATATTTTATTCAAAATTCCTGACTTCATGGGATAAAAATTGTCAGGCTTCCAAATTCAAGTCGAAAGAAGTTAAAATCCTTATTGTTTACAAAGCTCGTCTGTACAGTGGGGCTGGTGTTAATTAACTCTGACATCCCTAAATTCATTTTGCATATTCAGTGGTTGCTATGAAAAGCTGGGTCTGGAATAACAAATGCACAGACAGCACCATTAAGTAGGATGCAGGCAATACATATTTTTTCCTTGGTTTGTTTCTGTTACCAATCAAACTTGCAGACGTGAGACCCGAGGGTTTCTGACAGTAAGTCCCACAAAAAGATACCATTCATTTATTTTGGCAGTGAGCTGTACTATTCTAAGAAAGCAGCTGTGCGTGGCAGAGTCTAGCGTTATAACTCAAAATTTGTCCTGTCTCAGTGTTTGCAGGACACTGGGTTATAGCATTTTAGAAGGAGATGAAACAGATAGAATGGTGCATCCAGAAAGAGCAGTCAAAATACTGACTCGTAAAATCTTTTATGGGTAGTACAACGTTTTCAATTACAAAAGTAGAAATAATTTAGAAGACAATTCACTTTTCATTGGTTTTGTTATTGCATATTCCTACCATGTTGGTTGCTTGCTTCTCCCCGGAGACAGTTTTCTAGCTGGGTTGTTCAAGAGTTGCTTATGCATATATTTAAATCTCAAGCCAAGAGGTTGCTGTCGATAACAGATATTCTAATAGGAAATGTCCAGGATAAGTTTGACAAATGCCCTATTTAACTAGAATATTCTGCTCAGGGTCCTGGGTTCATTCTCCAGCACTGAAAAGAGAAACTATATTCTTTGCTAAGTAGAATCTTTTGGATATAAAAGAAGCTAGGAACACAATAATTTTACCTAAGCCCATCTTAGACAATACTCAATTAAGTGTGTGACATGTCCAGATGTGCGTGCACGCGTGTGTGTGTGTATGTGTGTGTCCCAGGCTTCTATGTCAGGAACAGAGACAAACACATTTATGTCTTTCTGTGGTGTCAGAATTCGTTGACTAACAGTAAATTCACAAGGTGCAGTGGTTTCTTTGGCAACAATTTGTCAAGTAGTTGAGATTCCCTTGATAGCTGCCAAAGCAAATGCAGGTTCTTTTATTACAAGCTTAATTGCCAACATTAACGCTGAGTGTATGCATTCCACATCACCGGCAAATCTCTTTCTGTGTGTATGCACACACGTGCCAGCCAAGCACTGTACCCTGAGCGACATGAGAGAGGGGGCAGGGAGGGAGGGAGGGAGAGACAGACAGACAGAGAGAGGAGAGGGAGAAAGGAAGAAAGACAAAGGGCTAAAAAGGTCACCATAGAGTTTAAGGAGTTCCCGAGAGAAAGAAACAGGAAGCTGGTTGGAATGTATGAAGAATGTGTGTGGTGGGGATTTAGATAATGAACCCTGTTGGAGGTCTTCAACAAGAGTCACAGACTTGCGCAGAACCAGACGTTGAGTTGAGCTGCAGAAGCAAGTCGTGGGACTGTGGAGGTCACAGAGGCAAAAGACAGGTCTGGGCTGACTCTCAATAAATGACTGGATAGAGAAAGGGATGGTAAGTCCTGGCAGATGAACCACAGATAGACAGATGGCGATTCAAGTGGGCACTCTCAGTGGGGACTGAACTGAAGCTGAAGACACTGGTTATTTCTCTTGACACACACACACACACACACACACACACATCAAGCTGTCAGGTGACATGTCAGTCAGCCTTTTGGCATTATAGTGTTAAGTGTCGTTTTTTTAGGGAATCTAGGGGTGCTGCACCCTGTCCCCGCCCTGGTCTGCCTGATACATTCTCAAGCCTGCTTTTCCTGCAATGATTTTAATATGCCCAATGTGTGTATGCGGTCCTGGTTTACTTTGATAAGTTAATTTTTAGAGTCACACCCTTTTTGCTTTTAAGAATGTTGAAAAGTATCAGTCTGTGCCTTGTGGGTGGTACTGAGCAGACCCACAAGGTTCAGAGTAATCTCTTCTGACTCAAAATGGAATCAAAAGCTATTTATAAAATACAGTCTCTCAGGGTAAGGCACAGCCCGAAAACCACTGTTTTACACAATATGGAGTAACTTAGAGCAGGGCACACAGCCTGTTCTCATTAGCAGCCTTGTCTGCTATGAAGAGAATGGTTTTGTCTGGACTCAGATGGCAAAAAGAAAAATCACACTCAGATGATAAATACATCTTTCTGGTTGTTAGAAGGAGGCTTATTATAAACCAATACTCACCCAAATGCTAAGCTGATTTGGAGAGTAAGAAAAGAAGGGAAAATGGTAGCGGCCGAAGCGATGTCACTAGGCAGAAGAACTACCTTTACACACCTTAGGTTTTAATCAGGTTCCTTGGCAATGCATCCATAAGGAAACAGGACAGACACACATCAGGTGTTTCCATCTTTGAATATGTGCCAGAGTCCAGTTCATTCCATTGTATCATTGTAAGTACTCCGTGGTGTGCAGTTGTGTATGCGTGTTATGGTGTTGGGAGGGAGACGGGAGAGAGGGCTTCAGGCCAACCTGTACTGGATACTCTTCTTAAATCTCCTCTTTCTTAGGCTGGTCCCTCTTTCCACTCTCCTTTAGATCAGACACCCCTAAAAAATTTATACTTTGAACAGACTGAGCATTGTTGGAGGTACGCATGTGCTACCATTCCAGGGAAACTGTCTGTGAGTCAGAGAGCGAGCACTGGGTCTGTTTTACTGATACCGTCATGTGTGTTTCTAATGTAGCACCTGACCTGTATGAACAGCCCAAAAGGTTCCCCCAAGAGCTGCTGCACAGGGTGCAGTAAGGGCTGGAGTGAATTGGAAGTGTAACCCTTGACTGCTCAGAGAAGGCAGTGCTACCAGCCTAGAGGCAAGCTCAGGGCTGCTGCTTCTCAGTGGGGCTCCTGCTTGCTAAATAGCACTGATGGGTTTATTGCTGTCAATGGAAGACAAGAGGCCATTTGCTTCCTGCACATCAATCACTCGTGGCTCTGAGACTTCAGAGTGTGTGTTCTTCAGAGTTGGCCACACAAACCTCAGTCCTGAAGTTTTGGAGAGCCTTCAAGCAAGGGAACAAGACTAACAAGAGTCCAATTAATCAGACTCCACGTTGAGAGGAGGTGTGAAGAAAATCCTAGTCTTCAAAGGATTAAACATTGTTTAGTTGTTGCTTGTGATATCATAGCCTTCTCCGAACTACAGATTTGCAAACCAGAGGTTTTTGGCTTCTTTTTGTTGTATGGTCCACAAAGTAAAAATACTTTTAAAGAGCCATATTTGAAGGGTTATAAAAAAAAAAAAAACTCACAAGAATATGAGGCAAGAGCCATACGTGGCCCACAAAACCTGAACTACCAGCTGACCTTTCTAGCAAGAAAAGCGAAGCCACTCTGGTGCTATAATAAGAAGTTTATCATTTACTTCCAGCTAAGACAAGCCCAATACCTTTCTGTATTGTTGCAGGGCCTAGCAGACGACTTTCGCTTTGCCTTAAGCAACTCAACTCAACTCAACGAAAACAGGATAACTTACAGGTTTCTCACCACTTTCAGGCAAACACCTATATCTTTGTGCTGATGAGATAACTGGGTGCAGAGCCAGCTTGCTAAAAGTCGGATTGGGGCTTAGAAGGGCGCTCCTTCTAATGTAGCTTCATTCCTACCAGATCTTTTGAGACGTTTGATATTTTGGCTTTTTTTTTTTTTCTTTCTTTCTCAATATGCCTCTTTATGAGCTGGCTCTCCACTAAAATTTGGGAAAGATGAGACTCTACATTCATTACTAAGTTTCTAGTTAGATAGAAACAGCCTTACAGGGTGGGATCCCCCTCTTTCCTCCTTGATCTGAATGCCATGTGGGTTCCCACTCTTTGCTCCTTGATCTGAGTGCCAGGAGAGGTGTGAGTATTTTGCCAGCTGTAGCTCTGTCTGAACATTGCCTGTATCTTGAATGAATATCTTTGACCTGCTGATGTCTTATAGGCTGACAGAGAGGATTTTGGGAGAAGGGGATAATGAAGAAGAGCATCCTTTGTTTGGCTTTCTCTTTGGGCAAGCCTTATTTTGAAGGAACACATATCCTAAGGCTTAGGTGAACAGAAAAACCTTGAGGTTAGACATGAGCACATCCACAGACTACATGAAAATTCTGGATTTGAACAAGCTATATGGGTAGTACTGTCACTATTTTTTAACTTTATTCTGACACCCCATCTTCTTTATCCCTTTTTTATGTGCATTGACTCTAACTTTCATCATTTCTGAGACCAGAGCAGAGTGGTCTCATTTTGATATCTCTGTTCCCAAAGCAAACACCGTCTACCCTATAACCTACTTCCAAGGAGCCCAAACCTGACATACAACCAAAGGGTGGAACCTCTCTTGATTTTTCTTCTCCTACACAATGAAAGGACCCGCCCCCTTGGTCCTTCCTTTCTTCATCTCTCTTCTCTCTTCGCCTTTTGGCCTTCTCCCCTTTCTCTATCGAGACGCCCCCTCCCACTTTCCCCCTGTCTCTCTTTTCCCCCATCATGTCCTGTTCTTCCTGCTCTCCCTCCCTCCATCTCCACCTAATAAACCTATTCATATAAAACCTATTGTAGCCATCATGATTTAATTTGTTCTCATCAGTATCTCCACTTAATAAATAACAATACCCTTTTGACTCTAAATTATTCCTAGATGGTGTTTACTTTAAGTAATCCTAATATAATCTGTTTGTCAATTAAAAAATAGTTTCTAAGCAATGAAATAAATATTAATTTCAATCAGGTTAAATTATCATGAATGCCTAACCAATAAGGTCAATTTTCATGTACAGACTAAATAAATAAATATAGAAAAAGAACATGACTGGTCCTGAGTTTTGACACCAAATGAATGAAAAAAAGAAATAAAAAGGAAGCCAGGGGTAGTGGTGCATGCCTTTAATCCCAGCACCCAGGGAGGCTGGATCTCTGTGAGTTCGAGTCCAGCCTAGTCTATAAAGCAAGACTAGGACAGCCAAGGCTACACAGAGAAACCCTGTCTCAAAAACAAGCAAGCAAACAACAAACAAACAAAACCAAAACAACAAAATAATGATGATGATGATGATAAATAAAAAGGAAAGGACATGACCACTCCTAGCTATTGTGGAGGAGAAGGCTTATTAAAGATACAGCCAGTGGCAGACACATCCGGGAGAGTCCACAGTGGTCATGACCTAGAGCCATGTGGGGAAGGGCAGAGGGAGGGAGAGGGAGAGAAGGGAACTAGGCATAGTAGCCAAGAGGACAAAGGTACAAAAGGGGCAGGTCTCCAAGATGTCTCAGTTAAGCAGGGAAGAGCTGGAGAGTTCAGAGTAGAGAGTGGGGTATACCAGCCGTACCCTGTAACAGGTAGGGACTGAGGGATGCTGGGAGAGAGAGCCTGGAGGCCAGGTCAGCTTTGACATGCTTGGTAGGCACCTCAGCCAGTTGTCCTGGGTGTGAAATTTAACAGTTATACGAATGGATATATGAGCAAATAGATGAATGAATACACATCTATGGATATATTCTATTAGAGAGTTATCTCCATGACCTTATGCTCATTCTGAATTTAAGATTTTTTTTATAACTTTGGAAACAGTTTTTAAAACAGAAAAGAATTTAATAAATACCCATGTACCAAACGGTGTGCTATACTTTCTTTTCTTGAAAGAAATGAGAAGTGAACAAAAAGGAACACAGGAAAAGTGGAGAAAGAAACAAGTGTCAGAACGTCAGTGACCCATGAAGAGCAGGTTGTGGGCCAGGACAGAGGTCCTGCTCTGACTGACAGGAATGCTTCCGGTGAACAAAGGAAGGCCCTGCCTGGAGGCAGCGCTTCTCCATCATCACTTACAAGCAGTCCTTAGGTACGCCTCAAAAAGCTGCCTTTTCAAACGCGGCCTGACTTGTGCTTGAGGAATCAGAACTGCAAGTCGCTTCAGGCGTACAAGTAAACCATGAGGGCTGTTTCTAGATTGGAGCCTTTCATTTCCAAAAGCTTTGAACAAAGAGGTTCCTGGTCCGCTAATAGCATACCAACCTCAGATAATCCGAGCCGATTCTGAGTTTTAACAGAATTCCCTGGCACAGCTGAAACTTTCCACAACAAAACAGTGAGCCACAGTGAAACCGTGGGCAGAGGGCATTGCCTCTTTTCTTACCTTTATTTTTAATTTTATTTCAAAAAGCTCTTATGATTAATTAAATAGGCCAATATGTTAGAATTTAGGGCTAATCGCAGAACACAACACATATTTGAGCTGGGAAGTGGCGGCACACGCCTTTCATCCCAGCACTTGGAAGGCAGGTGGAGCTCTGGGAGTTTGAGGCCAGCCTGGGCTACAGACCACGTTCTTGGCTAGCCAGGACTATCTAGAGAAAACCTGTATCAGAAAGCAACAAAACAAAAACATATTTGAAAGAAATTTACTCAGTAACTTTCATAAAATAAGTGTGAATATAAAAAAGTTGTTATGTCGGAAAATGAAGGCACACTCCTTTGGCAACAATAGTTCTATCAGAGAAAGAGACAGGAAGAAAGAAAGACAGGAAGGAGGGAAAGAGGGGGGGGCGGGGAGGAAGGAACGAAAGAAGAAGAAACTTTAATAGGAAGCAGGTTCACAGAATCTCAGCTCATTCTTAAGGAAACACAACCTCCTGAGTGGTGATTTTCTCAAGCTTCATACTATTGTAACCATTGTCTTACTAGCTTTTGTTTGTTTGTTTATTTAGGCTCTTGCTATATCCCTGAGGATATAGCTCAGCCTCAAACTCAGCACGGTCCTTCTACCTCAGCCTCCAAAGCTAGCATTACAGCTGTCAGACACCAGGCCCAGCTAAACTTCAGTTCATCCTTGTTTTGACAGAAAAAAGCCCATTTAACTTTTCTGCATGATAACAGCTTGTTATATTCATACTTACCTTATGAAAATATGACAGAGGCAATCCTCTGTCAATAGTGTCCTTTACAACTGTCATCAAAGTTTAACTCTCTTTGTCCTGTGACAGGCAGGATCTTATCAGGTCCCTAAAGACCTAGACTACTGGAGAGATACCTGAATCCTACCGAGGGGAGGGGGGAAATGGAGACTGTTACCCAGTGTCTCTCCTTTACAAGCTGGAAATGTTCGCATCAGAAAAGAGAGAGACAGATCAAGACCGAAGCAGACCTTCCGCAGCAAATCGGAAAAGACACTTTCGGAAGATGCTCTTGATTTTTTTTTTTTTTGCATTTTTTTGTTTCGTTTTTTGTTTTCAATACTTCCTTTTCTCCTTTGTGACATTGAAACCTACGTTTGTGTAAAAATTAACAGGCATTAAATTACCTGGCTCTTTTCAAAATTGTTCCTCAGAGAATCTTTGATATTTTCTGAATATTTTTTTAAAAAAAATGAACAGAAGTTTTAATACGGATTCAAGAAACTATAAGAAAGTATCACCGAGGCCACTTGTTTTTTTAGCTCTGGGATCCAGCTGTGAGCCTTCCCTTCACAGCTACTCCTGCCAGTCTAGATTGCTATTCACCCATCTGCGCGTAGGCTCTTGGGACATTGCTCTCTAACTGTCATCGATGCTGCAAGCTTTGGTTACCGAGTTTTCCAACAGTGTTTTGCTTTTTTTTTTTTTTTTTTTTTTTTAATGAGCATTCCATATATGTGCTAAACTCTCCTTAGTCTTACGTTTTATCACGAGAAATGGAGTTTAAGTGCTTTTTGGCCTAGATAAAATAGAGTTGCCATCAATATGGTGCCAGACCTTTCCCTGTAAGTTTGTAAGACCTGAGTGGACCCTAATTCCTTCCTGGAATGCAGGGTCTTGTGTATGTATGTGTGTCAAGTAAATGCTGAGACATGTAGGTAAATGTTGTCTTAAAGTAAATGTTTCAAGGTAAATTTGGTTATTTTAAGGAATCTTAACTTCCCTTTCATAATTTGGTTATGGGTGAGAAACTCATAGTTTTGGAGTGCCAAGGAACCTAACTTTTGCAGCTATTCAAGGACTTCACCCACAGAAAACCCCCAAATCTTTCCTCATGGGAGAAAAAAAATTTGCTCTAACAGATCCTTCCAGCCTCACTGATTTTCATTTAGATCTGACTAGTCTATGTGTGCCGAAGGGAACCTCCTTCAGTGCCCAGGATCCTGCTTTAGAGTGTCTTTGAGGAGAGTGTTCATCTGAATGGGTGTTCTGAGCCCCTGCCCAGACGCTGAAAAATGCCTCTCATCCCTGGTCGGCTAGCTTTCCGTGTGCAGTGAGGTAAAGACATGATTTATCCAACTGCACACTCAGCACTGTCTCGAGAACTTCCCTTCTAGGCTCTCCATGGGACTTGAAAATTGATATTTCCTTGCTTTTGTTTGCTGATTGCATAAAAGATTCTTATCTCCTTGCCTCACATTAAGTCTCACAAGCTAAGATTTCCTTTCTTTGGTAACACTTTGTTCCCTAAGCACTTTTAAAAGCCTCTTCTTGGGTTTGTCCACACACTTAGTTTCACTTATCTTGTTTTGTTTTTTTTTTCCCTCTTGCTGTTTTTTTATAATGTATCTTTTAAAAGGTATTGCTTTTTAGTCTATATACAGATGTTTTTCTTCTATTCTTGGACTGGCAAACTCTCTGCCCCTCACTCACTTCCTTTCACTATTAAAGAACCATAAAAAACCTAAGTCTACTGTCTTGTTCAAAGGCTCGTAGTATGTTGTTGTTGTTGTTTGGTTCTAAAACATCAGCAACAGCGACTCACACACACTCTGAAGAGCTATTCTCCAGCCACCATCTTGTAGTCACCTACCTACCTCCCTTTGTCCTCGTGTTATATTCTTTAGATCTGTTCAGGTGAAATAAAATATATGTGAGCAGGAATGAAACAGCAAAGACTCCCTCATTCTCTTGCTGTCTCCCTCCCCCACCGAGTTTCAGCAGACAAGGAACTCCGTACCACAGACATGTCAAGCTGAGGTTTAAGCGTCTGAGTGTACATATGTGAAATGTCTACGGGTACCTATCTGTTTCATTTGCATAAGAAGGAAGGAAAAATTGATGTGGGACGCAGACCAAGAAAACAACATTGCATGTTAAACTCAATTTTAATAAAGTAAAACAGAAACTGTATTGACATTTTGCAAGTTGTAGTTGGTGGTTCAGGATTTGAGAACCAGTACTTAATAAAATGTGATTCCAATAAAAGAGTACAGAGAGTGGCCTGGGGTTTATTGTAAAAGAATTTGGGTTTGTGTCTGGTTAATTCAATTATTTTTTTAAAGTTTTTTTTTTTTAAATCGAAAATGCTACTTCTTTCTTAAAAAGTTATTCAACTGCTTTAAACAGTCATTGGGAGTGTCAGGAGGAGAATGTATGATGTGTGGAGATGTGTGAGACATTGGTTTATCAGAGGAGTCACTGAAGGTAATGGGAGAGCCATTGGAAAAGTGGTCCCTAAAGGAGTCTGAAATTACAATGCTTGATTGCCTCAACTGCCTAGTTTCTGGTTCCTGTGATTTTTGTCAGGTGTTTTCAACACATGCACTGTTGGTCTTGTATCACAGACTAAATGTTCCTTTAGAAAAGAACACGTGAGCCAGCTGACCTCTGCGCTCCCTCCAGGCATGCGCAGTTCAGCTTTCCGAGTGTTCCAAAGTAACAGAAAAACCACACGAATAGCCTCCAGACATGGCTAGTGTTTAATGTGGCCCACAGAATTCATCAGCTAATTAAAGGTCCTTCGGATAGAACCGGGGTTGCGTTGTCTGCGTTTCTGCATGCTGTTAGGCTTCAGCATAGTTCCAGCTTCCATTTCAGCACTACTGTAAGGCGGTGTCCTAACCCTTTATTTAACTGTGTCCTGCCAAGACTTTTAAATTTTTACTGATTGTGTGTGTATGAATGTCTTGTCTGCATTTATGTCTGTGCACCACATGTGTGCCCAATGCCCACAGAGGGACTGGAGTTACAGACAGTTGTGAGCTACCATATGGATGCTGGGAAATGAACCCAGGTTCTCCGGAAGAACAGCCAGGCCTTTAACTGCTCAGACACCTCTCCAGCTCCCAGTGTATATATATTTTAAGCGGTTTAAAAGTGACCTGGCAGCCAGACGTGGTGGCTCATGCCTTTAATCCCAACAGAGGCAGAGGTAGGCTGATGGCTGTGAATTCAAGGCCAGCCTGGTCTACAAAGTGAGTGCAGGGCAGCCAAGGCTACAAAGAGAAACCCTGTCTTGAAAAACCAGGAAAAAAAAGAGTGAGACCATTCCCATGGCTCTCCTCTGGGATCACTGACACAAGAGTAAAGGCACAGGTCCCACCCCAGGCCTGCTGACTCAGCCTTTGAGGAAAAAAAAAACGCTCCAAGAAGGGTGCTTGAAAGTCTGAGAGGCACCAAGTTAACCCACTCACAAACAACACTGCTGTAAATATCTCCAAGTACATATGCATGCCCTGCCTATGGATGGCTTAGTTGCATTTGGTTTCTGGAAGTAAAACTGAGTACAGAGGAATTGGAAAATTGTACCTGCTGGAATTTCAGGAGAGTGCTTTAGGAGCCACTGAGAGCTGACAAGATTGCTCTTGTGGGTAAAGACACCAAGCTCCACAGCCTGGATTCAGTCCCTGGAACCCACACAGTGGAAGGAAGGAAAACAACTGACTGACTGCCATACCACACTATGGCACACATGCCCACATCCACCCTTCCCAAGTAAATAAACAAACCTTAAAACAAGACAAAACAAAACCCAGGATCGAGTGTGGCCAAACGCTAGACCCTTAGGAGTCCAGTTAGTGCCTTTTCTTGGCTGGTGGATTGTGACGGACCTGCTGGGCTCTCTGCCCTTAATAGCCTATAACTTAAAGAACAGGCCTCATTCCCCATCTGGAGGCTGAGCCAGGGAGGAGAGTAACTTTCTGTTCCATCTCCCTGCCCCCTAGACTCCCAGGGCTTTCTTGCCCTGGCCCATCAGATTGCAAGGCTGACAACTCCTAAATATTCCAGATACAGGCCAGAAACCTCCTTAAGTTTCATGTCTAGGGAATTCATTCCTGACTTTCTCTGAGTCATGAAGAAAAAGAAATGCTTCTTTCGGGGGCCTTCAGATTCACCTTCCAAGCCACGGTAATTCTAGCTTTGTTTCTGGCATCTCCGACCCAGGGCTCACTGTGCAACTTCCTTGATGGTTCTCTATGCCCCTCGGCCTGTAGAGCTGAAGATGTTTTTCCTTTACAGATAATGTCGGCCCTCTAGGGGTCTTTAATTCCAGCGCGTATGGCATCCCCATTGGCTTCCAACATGCTAGCCAGACTTTTTTCTGCGCTTCTCCTCCAGCTCCTTTGGTTTCTCAGCTGGCTGGAAGCAGCTGGCTGCTGTTTTCCTTGGGGCTCTGTCACGTTCTGAGGTTTCTGATAGTGAGATTGTCCAGATCCTTGGTTTGTTCCTCAGCATTCTTAAGCTTGCCCATCAAAAGTGCCACCCATCAGGCTTGCTTAGCGATGCGCCTGTCTGGAACAGTCTGGCAACTCCACACTGTTGATTTGGCCCTCATTTGGGATGGTTGCAAGTGGGCATCTGTGTTTGTCTTGAGATTACTCAACATCAGTATCTATCCATCTATCAGACTTAGCTACATCTCTAACAGGCCCTAAGTTACTCTTCTTTGTTGCTGTGAGGGCTCAAGGTCTCACAAAGCAATGGAAGAATCCTTTCTGTCACTTGCCATTCACAATGAGAATCAACCCGAAGTCCAAATTTATGTCTAGATAGCCAACTTTTTTGTTCAAGTGTGGTGCTATAAGAATGTGTGTGTGTGTGTGTGTGTGTGTGTGAGAGAGAGAGAGAGAGAGAGAGAGAGAGAGAGAGGAAGAGGACTGTCTTTTACCTTCTGTTTTTTTTTTTTGTTGTTGTTGTTGTTGTTGTTTTTTCTCAGAGGTAGGCCAAGTAGAGTAATTTATTTCCAAGATGGCTGCCATTCTTCTCTGTCAGAGTGACTTCTATGGCTCTGCATCTATGAGTCTGGACTGACCTATGGACATCATGATCAATAGAATACAAAAGTGAGCTGGGTAGTAAGAGCTTTACAGATATTTGTGGCTCTCTCTCTTTTTTTTCTATTTATGGGGGTGGTGTTGTGTATGCCAATGGTCCATGCCCAACACATAGAGGCCAGAAGACAACTTGTGAGAGCTGATTCTCTCCTTCTCAAACAGATTATCAGGCTTGGCAGCAAGTACTTTAACCTACTGAGCTGTTTGGCTGGTCCTCTTTGTGGCTCTGTTAGAATGCAAACTCAGTACCAGAAATCACACTGTCCTGATACCACCATGCCATGAAGAAGCCCAAGACAGCCATGTGGAAAAGCAATGCTGACAGAAACATGGCCAATAAATCCTTACCTACTCCTTTCTGCCCACATACCACACATGGGAGTGACTGGGCACGCAGGGGTAGAATTGGGGGGGGTAGCTTGGTGATTGCATTTTTGCCTGATATTGTAAGGTACTAGGTTTGATCCTCAGCCTTGGGGTGTGGGGGTGCGGAAGGCTCCAGCATCTGCTTCTGCTCTCTCCAACTGCTCTGTGTGAGGGACTTCAGAAGAGAGTGATGCATCTGAGTCCTAGACCCACAGAAGTCGATGTCAACCTGTCGATGCAAGCCACTAGGCTTGGGTGAGGTTGCCCACACAACAACACAAACACTAAATGCATGTTTTGGTTTTGTATTTTGAGATAGGATCTCATTGTGTCTCTCACTGTGGCGTTGAACTCTCAATCCTCCAGCCTCAGTTTCCTGCGGGCTGGAGGTGTTGTTGCATACAGCACTCCCAGCTAAAGGAAAGGTGTTGTAAGAAAACTTTTGTGAAAACCTTTGTGTGCAAAGCAACTCTATCTACGGTCATATGACAGAGGAGGAAAGTCTACTTCAACCTGGCTTTAGAGAATATGACATGCTCAGCCACTCTAGAAAGGGCAAAGGGCATTTGTGCCAGTGTGTGTGTGTATGTGTGTGTGTGCAGTTCTCTAGAGGTTGATGAACAGGAGGTCAGCACTGATGGACTAAAGAACTAGGAAGTTACTCTTGGAGAGTCTAACTTTTAAATACTAACTTGGTACATGGGAGGAAATGTAGTTTGGGGTAGAACACTTGCCTAGCATGCGGGTCTGATTCCCGGTGCCCTGTCCCCACACAAACTCTACGGGCTCGAAAATGGGCAATAACCATTCTTTGCACATTCCTCCACATATATCAGGCAAGATAAACAGAAGCACACAGAAGTAAACTGTCCGTCAAAGATTTCATAGCTGCATGGTGATGATGCCCAGGCAGTTTCTCAGCTCCCTGGGCCAGGAACTCCACACACCATGCCAGGCTGACTCATTTACTCTGAGGAAATCAGGATGCAGTCTGGGTGTTCTTCGCTTCCATTTCTTCATCTTCTTCATGAATTCCTTATGCGGCAGTCATCTATCCAACGGGGCAAACGTCTTAGTACCCCTTATCCAATGTGTGGTTTTCCACAGCTTTACTTACACATGGCCAATCATGTCCAAAAATATTAAGTAGGATATTCGACTCATGGATTATATACAACTCATACATTTCAAACTGTTTTTATTATAGCACATTATTATACTTTATACTTATTATTGTTGTTAATCTATCACTGTGCCTAACTGATAAGTTAAACACTACCATATATATATATATATATATATATATATATATGGGGGGGTAAATAGTAAATATAGGATTTGGTTCTCTCCACAGTGTCAGATGTCCACTGGGAGAGTTGATGCGTCCCCTGTGGACAAGGCAGAATATTGTAGCTGCCCCGGGATGACTAGAAGGCTCAAAGAGATGGCCTATGGAAATTATTCAGCACTTGCTCTGTACTTAATAACTGGCAAGTACCTTCTTTCAGAGCCTACTGAAACAAATCCTCCAAGCAGCCATCGCAAGGGTCTTTAAATTGAAAGAATTTCCCCACAAACAATACCCTAGGTATGAGAAATCCATCACTGAGGAGGGCTACAGAAAGGAACTCAGCAACCCACCCTAGTTCTAACCCAGACAAGTAGACATTTAAACGACCTGTGAGAAATGAAAGGACGGGTTGTGGGTAATTAGCAGGAGTGTGCATGGAATAACTCACCCTCCTGCAAAGGGAAGCAGACAGGGCTGAGTCAGCCCTGGACAGAGAATTACAAGAGAGAAGGCTTGGATGTCTGGAGTTCTTTTTGTCAATTTTTTTTGTTTTGTTTTATAAAACTAAGTACCTCTAGCTGTCTGTCTGTCTGCTGAAGAGAAGATCCATCACCCAGCCTGTAAAAGCAGCTTTCCTTGCGCCCGTCTCCCCAGACTTCTGTTGCGGTTACATGTCTCGCTGTGGTTAGCCCCATGTCTGCTTCTCTGTCTCCCTTGTATCATATATGCTGTGTGTGTAAAACTCTTTATGTGGAGTCTGGGAATGGTTTTTAATACTTTCAGAGCAATAAGCCAGAACCTCTACCTTTAATACCTGCTTCTGCCATTTCTCATCAATGGGTCTGCAAACACATGTGGGAAGAAGCTGCCAGTGACGGGCCGGGGCCCCACCATGCAAGGGGAAGCAGATGGGGAGA
Source organism: Meriones unguiculatus (assembly GCF_030254825.1). NCBI lineage: Eukaryota > Metazoa > Chordata > Mammalia > Rodentia > Muridae > Meriones > Meriones unguiculatus. The sequence continues at coordinate 79,153,426 of NC_083354.1, forward strand.
GAAGGGGGCGATTGTGCTGAACACCTGTCCAGCCACTGGGAGCGGCAGATGAAGTGCTCTAGGGGCCATGAGGCACAACGAACAGAGACTTGGCTGTGGACATAGTTAACAAAGGACTATCAAGAGTTTAACTATCAAGAGTGTAGGTGAGAACAAAATAATTTTCACCCATTTTTTGCACACTGACTTCTAAGATGAAATAGCATCGCCGTTGTTAGGAGACACCTTTGAAGTAGACTATTGTTTAAATGCTAGGTCTACCCCAGGTTGGTTTTAGGACTTGTGGTCAGCTATTTAGCTCCTGTCCCCCCAAATAAAGATAATAATGATCCCTGACTCACAGGCAGATTGTAAAGAGTAGCTGCACAAGGTGCGTATCACTGCCCTGGCACACTGCAGATGCTCCATCAAGTATACGTAAATTAATTATGTTGATGATGATTTCCAAAGTAACGGAGGAAATATTGCAGAACGAGAGGGTCTGAACTAAATATCCTAACCACGACTTCAAATGTCATAGACAACGTGTCACGGAACCGGCCTCACCTTTTGGGTGAAGCTCATCCTGTCTGCCTGGTTCGCAGAGGCTTCGAGAATTTGAACCTGAGATTTAGCGGGCCTCCTTTGCCTCTGGGTCATCATGATGCTTTGCTCCAAAAGATGAGGAGACCTCAGGATTTGTCTGGATCCACTAGGAGATGAACGCAGAGTTGTTGTTTCCAACTCGACAGAAAACCGAGCTGCCCCTCAAAGGAGCATGTCACAAGCCTTTCCTGCTGTTTGTGTTTTTAAAACGGGGTCGTTAGGTCAGCAAGATAACTCATCAGATAAAGGCTCCTGCCAACAGGACTGACTACCTGGGAGCAATCCTCAGGACCCACATGGTAGAAGGGAAAAAAACAACTCCCGAAAGTTGTCCTCTGACCACGTATGTCGCTATACAGGCTCATGTGCACGTATGCATACACACGCTAAATAAGTACATGCGGTTTAACACACTATTGTTTTGTCTGGAGACTAAAGGGAACTGACAGGCACATCTACCGCTGGCAGTGTGCTGTGCTCACGGACTTCAGCTAGCGACGAAAAGTGGAATGACTGCCTTCCTTCCTCGCCTCTTACAGAAGCTGAGGCTCCACAGGGACAGCAGCTCTCCCAACACGCTGCTGGTGATCAGTGGCATCTGTCCCACAGCTTCTGCTCCGTCCAGGTCACTTTATTGCCTCAACTCCATTTGCTTGATGGTCGGTCATGAGGAGTCAACAGGAGCCTGGCCACACAGTTCTCCTGGGCCGTTTAGATTTAGACACTGTCCCATCGCTCATCTTTGAAGAGGCCCAGCTGCTTCACCCTTGAGTCCAGATGATAGACACTCTCCGAGTATGTCAGTTTATTACAAGATGCTGAGTGTGAAACTTTTAATCAAGCATTTCAGGGAAAGGCCACATCTGGAAGCAGTTATCCAGATGTTATAAACCACTTTGGCCAGCGTTTGCCAGACTGCTGTCCAGGTGATGAGTACAGGACACGCCGCTCCATATGTGCAAGACTGTCTGGACGGATGAGGAGCTGGGAAACTTTAACTACTGTGCTGCAGACTTCCCTCAAAGGGACATTGGGGACCTGTGTCTTACACACCTCCAAGGCTGATTGTCCTGATGACGCAGAACTGAATCTCCAGGCTGAACAGCAAGCATTTGGCCCAGCTTCTTCACCCTGGGCACCTGTCCCCCATAGCCAGAATTTAGCAGCTTGTGTATGAGTTGCTTTACTTTCCACTAAGTGGGGCTCGTATGTGTGTGTGTGTGTGTGTGTGTGTGTGTGTGTGTGTGTCTGAATTTCAGAGCACCTGGAATAAAATAAAAGCTGTTTCTAAGGCAGAGCCACAAGGCCCAACCTTTGAACTGCAATGCCATACAGCAGTGGCTGGGCTCTGGCCATCGTAAGATCAAACAACAAGCTTTTTTCATTTGTATAAGTGTGTTGTGTGTGTGTGTTCATTTTCATGTGTGCGGTACACACCTGTGATCTGTGATTATGTGGGGGCCCAAGGTTGCCGACTGAAACTTCCCTCTATCTTTTTTCCTCCTTGTTCTTGGAGGCAGGTTTCCCAATCAAACTCAGAGTTCACCTCGTCTCACTGGACAGCCCACTCCGCCTCATGGGGCTGGAGCTGCCTCACCTGTCCGGCATTTGTGTGGGGTCTGAAGACCTGAACCGCAGTTCTTCTTGCATGGCAAGTGACTTAAGTGTGGTCCAGGGTGTAGCTCAGGGGCAGCATGCTTACCTAGTTCTGCCTAGTGCTGCCGAAGCCCCGGGATCAATCCCAACCTGACAAAACAAAACAAAAACAACGCAAAATACAAAGATAAAATACAAAATAAAAAGTAGATGGGTATAGCTGCACTTATAATGCCATCAAGAAGGAGGCTTCAACCGGAGAATTGTGAGTTTGAGGCCAACCTGGGCTATATAGTAAGACCTTGTCCAAAAAATAAATCACTGTTGTTACCCACCAAACATCCTAGCCGGCTCTGATTTTCTAAGCAGATGATACCTACAAAGCTAAGTTTGCAGCTGGCTATTTGTGCTAAGCAAACTTGAGGTCTTCCTGGTAGCTGGAAGGCTGGCAGCCCCCTTTTGGGAAATGATAGGAGCTGGGATCCTTTGTGTTAAAACTCAGACAGTTGGCTAGTGACTGGGACTGGGGAAGAGAAAGGCTGGCCGAAGGGCTGCTTGCTGGCTGATGCTAGCCACACTCCCACTTGTCACCTGGCCCAAACAGCTTGATTCAAGAAAACCAGCCTCTCCACAGGAATTTCACACATGCAGATGAGGATTTTGATGGTCCTTATAAAATAACCTCTAGTTTAGTCTGAACAGTCCTTGCCATTTGAGAGCCAAAGCCCCCAAGATGGGCCCATTCACTGCACAATTACTCTAGTCTGAACCCAGCCTCAGGGAGCACAGAGCAACCATTTCCAGACTTCCAGTCCTGGAGGATCAGGGGCTTTGCTGCCCAGTGAGTGAATTATTCTAATGCAGTACCCCAGACCTAGGAAACAAAAGGAAACACACTTTTCAATACCAAGATTAAGCCAAAATGTTCATGTACCCTTTAAGAGTGAGAATCCTAGCTGGGCATGGTGGCGTGCCTGTAATCCCTGAATTTTGTAAGCAGAGGCAAGACACTGCTTCTGTGGAGAAAAGGGCAATCAACAAGCATGAGAGAGGAGAGAGAGAGAGAGAGAGAGAGAGAGAGAGAGAGAGAGAGGAGAGAAAGATAAAGAGATGGAGGAGGAGAGAGATGGAGAGAGGAGAAAGAGAGAGGAGAGAGGTGGTAGAGAGAGGTAGGTAGAGGGAGAAAGAGACAGAGGCACAGAGAAAGACAAAGAGACAGATACAGAAGCAGAGCCTCCGGTCTGTAAAGCCCGCAGGCCTGGCTAAGGGGCATTCACCAGCCCCGGGTCTTTACATGTCTCTGATTGCTTACTTACCTCTTTGAAAAGTTTCTTTCTTTCTTTTTAGTTTTTGTTCAGGTCAGTGAACTAATTGAGCTCTTGGAAAGATGTAAACATACTTTTACTTTGTTTTATCCCATACATCTGGATTGCTTTCCCCCTACACAAGATCCATTAGCATCACACAAATAAAACTATGTTGTCTTCAAAGTATATTTTTTTAAATTTATTTTTATGTATATTGGTGTTTTGCCTGCATGTATGTCTGTGTGAGGATGTCAGATCCCCTGGAACAGGAGTTACAGATAGTTGTGAGCTGCCATGTAGGTGCTGGGAATTGAACTCTCATCCTTTGAAAGAGCAGCCAGTGCTCTTAACAGCTGAGGCATTTCAAGGTATATTTTCGATGAAATTTTTCTACTTTAAAGCCAATGACACTTACGTGACTTGATACAAAGATGGCTTATCCATAGTTAATTCTTAGAAGGTCCCTTTGTACTGACTTTTTTTTCTCATTCTCAATACTGATACACACACACACACACACACACACACACACTCTGTCTATTCCTGTCTCAACCATCCTGACCTCAGAGATCTTACTCCTGTTTTTTTACCTACTACTACTCATCAGCTGCCTTATAAAGAACTATACTAAGAAACAGAGATGAATAACACCTGCATTAAAAGTACTGAGTCTGGAGCTGGTGACTTATATAATATATATATGGTGATTTATATAATACTTATATAATACTTATATTATATGAGTGACTTATATAATACTTCTGTCTATTCCAGATTTATTTATGTCCTAGCAAATTCCTATGCTATGGGATCCTGCGGATATGAAGCCTGTCTCAGAGACTGCTGCAGTATGCAGGAGCACGTGATAATGTTTTACTGTCAAAGATACAGGGACCTCACTGTGGCACCCAAGTCAAGTTTCCTGCTCTTGGCTTAGGGAGGCATTCAGGAAGAGGACCAAAAGTTTTCCATGGGTCCAAGCCAAGCCACGATCGGGCTAGGAGCAGGAAATATGTTCACTACACCTTTTCTTCAATTGAATGATAATATCTGGGGGTGGGGGGCAAAGGACTCTGACAATAAAACTTTGCAGTGTCTGGTGTCCCTCAGGATAACTTGAGTCCCATCTGCTCTGCGCCCCTTCTCAACGCCATCTGAATCTCACAGGAAAGTCCCCGAGGCTGTCTGTCCTGTCTATGGCTAATTCAGTCAGTATGGCCTCCAACTTCAGTCCTTCTGCCTTTGGAGTGTTGGAACCACGGGCAAATGCCACTGTATCTGGCTTTGTCATATTCTTTTTCACATGTCAGGTACTGTGAACACTCTTCAATGAGTAAGATATTTTTCTATAATACAATTTTTCATAGCTATGGGATGAAAATCAGATGTTTCTTTGTTGGTAAATTACCCACAACAATAAACAGTTCTATGGTTAATGTTTCTGTGCATATCTCTAACTGGTGTCGTGAAATAAATTCTTGGGTCTGGATTTTACCGGAGGTGCTCATCGTAAAAAGGTAACGTTAAATCAATAATGATGATTGTATTAAATGTCTTTACACATTGAACTGGTGTGGCTCAATTTCTCTGGTAACAACTATTCTTTAATTTTTTAAACTTAAAATAATTTCATCATTGCCCCACCTCCCTTTTCTCCCTCCAACCCCTCCCATGTCCTCCCTCTTAAATACATGACTTTTTTTCTTTAGTTTGTGTGTGTGTATATATATATATATATACATATATTATATATGCACGAATATATAAATATAGCCTGCTGAGTCCATTTAGTGTTGCTAGAATGTATATTGCTTTCAAGACTGACCACTGGATGTTTGATACCTATTAGGGGGCTCATCCCTGCCGAAGACTAATTCTCCAGCTCTCAGCATCCCTTACTTGTTCTTTGTTTTTGCGTAGGGCCCTGTGAGCTTTTTTCCTTCTGGGTTCACCATGTTTATTGGTGTTGTCCTTGTTCAGGTCTTGTTTGCACAGCCAATGAGGTATCATGGATGAAGTTTCCCTGTGGAGACAACTACTAAAACCAAAGCAGATAGCAGCCTCAAAAGAATGCATTTTATGGAATAAGAACCATTCATCAACACAAAGGAAGAATTCTGAGTTTTTGAGCCCTCTAAAATTTGAATTAGATACATTATTCATGTGTGGAATTTTGAACGGTTAAATAAAGGAAAATGTACATGTATTCATACTTATCAGGAAGTCATACAAGGTTAAACACTCTCTACTTTATTCGAAAGCACTCAAGAGCTTGTGAATTCTCTACTGGAGAGACATATTAATGTGCTAATGGCCCATAAAGGATTGACTGGAATATAGGACTGTACCCTTCACTAGGTGCAAGAGTTGTCACTGGTATATTTTGACCAAATGACTTATTAAAGACACCACGAAGAACAGAGCTTGGAAAAAGCAAGGGTAACTGGCTGCCCCTGGCAGCTCCTTCACTGTACTTTAATAACTCACTGGCAACATGAGGAAGTAGTTTGTGTTCCAGACTTTGCCTCCTGGTATCTAGATTTTTATAGGTGTTTTGACTGAGGTGTAGAAGAGGCATTTTCGGGCTGCTGATTTCTATTCCAGATTGTGGGATGTGAATAATTTGGTAAATTAACATCAATGGCTTAGACTGTTCTTTGTAACCAGCGGCTTCTGGGCTGCCTGTTTCACTGGATGGACACATTAATTTGCAACCCACATGAGGATGGCTGCTAGGCACATACGCCCAAGCTAAATTTCCTTTTTCAGCACCCCCCCCCATTTTGGATATTCAGGTAGCCACGAAAGTCTGAGGCAGCTCTCTCTTGTGCATTCATAATTCTGGCCAAACCTAGGGCTTCCAAAACTAATATCAGGCAGGAAAGATCCAAACCTTGGTGCTTTTGTGGCTTTTTTTTTTTTTTTTTTATTCCTGAGGCCAGTTTTCAGCCATGTTTCCAATGATCAGTCTGTGCTCATGGTTATACACTAAATACTTAAACTGTGTGTGCTACAAATGATGTTTTTCTAGCCTGTCCATATAGCCTATTAAACCAGAGTTGGCAATTTTCCATCCCTTAGGAGAAGCATTTGGCATAAATAATATTGTCATTTGGGCAGGCTAGACATGGTCTGAAGAAGTGACCTTGTATAAATATTGTCTGAGGTATGACTGAGGCTAAATTATATGACAGGGAAGCCAGTGTGCAGTCTGGGCTCTGGGCCCTCCTGGTAATGAAGCTGCTTCTTGTAGTAATGGGACCATCTGAATTAAAAATGCAGCCAAACACACCAGAGGTTGTTAGAGACACAGGGGCCAGACTTGTCCTGAACCCCCGAGGTCCTGAGGATGGCAGGACGGTACTGGAATGTCTTTGTTGTTCAAATGGTTTTGTCTTTTAAAGACACAAGTTGTCCTAGAAAGTGTGTTTGTGCTGCAAGCCTTCCGTCAGGGTTGAGACTGCTCAGTGGGCCAAGTGTTTGTTGATTTTCCCACCCACTCTGAGGGTCAGCGGCTGGCACTGAACATCAAGTCTTGTGTATTGTTGGGCTGTTTGTGGTTTAGCTGGTATATGATAGCACAACACAGTCCCCTAAAGACAGTTGCTTTCTATATCCTTTCAACACCCATAGCTAGGACTTCATTTCCTTTTTCCTGTCCTCTGTTGCCCACCAGTCTCCTCATTATCCAGATGTCTTCCCTTCCCTTCTCCTCCTCCTAGTAATTGATCTGCCAGACTTGTCTTTCAGAATCCTGATTTCATTTTCAGCAGTATATCTATTTACCCACTCAGCCAACAAATATGTACTGAATGCCAACCGTGTGCCAAGTGTTTTGGTCTCCATTATAATAAAATTTACATAGTAGTAGGACAGATAGATATTTGGCAGATAACCACACCACTGGGCTTATAAGCTAGAGTGAATATTCTTTAGGCAAAAAAAAAGCAAGGTTCTTTGCTAGCATACAACGAAAGAACTGAGATGAGGGAGTCAAGAGGCTCTGCTGAGGAGAAGAGAGTGAGGCCATCCTCAGAGGGCCATCAGCAAAGGGGAGTCACTAAAGAATTTTTAAACAAGACAGAAATTGAATAAATTCGTATTGGATTTGTTTGCAATGGAGACATGTGACTAGCAGCGACCCAAAAGATCATGTGGGAGAGGTCATGGCTAATCAGGTATTAACAGGGGAGGTGAAGGAGTGGGCAAGAGTATGGGGAAGAACAGGCTTTGAGGTGGGCAGGGGGCACACATACACACAAGCACACACACACAAACACAAACACACACACTCTTTTAATCTTTGTTTGCTGTGTTTCCCACTCAGTAACTGGACACTCAAAAACCATTCTTCAAAGGATGATTGAGAGTTTCCATTTGAGCAATGGTTTTGGTTGTACATTTACTGGGTGGGAAAGTGTGTGTGTGTGTGTGTGTGTGTGTGTGTGTGTGTGTGTGCCATGTTTCCTGAGCAAAAGCTTTAAAGCTTAAAGCAAGAAAATTCTTAGTGATTTTCAAATAACAAGCAGGGGTTGGGTAGGGGGTAGAGCAGAGAGTATCCATAATGTGAAAATCTGGTGTCTGAAATGCCCTAAAATTTGAAACTTTTGAGTACCAAATTACACAGGTGGAAAACTTCATCTCTCATGCTGCAGGTTGCAGATAAATTGCAGGTGTATAAAATTACCGTTAGCAATGTGTATGTGAAACACATGAATTCTGCTTTTAAACATGGGTTCAATTTGCAAAATCTCTTATTATTTATAAGCAAATATTCCAAAATTTCGAGGAAAAAAAAAACAACCCATAAGTGCAAAACACTTCAAGACTCACACCTTTCAGATAAGGGATGAGAAACCTGTTGTGGGAGACAGTCACAACAGTATGATAGGAGAGATGGAGGCCATCTGAGTCATAAAGAACATTGAAAGGTACTGTAGGAGGATTGTACGTTTTAGCTGGACAGTTTAGGAAAGAAACAGGTTTCAGGCAGAGGAATTATGTGGTCAGAATCACACTTTTGAAATATTGTAGTAGCTACTGCAATCAGAAAACATTCTGGGGGTCAAAGCCAAAATCAGAAACCAGTGTGTGACAATGACAAGATCCCAGGCAGAAAGAAGATGGCGGTGGTGACTTACGCCAGGTGGCAGCTCGGAAGGTGTAAGAAGTTAGGTCCTGATGGGACCTCGAGTTAAAAATTAGCATTTTCTGATTGACTGGATGCAGCAGGAGAGGAAGAGAAGAAGAATCGACAACAGCAAGATTCTTGACTAGAGCTCTGGAAATGAGCATCGCCACTGACTAAGATGTAGAAGATCCTGGGAACTCAGTAGCTTCATTTTGAGTGTTAGGTTTAACATTCTTGTTAGACATCCAAGTAGAAAGATAGATTCAGCGGTTGGATACATGTGCTGACTAAAATCCAAAAGAAGAACCCAGAATGAAACATGCATTTTGGATGTATTTGAAGTGAAGATAGAAGATTCTCCAACCCACAGGAAAGCATGAATCCACCAAGGAATAACAATATTAAAGAAAGCCAGGCAGTGGTGGCACATGCCTTTAATCTCAGGTAGGGTCCTCTCTGTGAGTTCGAGGCCAGCCTGGTTTATAGAGCTAGTTCTAGGACACCCAGGGTTACACAGAGAAACCCTGTCTTGAAAAACAAGAAACAAACAAATAAACAAAGAATATTATAGAAGAGGAACAAATGTTGGCAAGTTGAGCACAAAGATGAAGATGTTTGTGATGTTCAGTGATGTTCAGTATAATAGACATATATCATGAGCCTCCTCAAACTGCCTGCAACATCACTTCCGATATATTTCTGCCAAAAAGATGTAATTTCATTTGACTGTGTGAAAATATCAGACAAATCTATACTGAGGGTCTTTTTACAAGACAACCCATTAGTTGGTACTTATGCAAAGAGCCTAGGTCCTAGAAAGCAATGAATAGTGGAGCTGACTGTCACGGCTTTGGGAAATCTGAGGCTATACAGGAGTCTGGAACAGGCAAAGGGAAATGACTATAATTCAAGTAAGGACTGTAGCTCAGTAACTAGGATTGTGCCACAAATTATTTTGCCCGTTTTGATCAATGTGCTATGCTTATATAAAATGTCACCATTCAATGAAGCCTGTTGGGGAGATGGAGGAATGTAGTCTAAAGTTATTTTAAAAGAAAAAGTTAAGGAAAATCTGTGGCTTTTGGATATGTACCCCCAAGGATGTGACCACCCTCATGTCTGGTCTGCTAGCTTAGCCCAGAGGTGCTGGGGAAGTGGACAAGGGCCACCCCACAGAGCTCTCAGACTGGGTTAAACATTTTGGACTCTCTTCTAAGAACTAATGAAGGATTAGACAGGATATGTGGAGGGAGATGGGGAAATAGGCATGTTTGTTTTAAGCAAACAGAGACAAGAAAACAGAATAAATACCGGTTAGGCTTGGATTCAGGCAAACACTCAGTTACTTTCAATTATTCATCCTGTTCTCCAAACAGAGTTGACCATGGGTTAGCGCATGACTCACAAGGGTGTTAGCACATTGTAACGTCTGGCTGGGAAGATTGCTCAAATCCCTAAGGATTATCCTCAGGGAGCCTTGCGGCATCCTGTTTCCTCCTAAATTCAGGCACAACTGCAGTGGGGGATTTGAAGCTTGCAAGCCCGAAAAGTAAATTGTATGTCCATCTGATCCCTCCTGTCTGGAATGACTCCAAAACAAAGATGATGGTTGAATTGAGATACCAACTTGTACTGCAAGAGGGAAATGCTCAGAAGAGACCTCTCAGGGATGAGGGGGAAAACCCCCTTCCTCATCTATGCTGAGGGAGAAGGGATGGAAGCTTCCACTGTAACAAAATGCCTGAGGCTGCTGGATATAAGAACTGAGGAATACTAATTTAAAAATCATGTCTTGTAAAGAAATTCATACAGCAGACAGATGTGGTCTTTGAAGCTGAGAAATCTGTCTTTTTCCCAGGCAAGTAAACCATTCATCACTTGACTTCCCCACTATTGAGTTTTAGAATGGGACAATGATAGGAAGGGTGTGTGTGTGAGTGTGTGTGTGTGTGTTGTACAAAAATGACGGCTTTTGATTTAGTTCCTTTTGCACAATACCTGACAGAAACAATGAAAAGGCAGAAGGAATTATTTTAGCTCATGTTTTCAGGTCATCAAGGGAGGGAAGGTTTGGCAGAGTCCATGAGAACTGGAGTCTGTGGCTGAGGTTGTTCATGTATTTTGGATCGGGAAGTAGAGAAGGAGGCAGGGAATGGGGCTAGAGTAAACTTCAAAAGGCCATCTCTGTGACCTCGACCTCCTTCCGTCAGCTGGGCCCCGTCTTCTGGATGTGTCACAGTCTCCCCAGAATAGCACCTCGGTTGGAGAAAAGACCTTTTGAGGACTATAATATGATTATATCATTTCTCCTTTTCCCTTCCTTCCTCTAAATTCTCCCATATACCCCCTCTTTCTCTCTTTCAAATTCATGGCCTTTTTATTCATTGATTGTTGTTACATGCATACGAAATACCCTGGGTAGGATATTTCAGCTCAAGAAATGATAGGCCTCACCATGACATTTCCATACATGTCCGCTTTCATCACAACTCACTCCACCTGTCTTCCTACCAGATCCTCTTCTTCTTCAGGGAGAGTCTTAAACCTGAACCAGCCTCATTGCCTAGCCTGGCAGGAAACAATATGTCCACACTTGGCCCTGGGACCTTCTGAACTCAATGCCTACAAAACACCGTATTAAGTATAACTGTCAATTTCTGGATGTTTGCTTCATAATAGGCTCCTTCCATAATCGTCTCTAATTCTTCCAACAGCTCTTCAAAGCTGTTGATGATGAGTCTTTCTCATCACCATGCTTACAGGGATTTTATGGGTGAGGAAGTAAAGTCTCGGCTTGTCTGAAGTCAATATCCAGTGAGTTAGCCACGGAGGGATTTGAACCCAGGTCCTGGGAAAACATAGACTTCCAAAGCTTCCCTTTTGCCTTGCTGCTTCCTCTCCCTTGAAAAAATTTGAGTGTTAGGGGGTAGTCACTCCTCAGGGATCCTCAGCTGCTCTGGGAAGTGCAATGAAGACCACCCACTGTTGCTTCCCTGCACACACAGCAAGTGTAGGGGTTTATAGATAGTTGCCCTGGGAACTGGACAGTGACCCGGAGGAGTAGAGGCTGCCTCCTGGCCTGCTGTAGGCAGTGACAGTTGTGGAGGCCTGAGGAGAGTGAGGGGGGAGGGCAGGGAGAAGTGAGAGCAGCACACCTGGGCTCCTCATGTTGGAAAATCACCAGGGTGTTCTGTCAGCATTGGCCTGCAGCTACATTTCTGGCTGAAAATTTGGGTGGCTTTACCAAACCTCAAAGGCGGAAAGAACAAATCATGCTGAGAGAGACAGGCTCTCTGACAAGTGTGTGTGTGGGGTGCTACCTGGCTCCCTGCCACCAACTTGACACGTGAAGAGGAGCAGAAATGTCCTTTCTTACTACCAGACAGCCATCTGCCCTGGGCATCCCACAGAAAGGAGGCTCAGCTCCTGCCTCAGTCCCTGGAGCACACCCAGGAGGAGAAGGGTCCAGGTTCACAGAAGACCTACAATGTGGGAAAACCAGTCAGCTATGAGTGGTTTCATTGAGGGCAAATAGAGGAGCCAGGGCATTTCTAATGCCCTTCCACAGCAGAGCAGCCTGTGCATTGGAGGGGTTTTAAGAAGTCAGCGTTTTCCCCAGAAAATGCAAAGAATAAAAAAAGGTTGTAGAAGGAGAAGAAATTCTGAGTTCCGTGGAGATCAGCGCCGGACTGCTCCCCTTCTAACCCCACCTTGCTGTCAGAGGTCACACTGCACCCTGATTGTCAACCCAGGGGAGCCTGTCCCAGCTTCATTGTCTCCCCAAACGGCTTCCCCATAATGTAGCCAGGGAGTTTTCTCTAACTAGACTTTCCTCAAATACCCCAGAGCTTCTTAGTATCACTAGAACGTTATCCGAACGTCCTCGGGGAGCTAATACAACCCCTGCCGCTGCCTGCCTTCTATAACCCTCTCTCCCGCTCACGCCCTGGGCCATTCAGCAAGTGGTTTCCGTGCCTTGGACACTGAGGTCTCTTCCTGTCTGCCTGGCCAATCCCTTTGCCCTTGGGTCTCATCTCAGATCTCACCTCTTCTGGCGGGGAGGAGGTGCCTGCGGCAGGGTGTCCCGTAGCCAGGATGGCTCCTGATGCTCCCCCTCCGGGCCCACACCCGCCACGCGCAGGCATCACAGGTGTGCACCACCATGCTTGGCTTTACACGCCACTTCTCAGACATGACCCCTGACCTCCTGACTTCTCCAGTGTGCATGCAGCGTCTGGTACTTACTCCTCCGTGGCCACGCCACCCACCCTTCCAGCCGGCTCCATCGGCCTCTCCATCTCAGTGTTAACACCTCCCCAGGACGAACTGTATTCCACAAGTATTTGCTAAAAGAAGAAACGAAACAAGGGCTCCACATTTAGGTAAAAGTTCCGGTCTTGGCTGACTTCCGCTCCTTTCTCTGTCTGCCCCTAGGCGACAGACCGAAGGCTGCTGGATTTGTGGCGACAGCTTCTGCCGTTTGTTGCTTTTATTGTGTCTTTGAGGTTCTAGAGACCAAACGCAGGACTTTTCCGTGCTCCTCAGCACTCTGCCACTGAGATTCCTCCTCAGCTCTTGGTTATTTGATGTATTTATTTTTACTTTATGCCTGTATGCATTGGGGTCCGGATGGTCTGCAGTTTTTTTGTTTGTTTGTTTTGTTTTTTTCTCAGACACAAACCCTGACCCAGATGTGACCCCTTGACAGCAGAAAAGAGCAGGCATGAGATAAAGCCAAGGAGGAATGTCCTCGGGGACAAAGCAAGGCCAGGAGGCCAGGGAAGCACAGAAGAAAAAAAAAAAAAAAAAAAAAAAAAAAACAACTCAGATAAAGGGGGGAAGACGCTGTTTCATCACACTGCTTGCAAAGCCCCTGGAACTTGTATTATACATGGTTGTTGGCTACCATGTGGGTGCTGGGATTTGAACCCAGGTCCTCTGGAAGAGCAGTCAGAATTCTAAACCACTGAGCCATTTCTCCAGCACCACTCTCATCTAGTTCTTTTAGATAGAGTCTCCCTGTGAAGCTCAAGCTAGCCTTGAACTTACTACGTAGCTCAGGCTGTTTTTGAACTTGCTATGTAGCCCAGGCTGGCCTCCAATGCATATTGCTAGGATTACAGGTATTTGCTTCCATGCTCAGCTAAAAGTAATATTTTATAAAGGGGGGGGGGGGTGGCGTGTAGAAAGAAGCAGCTATTTCCAGGTACAAATTCAACTTTCCGAGATACACAGAGTTCTTTTTGTGCACTTTGTTGGGCTTCTCTGACTTGAAATTCCAATCTGGGGAGAGTGTTGCGCCACGGGTGAAGCGTCCTGTGTCCTTCCCAGGTGTCGGCATTGGCTGCAGGACTCAGGACCAGCTTCTCAGCCTCAGTCTACTCCTCTGTCTGAGATCACATGGTTTTTAGTCCTGATAGTAAGAGAAAACAGAGTGGCCTGTCCAACAAAGCAAAGTGAAGGAAGAGGGGCTCAGCTTGGCTGTCAGCTCACCGTATCAGGAATAAACTAAAGCACAGGCTTCCGGGCACTCCCTGAGGGGATTCCCTTGACCAGCTTATTCCAAGCAGGGAGACCCACTCCAGATCCTGGTGGCACCTTCTGGTGGCAGTCCAGATGAACGCACACAAAAGAAGGAAGGTTTGCTTTTCGCCTGCTTGCCCTCGCTGGCAAGTTCATCTGCCCTGCGCAGCAGCATCTTCCACCTGTCTTAGAACCCACACTTTTGGGATTCTAAGGTAGATTTTGGTGCCATATTAGGACTGCTGCGGGATCCAGCCTCATCAACTGTACAACTATTGGGCTCTTAGCCTCTCCATCATGAGATAGTTACTGTAGGACTGTGAGTGTCTCAAACACCCCCACAACGTGTGTGCGTTTATAGAGGATGTGTGCATAAATATATGTATATGTATGTATGTTTTGTTAGTTCTGTTTCTTTAGAGAATGTTGACTAATATGGAGGTGAGGCAGGGAAGCACTTGTGACCTTTTTGTTTGTCTCTTTTAAGCACACTGTCAAGCTCTCTCCAAATTAAAGACTCTTTAAATCCCGAAAGTCAAGTAGCAGTCAGAAGGCAGAGGTAGTGAGGTAGAGGGGTGATCCTAACTCTGAGGCTTTAGCCTGGGTTAGGAAACTTGATGGATGCAGAGTGCTTGAGAAAAAGGAGATAAAACCTAGAGTTTGACCAACATGGAGACTGAACAAAGAGCCTAGCCCAAACTGGCATCCCAAAGGCATGAAGCAAAAAACCAGAACCAACAGCTTTACCACACAGAAAGAAGACTTGCCTGTACTGGACTCGTTTCTAGGTACAGAGACAAAGCAAACCATTCCTGAAAATCATAAACCATAACTGGATGTATCGGCCCCGGTTCACTCCATCTAAGTGGCTGAAAACTTCTGAGTGAAGAATTTAGCTTAAGTAGTGCCAGCTCGCTGTCCCTGGATACAAGCAGAATCGTTTGATTCCTCCTGAGAGGAACCCAACTTCAGCCCTGCCCTCAAGGAATTTTGCAGATAAAGTTACAAGGAAAATGAGCAACTCACAATAAAATAAAACTCAAAACCCAGGCTAGGAAAACAGGGCACTGCGAATAAGAACAAGGGGGAAAAAAAAGACAACAGAAGCAATACCACAAAATGTTCAGTTATCAGAAAAATCAGACAAAGAATTTTAAAAATGGTATGTACTTGATTTTAAAAAAATAAAATAAAAAGCTGGAAACATATTTAAGGGGCAAAATTGGAATTGAAAAAAAAAATCCTAAAGTAACTTCAGGAAACAAAGCAAGAGAAAAAAGTAAATAAACTTTAAAATTCAGTGGGTGAGAACTAAATAGAAGGCATCGATGCTAAAGAGAAAACTGGCAAACTGGAAGATAGAAATAAAGAAAGTGACCAGAATGCAGCAGAAAAAGAAAAATAAAAGAGCCACAAGAAAGATTAAATGGAAATAGACTAGAAAGGCCAGCATACTTTATTTACATTTGTTTATTTATTTGTTCATATTGTTAAGGCAGTCTCACGTAGCCCAGATTGGCCCTCCTTAGTGCTGGGATTGCAGGTATGTGCCACCATATCCAGTTTGTGCTGTGCTAGGCATAGAACCAGGGTCAGTAGGCAAGCACTCTGCCAAACAGGCTACATCCCAGCTCTCAGGAAAGAGTGGGTAGAGCGTAGAAAAGAAACTGGCTGAGTTGGCTTTTCTTCTCAAAGTAATAAGAAAACTATCATGCTTAATTCCAGAAACTCTAATGATGCACAAAAGAGATTGAGAAAAATTCACCCATAAATGTTTAATAATTAAACTGAAGGAAACAAATTATAATAAAAAAAATTAGAACCCGTCAAAAATCATGCAGCCACGTTGGTAAACAGTTGGATATACTCTTAGTGTTAAACATCAAATTACTACAACACCCTGCAATTCTGCTGTCTAAGTATAAACTTCAAAAGTGTAAAATAAAAAGCTGGAAACATATTTAAGGCTGGAAGATCTGTGTTCGCAGTAAAGTTATAGATCTCAATATCAGACTGTAAGCAAAGTACAGCGCCATCAACCAATGAACAAAAAATCAAAATTCAGCATGTTGACGCGGTGAAGTATATTATTCATCCCTGAAGCAGAGAAAGGACTGACACTCTGTATGAATAAACATTCAAAGGGCTGTACATAGTGAAAGAAGCCAGTCACAAAAGGCCGTGTGTACTGTGCAGATCCATTAATGTGTGATATAAAAACGGAACATACAAACCCAGACACAGAAGAGAGGTTGCCAGGGGGATGATGAGAGCATTGGAAGAGCTGGTGGCTGTGTCAGCCCAACTACACGAACCACTGACCCGTGTGCCTCAGAAAGGTGAGACTGCCGTGTGTGAGCTACGTCTCAAGCCTCTGTTTAAACAAAAATCAAAAAGCAGACACCGGTTCCTTCCCAAGGGCCGGAAGTTCCAATCGTTCCCTCTCTCTAGCAATGGCAATGAAAGCCAGGACAGTGTAGAGCAACTTTCTATTCTTCCGCTGACAGACTGAAAACATGTTCTATAGGAAGTTAATCCTTATTTTTCAATAAGAATGGCCCTCCGCAGAGGACCAGTGAACAAGGCTGCGATTAAGCACATGGGTAAAGCAAAGCTAATTGTATGTGTCTAAAATCATTAAACACAACATTTAACTCTGAAGAATATACATAGTAGGCACGAAAGATTGAAATGGTTTTAAAAGGCGGATGAGACTGGGTTCTGGGAGAGGTAAGAGAGAGCTAAACAGATGGCACTTGCTGCTGTGGAAACAAATTCAAGTGTGGTAGTTTTTGTTGTGGTGAGTTTAAACGATCAACATCATGCCTAGTAAAAAGAGAAAATTACATGCTGAATAAAATTAAATTCCAGGTGCGTGCTGATTAGAACAAGGAGGCAGAAGGTCTGTTAGAGGATGAGAAGGGAAACAAACCAAAAGGAAGCTGAAGTGAGAACTGGAAAAATGGCTCAGGGCTTAAGAGCCCTGGCTGCTCTTTCAGAGGACCAGGGTTCCATTCTCAGCACCCATGGTATACCCTAAAACCACTCAGTTTCAGGGACTCTGAAGCTTTCTTCTGGTCTCTGAGCACTCATGCAGGCCAAACACCCATACACATAAAATAAAAATAAGTAAATGTCAAAAAAAATAAAATAAAAAGAAAGAAAAGAAGGTCAAAATAAATATATTAATGCTTGGAAAAAGAGGTTCAGGATATAATGGGTTCCTAGAGCTGATGAAAGTCACTGTGCAATAATAGGGGACTCAGAACCAAGTGGAAGAAGAGATATCCTAGTGTTCAACCTCTTGCAAGAGCAGCAACTTAGACCTCCATCAGACAGTGAAGCTACTTCCTAAGACCCAAGGAATCCAAGTGCATGTTTTAGCAGAGACACTAAAAGATGTTTGTAGAAGCAAACCCAAGCAGATAATGTGAAAGCAGTTTGTGGAGACAATAATAAACTTTATTAAAATAGATCAAGGAGATCTAGGAAGTGGATCTGTGTGGCAACATTTACAAGAGGACAACTGATGGTTTATGTATTGATAGTCATAAACTTTCAATAGAATTCTAGTCTTTCACATTGTCTTAGGGATTTCCCTGGAGCAGAAGTCTAGAACAGCCAAAGTCTCTGGTGAAGAAAAGTTGGGAAGACTTTTCTACCATATACCAAAGCATGGTGAAATGGCAGGAATTGTTGTACAGATGTGGGAACAGAAAGACCAATGAAACCAACTAGAACTCTCCAAATAGAGTTTCCAAAGTATATATGGAAACCCTAAGATGGCCATTGTAGCTTAATGTGGAAAAATACATGATGCTGGGTCAATCAGCTATCCTTATTCAATAAAGTAAGATTTCTTATTTTACCATACACGGACATCAAGGCCAAGTGGAATAAAAATTTAAATAAAAAGGTGAAGGCAAGAAAACTTTTGGAAGATAAATTAGGAGAATATCTTTATATTGTAATGACAAAGAAGAATTTCTTTAAGTAAGAGACAAAAATATAAATCACAGAAGAAAAAATGAAAAATTCAATTCTGTTAAATATCTGTCATCACAAGGTGATCACATATACAAACGGAAAAGTCAGTCCATAAAGGTGAGCATGACATTCCAGTGTATGAATAAAAAGGCCACAATCCAGTGCATATTAAAGCCTCCTTACAAACACACCAACAAAAGACACAAAACAACTTAGTAGAAAAAAAAAAGACAGAAATGGGGAGAATTGATCCTATTTGTGTGCATCTTCTTTCAGAAGCCAGGAAAATCTATAATAGAATTACAATTTCATAACAAACTGGTTAAGCAAAAGAATTAATTTTGATAAATCCAAATATTGACAAGGATGCGGAAAAATGAGATCTCTAACTCATTTCTCTAGCAGAAATGTAACTTGGTACAAGCATTTGAATAAGCATTCATCATACCTGTGGGCCCAGTCAGTGCTCTATTCCTCTGAAGAAACACCATGACCATGGCAGTTTTTATGAAGGAAAATATTTAATTGGGGCTGGCTTACAGGTTCAGAGGTTTAGTCCATTATTGTCACGGTGGGAAGCAGGCAGACATGGTGATGGAGAAGGAGCTGATAATTCTACATGTGGAACCATGAGCAGCAGGAAGAGAGAAAGCCACTGGGCCTGGCTTGGCCTTTTAAAAACTCAAACCCAGGGACATACTTCCTAGTGCCACTACCTGACCAAGCATTCAAATCAATGAGCCTATGGGGGCCATTCCTATTCAAACTATCCAACTATTGCTGCAAGTATCAACATGTAAGAATCTCAGAGACCACAATAAAGATGAAGAGAAATAAGCTCCTCAGATTGCTGGCACAGTAATTCTATTTATACAAAGAAAAAAAAAATGGTTCAGCTAGTTTCATATTTTAATACTCTTTGTCAGAAGAGGAACAAGAAATAGTTAGTACAAAATTCACATGCTGTTTCTATTTGTTTGGTTGGTTTGGTTTTGGTGTTTTTAAAAATAGACTCTCACTGTGTAGACCAGGCTGGCCTCAGACTCACAGAAATCTTCTTGTCTCTGTCTCCAGAGTACTTGGATTAAAGCCATGTGCCACCATGCCCAGCTACATGCCGTTTCTCCTGTGGTGTGCAGTGGGTAATTGCAGGTAGGGATACAGGAGCCTCAATAACAGTGGTAACAGTCTAGGTTTTAAAATTTCTGTCTTTACATATAATATAGGATAATCATACTAAAATCTGTACACCTAAGGAAGCTAATCAAGAAGGAGGACCCTGGGTAAGATGCTCAATCTTCATTCAGAAAAGCAAATGAGACAGACATCGAAAGAGGGAAAAAACAGGGAACAGGACAGGAGCCTACCACAGAGGGCCTCTAAAAGACTCTACCCAGCAGGGTATCAAAACATATGCTGATGCATAGCCAAACTTTGGGCAGAGTGCAGGGAGTCTTATGAAAGAAGGGGAGATAGAAAGACCTGGAGGGGACAGGAGCTCCATAAGGGGAGCAACAGAACCAAAAAATCTGAGCCCAGGGATCTTTTCTGAGACTGATACTCCAACCAAGGACCATGCATGGAGAAAACTTAGAACCTCTTCACCGATGTAGCCCAAAGCAACTCAGTATCCAAGAGGGTTTCCCAATAATAGGACCAGGAACCATCTCTGACACGAACTCATGGACTGGCTCTTTGATCACCTCCACCTGAGGGGGGAGCAGCCTTACCAGTCCATAGAGGAAGACAAAGAAGCCAGTCCTGATGAGACCTGATAGACTATGGTCAGAGGAAAGGGAAGGAGACCTCTCCTATCATTGGACTGGGGGAGGGGCATAGGAGAAGAAGAGGGAGGGAGGATGAGATTGGGAGGGTAAGGGTAAGGGGCTACCACTGGGATACAAAGTGAATAAATTATAATTAATAAAAAACATAAGTAAATAAAAAATTCTGTCTTTACTATTTTTTAAATTCTACAGATAGAATTTGTTAATTTTATGCACATGTATATAATACGACCCCCACTTAGATAAAAACTAAGCTTCTTGTTACTGTGACAGAGCTGTCGACATCAAAGAGATTTCTCAGTATCTAAATCAAAGACAGACTCAAAGAACTTGCCAATGGACCGGTGCAGGGGGCAAGGAGGAAGGTCGCAGGCATTAGGCCATGGATCAGTGGCATCTCCTCACCGGTCCCTCGAATGGGACATAGACACTGACGTGGACTGGACGTCATCCAGCCCTAAAGGAATCTGTCAAGGCCAGTGGGCAGATGCGTTGCAGAGGGTCGTACGTTTACATTCTCTTAGCCTGCATCACTGCGGTAAACCTAACCAGCCCGTTTTAAGGTAAAAATGAGCGCTAGGGCACGATGCCCACCCCACCCGTGGGACTGTTAGAAATCTAACTGTGGAAGAAGGTGATCCTTTCCACTGTGCGCTTTTCTACATGCCAGGCCTGCAGAGATCCGGCAGGGAGCGGTTGCTCACGGATTTCTAACAGACCAGCTGAGAACCACGGTGGGCTTTGTTTTTGTTTTGTTAGAGGCCTTCAAAGTCTTTTAAATAAACCTTAACTGAACATCTGATAAGTTTAAGACACTTTGCCAAGCACATGACATTATGTGTTAAATTTTGTACTCTCAAAAGTTGCTGCAGTTTTTAAAACAAATGTGATCTTACCTAGAAATAGGGTGGATGATCAAATTATAACAAGGTCTTTAGATTGAGCCCCAATCCAATCTGGATGGTGTTCTTATAAAAAGAAGAACTTTGAACACAGAGAAACACATATCTGAGGAATGTCCAATGATCAAAGTTACACTGACACAGAGGTGGATTCCCCAGAAATCAGGAGAGAGGCTGTTATAGACTGAATGCTTGTGTCTCCCCCAGTTTCATATCCCTTATGTACGGCTACCTCTTGGAGAGTTTCTTGGGAGGTGGGGATGTAGCCATTACTAATCCAATTAACACTTAAAGACCCCCTCCCAACTCCTTCACTCCTTTTACGATTTAAAAACATGGTAAGATGGTGCTCATCTTACCAGGGCACAGGGCTTCTCTAGACACTGAATCTGATGATTTCCGAGGCTGGAAATTCCCAGCCCGCAGAGCTCCAAGACATAAACTTCTATTGTTAATAGACTCCTCAGTCTGCAGTATTTAGTGACGCAGCCAGAGCAGACTCTTTCCCAGTGCCTGCAGTGGGGCGCAGCCCCAAGCACACCTTGATCTTAGACTTGGAGCTAACTGTTGCATAAGTGCAAACAAACAGCACCTAACATGGTAGCTTACTCATGAGCCAACACAAGCTCACTGTGTCTTCTTACCACATTCCACAGGAGAAACAAACATGAAACGACCATTTGCCTAGGAGCTCAGGGTCCAGGGCTGTCCCGATCGAATGAGTACAGATAGTGACAGTATCCATTTAGAGAGCCATCCTGGGAGCATCTCCGATTGAACGTGGATCTCTAGACTCTGATGACACAGACAGTATTTGGGATGAATTCTGAGGTATAAAATTTGTCCACAATAGGACCGCCCCAAGACCAGAAATCAGTACATAGAAAGCAACAGAAGCAAGGGAGAATAAATGACACTTGGAGATGGGTAAACAGTTTGGTATCGCCAAAGCATAGGATCCCGAGTGAAGAGAGAATCCTGGAGAAACTGGCAAGACCCAGACCTCAGGAAGCTTGCTTTGCCAGTGCAAGGCATTTGAATACCATCTGTGGACAACGCAGAAAGTTGTGAAAATAAAACATGGCAAATGAGAGTAGGCCACCTTGAGATTTGTTCTGAGATGTACAGCTTTAGCATTCAGCTAGAGGAGACAAAAGACAAATGGGGGCAGGCTGAGAGGTAGTTCTCACGTCCACCAAGACCACAAACTGAAGATAAGAACTAAATCCGTGGTGGGAGTTGGCTTGGGATATAGGAGACAGCGTCAGTTGGTAACTGTGTGGTACGTGTGTGTGTCTCCTAAGCATTTCTTGAGTATCCTGCCTACGTTGATGAATCTTCTAGTTAACGAGTCTGTCTGTATGGGATGAAGCCAGAAACTCTCTCCCAGGCTCCTAAGCTGAGATCCAGGCCTTGCATATCTGGTGCTGCCAGGACTTTGATTTGGAAGACAGGGCTACGAAGAAGGAGATAGCACATGGTACCTGTCCTGGGGTGGCGTGGGTCACTGAGAGCAGCATTCCTAGCAGCTGGTTCCACGCCCAACTTGTCATGGATCTGAGCAGGGCCTCCGCTGGCCACCCTTGCTGTGAAATTTGGGTCTTGTTTCTCAAGCTCAGGCTTGATGATTTAATAACTACCATCTCCCTATCTCCTAGATACATGTTATTGTTTGCCACTAAGAACCCAATCTAATATCCATGGAGATGGCAAGATAATGATGAGCTGGGAGTGAGGAAGACGCTTGGAAGCGTACTCAGACACTATGTCTTGTGCGCTGGTGAGTAATAGTGATGTCATCTAAGTTTGGAATGGCTGGGATAGAACAGCTCAGAAGCCAGTGGAAGTAATAAAGAGTTCAACCTTCTCTAAGCTGAATTTGAGTGTCCTTTGGGGCATACAGTGAAAGACAGTGAGAAACATGAATCTCAGTATCAGCAAAGAAGGATAAAAACCAATTTAGGGGTTGTCAGGATATATTTCCTTATTAAATTATTATTAATTCAGCTCTTGCATTGTGCCAGACAGTGAGGAAACCTCTATGAATAAGACAAGACTCTGTTCTCATAATCCATTTAAGCTAATAGAATAAATCAGAAATAAGTAAACAAGTAATATAAAACCTGATTTGAGGAGTGATAAACAGCATAAGGAAAGTAAGTCAGAATAAAGAGATAAAGGGTTATGCTTAAGGTTAGAATAGCAATTGTCGACAGTATCCAGTCTCTTCTGGAAGAGTATTTGGGTGAAATTGGAGAACAAAGTCTGCACAAAGTTAGGGACAAAGAAAGGCTGTATAATCAAAGAGAAAAACACATACAAGGAAAGTAAGTGTGGGGCTTTGAGGGCCAGAGTGAATCTCATCTTAAGTTTGATAAGAGGCACTACAAGACTTTGGGCAGTGAGAGAAAAGAGTTGAGATATTTTCAGGGCTTTCATGAGGCATCTTGAGGGTGCAAAGAAAAAAGAAATTAGGAACTGAGGAAAGCTTTTAGTTTCTGGATGAAGGGATTACAGCACGAATGTGTGCTGAGGGAGGAGTCAGTGGACACAGGATTTAAAGAGAGAAGACCGGTGCTGTGGTCTGAGTCAGTGGGTAAAGCTGCTTGCCACTAAGACTGACAACTTGAGTTCACTCTGCAGGACCCACATGGCGGAGGGATGTGACTCCTGAAAGATGTCCTCTGAGAGC
Source organism: Meriones unguiculatus (assembly GCF_030254825.1). Lineage (NCBI taxonomy): Eukaryota > Metazoa > Chordata > Mammalia > Rodentia > Muridae > Meriones > Meriones unguiculatus. The sequence continues at coordinate 79,176,936 of NC_083354.1, forward strand.
CATACTCAAGAAGTGGTGTGTGTTCACCCGAATTCCCTCATACACAAATAAGTAAGTAAATAAATAAGTGCTAACTTAATACAATGATAATGGAAGAAAGGAGAAAACGAGGTTTAAAACATTGGATGAAAGAAATACCTTTTCTTCTGGTTTGGGAGAGACACAGGCTGGAGAGAGAGGCAAACAGCACACCCACGAGGCAGGACGCATTTATGAATGACTTTTGTGTTTCCCCTGAAGTAGGAGTTGAGATCCAGTAGGGTTTGGAATTTGTGGCAAATAGAAAGTGGCAAAGGATAATCTGGCTAACATTTGGTGTTGTCTACAGATCCTAGTGAATTTCTCAACTTCGGTCCAACAAACTATCTCCCTCCTCTGTACTCTCCCCCAGAATCCCTTCTGCAATCCCATCTGCAGCCATGGCAATCTCCCTGTCCAGAGTGAATTATGGATGGAATCTTTATCTTTCCTCTCTGGCAAAAGTCTTTCCCCAGGAGGTCTGTGCTAAGCCCACCACAAGTAAAACATAGAACTTAGGAAAAAGCAGAAAACCAAGGCAAGATATTTTAAAGGGAAGTACATTGCAAAGCATTATAAATTAGAAATAAATGCTGAGATGAGTGAGTAGATATAGATTGTGTGTTGCAGAGCTTAGGATTTAAACTTCTGCAAGGCAACAGTAGGAAGCTGTTTAGAGAAATGGTTAGGGCTGCTGGCCTTGGAACCCTAGGGTTAGGATTTCTCAGTGTCCCAGCGTCCTTATATGTAAAGCAGACATTGCAGTAGGCCTAGCTCATCCATCTGTATGTCGACGTGCTTAAAGGTTGAATGTACGTGAAGCCCAGAAGGTGCTCCGGTTGAAAGCAGTTGATGGTGGCTAGCTGTCGCTGTTAGGTGGGAACACAGGCACATCATAAAAAAAAGCTCAAGGAGAGATTAAAATACTTCCATAAAACATCCTGTGAGAAACATCACAGGGGATCAGAGGATGTCCTCTGATCTTAGATTTCTTTTCCTCCTCATGGGGAAACTTCTGCTGTCTTAGCACCTACAGTGGTAAGCTTAGGACAAAGTGTGAGTTTGCTGAATGAGGAACTTTTTGGCTACCATTCCCCACTGCCCTCTTCCTCGAGATGCTAACTCCTGCCCTAAAGAGTCCTATGACCTTCCCACCAGGCATCATGCTCTGTATCAGCTTGTTACATCACCTGAATCCCTGGTGTTCACAGGAGAGTAGTCAGACACAGTAACACAGCGGTTCTTCCTTCCAGGCAGTGGTTGCCCTAATGGAAAGGCAGCGGGCCCTGAGCTCTGAGCAAGCACACTCTGTGAGAAGTGAGAGAAGAGAACACAGAGCTTATGTTGGACAGGGCAGTGAGGACATTTACAGGTAACTGGGACTCATCCAAGTGCTTGAATCCTTTATGAGAATTAGCCAACGTATTGGTTCCCTTCTCAATTGCTATGATAAAACCACAATCAAAAGCAACTCAGGAGTTCATCCTCGAGGGGAGCCAAGGCAGGAGCTTAAGTGGGAGCCTGGAGGAAGGAACTGAAGCAGAGACCATGGAGACACACTGCTCACTGGCCTTGCTCTCAGGCTCACATTTACCTACCTTTCTTATATCTCCCAAGACTACTCACCCAGGAGTGTGTGTAGCCCTCAGTGGGATGTCAATCAATCAATCAATCAATCAATCAATTATTCAACAAACAAACAAACAAAAATTGACAGTCCACAGGGAAATTGCAAGCATTCCCTCAATTGAAGTTACCTTCTGCCTTGTGACTCTAGTTTGTATTAACTTGACAAAACAGAAACAAACCGTTGTAGGAATAGGTTTTTCTTTCCTTCCCCAAGCTCCCAAAATTATAACTCATGAGACTCAAATATTATTTTCACATACCTAGGCCATATAGCTAGGCTCTTCTCTGACTAGCTCCTAACTTAAAATAACTTATTTATTCTAATTTACATTCTACCACATGGCTGGTTACCTGGGCTCAGGCACCATGCACCCATCCTCTTCACATCTTGGCAGCTGAATCTCCTGCCTGGTTCTATCCCAGAATTTTTTCTGCCTTCTGGGTATCCCACCTCCTATTTTCTGCCTAAGCTATAGGCCATCTGATTTTTATTGACAAGTGCTGTATCCATATAATACGTAAGAGATTTCTTCTAAAACAAACAAACAAAAACAAATCAAACAAGCAGTAAATCCATGAAGGAATTAAATTGATCTGAATTCTGAATATACAAGTCAGAAGTTTACCACATCTCTGTGCAGCATCAGGCTCTGGGAAAAGAGCTTGTATCTGCTCGGAAAAGAGAAGGTCTTTAGTTCTGGGAAAAGAACAGCAAAAGTCTGGGGCTGTCTGGACTGCCAGGTGACTGGACATCATGCATTCCTGCTAGGCATGTGCAGTTTGCTTTAAAACAAAACAAAAAACTTCACAGCAGACTTATCCACCACATCTCTCTCAGCACTTTACAGTGCTTACTGGTATTTCCTTCCAGAAGTAATGGGGCATCCCATCACTCTCTCTATCTCTCTCTTGTTTTGTTGGTGAAGAGGCTGATTCTTGTTCAAGTACTCAAAGGAGTTGGAAGAGGTTATCTTGAAAGAAGAAATTTCAACACTATCACTGGATCATTTCATGACCAAGAGAACAACCAGTGAAAAATTTGTGCTCTCTGTCTAAACCTTCTTAATGCTGCGACCCTTTGATACAGTTTCTCACGTTGTAATAACCCCAACCATGAAATGATTTCTGTTGGTACTAAATAACTGGAATTTCACTCCTGTTATGAATCGTGATGTAAATATTTGACATGCAGGTTATCTGATATGTGACCACTGTGAAAGGGTTGCTCGGACCCAAGGGTGTTGAGACTCACAGATTAAGAACCGCTGGTCTAAAGAGACAGACAGTTCTGCCTAGTGCGTGGCTCCCACCTGCACCTTGAGTTAGGGGAAAGCAAGAATTATAAAGGCTTTTGTGGGGATAACTGAAGAAGGGTAAATGTAGATTGCACATTTGACCCCTGCTGCTCTGAGTTTGGGTTGTTGAACAGCAGTAACAGTAGCATTGCTGGGAAGCTAGTCGGAAGTACAGAGGGGCAGCCCCCAAACCAGCAATTGACATGCAGAATAAATATTACCCAACTACATGGTCTAAGTTACTTTCCATATTAGTCCTGCCTGGGCTGTTTCTGCTCCATCAGGTCAGTCCTTGATCTCCACGCCCTTTCTCTACATCTTCTTCCTTGTGGTCCCCACCAGAGATCTCAAGACTGGGAACAGAAGATCCTCCCACCTCTCTTCTGCTCAGCTACAGTTGGTCCAGCTTCTTTATTAACCACTCAGAGATAATTGAGGAGCAAAGTTTACACAACACTGATCAACATATGTGGCAATGCCTCGTCTGGACTACCACCAAATCTCAAGGCCCAGAATTCAGCCTCTGAACACACAGAACACCAAACCAACCCCCAACACAAAATTGTCACATCAGTGTTGTATTCATTATTTTTCATGATGGTGTGGCTGGAAAAGCGTGTGTGTGTGTGTGTGTGTGTGTGTGTGTGTGTGTGTGTGGGTGTGGGTGTGGGTGTATACGTGTGCTTTCTAAGAGGAAGTGTGTAGAAGCAAATCTCCAACTCATACCTCATACCAAAGGCGAAGCTTCTAAGGGAACTGGAGTCAAGACTCCAGTTGGGTGATACTACGAATTGTCCAGATGGAGCCAATAGCAACTTCCAGGTGAGACAGGCCAGGCAGGAAGACATGTTCTGCACAAGGGGGCCAAATGTTGTGGAGTCAGACTCACCCTCAAAGGAAGATGGCCCTAAGATACATGGGGACTTATTCCTACTACAGACAAGCCAACAAGGTTGGAGGGCAGTTTAAAATTCCTTCCTTCCAGGGAAGGAGGAAGGCTGTGAAGGGGGCCAGGCTGGGAGGCAGGGAGGGAGGCATCACCCTTGTAGATGTAAAGTAAATAAATGAATACATATATTAAAAAAAAACCTTCTTCAAACCCTATATCCTAGCTTCACCCACTGCCCCAACCTGTGTGTGCTAGTGACAAGGTAGAATGTTCGTTCAAAGCTCCTTGCATGTTGGTGACAGGCAACAAGTGAGACCTATTCCCTGATGGAGGCTCTTGCAGAGGTAGCAGAATCCCTCTAAGGAGGGGTAGCTCGCTGGGCTCGGGTTCATTTCGTAGGAGTTGCCTTGAGAGGTTGCCAACACGTGTGTCTCTTTTAAAGTGTCATTTGTCTCCTTGGCGGATCTGAGTGCTGTGTTCAGGGTACCTAACCTTTGCCAGGACCTCCTCTGTAACTGTCAAATGGCATAACAGGAAGTGGTGAGGATGAACCTTCCACAACCTCATACGCCTGTGCCCCTAGAGGATGTTGAGTCATGGCAGGGCATTTATTTCAAATAAAACCCAGCATACAGCAAGGGCTAGAGGAAGGTTCTCCACCCACCTCTCGTTCCAAATTCCACTCAGGTTTGGAACTGAGCGGAACAATTTTCATTTTGAAACATGGAAAGGTGGAAGAATTTGGCCTCTTTTTGCTTACAGTAGACAAAGATAAGAATCTTTTTCCAGAGGTAGAAGATCGTGTTTACTCTTCTGGAATCCTTGCCATCGGTTCCAGTTGTTTTTTGCAGCACAATGCGACCCATGAGGCCTAACCCAAAAAGATCCAGACATTCCCGACTGACTCAAATAATTCCACCTTCTAAATGCAACTTTCTGGCACCCCCGCGATTTCCGTATTTGTTCCAGTTTTCAACACACCCTGTGATGCTGAGTGGCAAGGTCAGGAACAAGATGCTTTCTTGCTGCCCGGCTGGCTGCCTGCCTACCGCAAGGCTGCAGATAGAGGGTGCAGAGTGTCTGCAGCTAAATGAAAATTCCACTCAAGGATTTCATTCTCTTCCACAAATGAGAGGGAAAGATGGTTTTTGTGGTTTATTTTGATGACGGGACATCTTAGAAAACAAGAGGAAAATGCCTAATGGCAATTATTGATTGCTGATGAACTTTTCATTTCTGTCTGATTAAGGGAGTCACTGAAAAAATTCCACAAAGACTGTCAAAGTATGTCTCACTGTGTCTTCTTTAAGTAGTTACTAGGGAAAAGAAAAATGACATTGCCATGTGACTTTCAACTACAGACCCAAACTTCAGACTCTTCTGAAGGCAAGTCTCGATGTTTCTAGAAACCCCAAGACAGTAATACTAAATCCTTTCCATTTTCTTAGGGGGGCACAGGCACATCACAGCTTGGGCTGTCTGTGTACAAGCGATGTGGCATAACTGTGCCTTTTCTCTCTCTCCACGAAAGACGATTTTCCAAGACGGGGGAGAGAGCCTTCCCCTAGCATGGCTGCTCTGCTCAGGCCAGGGTTACTGCACTGTGATGCTCTGTGACAATTATCCCCTTGCCAAACATGCTCCTCTGCATTAGTCCATAAAACACGCTTGATAAATGGTTTTATCAAGGCCAGTGTGTCTTGAAGAACTTAAATTAGTCCCAGATGAGTTTCTTTTCAGTTAAAATAGACTTAAATAAAATGTAAGCATAAAGCTGTTTCCATTTTAACGGCTGAAGCACATTCTGGCATTAAGTGCACCACCTTCTTGAGACATTTATGACTTTTGTGTTTGTTGGAAACGAAAGAGATCTCAGGTGGCTGCATCTACTCTTTATATTTATGGCTTTTGTATTTGTTGGACGAAAATAAGTTCTCAATTTTCTATCTGTAAAATAAAGCAAGAACAGCTGCTCCGTTAGGCTCTTGGGTTGATTAAATGAGATAACAGACACGGAGCCCTGGGCACGTGGTGATGCTTCCTAATTGTTCAGTTCAATTCCTTCGCCACACTGCAGAGGCGCTTGGAGAGGGGAGCAGACTTATCGGCCTTTGTTTCTGTCTGTTTTCAAAGGAACGTGATCTGCAAAACAATGCATTTTAACAGCAGTTCCAGAGCTATTTGTGCGTGTGCTACCTCGCTTCTTAACGTTTACCTGAGGTTACATCTCAGTGGTAAAGCACTTGCCTAATGTGCAAGATTTGATCCTGACACCACAAGATAAAGTAGAAAATGCTAAAACCGAAGGTTCTTCTTAGTTTTCCCTAAGGTGCCCCTCCCTGGCTCCTACCTTCCTGTTTTCTTTTTTTTTTTTTTTTACTTTTTAATTTTTTTATATTAATTACAGTTTATTCACTTTGTATCCCAGCTGTAGCCCTCCTCCCTCCCCTCCCAATCCCACCCTCTCTCCCTCTTGTTCTCCTATGCCCCTCCTCCAGTCCAGAGATGGGGGAGGTCCTCCTCCCCTTCCATCTGACTGTAGTCTATCAGGTCTCATCAGGACTGGCTTCTTTGTCTTCATCTGTGGACTGGTAAGGCTGCTCCCCCCTCAGGTGGAGGTGATCAAAGTACCCAGCAGTGTATCAAAACACATGCTAAGACTCATAGCCAAACTTTGGGCAGAGTGTAGGGAATCTTATGGAAGAAGGAGGAGATAGAAAGACCTGGAGGGAACAGAGTTCCACAAGGAGAGCAACAGAACCAAGAATCTGGGCTCAGGGTCTTTTCTGAAACTAATACTCTAAACAAGGACCATGCATGGAGATAACCTAGAACCCCTGCACAGCAGTAGCCCATGGTAGCTCAGTGTCCAAGAGGGTTCCCTGATAATAGGAACAGGGACTGTCTGTGATATAAACTCATGGGCTGGCTCTGTTTCCTTTTCTAATGATCTCACTCTTCTTTTAAGGTGTTTTTCAACTGTCTTTTTATCTGTAAAGTCACTTTCAATTCCCTTAACACCAAAAGAATTTGTGTCTCTAGCTCATAATCATTTTCATGATATTTAAAATATCTAATTTTGCATTTAAAATAGGGCTAATGAAGAAAGCTGCAAAGGTTGCCCAGATAGCTCTCACACACACCTGGGGCCAGTTTCTCCTAATGTTCACATCTTGGCATGGTGCATTTTCCAAAACTAAGAGTTCTTAACTTGGTTTCCTGAGCACTCAGGAAACATCATGCAAGAGGAGGAGGAAGAACTGTAGGAGCTGGAGGGGGAGTGGAGGGAGATAGAATGTTGTTTTCAGAATGAGACATTCTTGGTCTCAAAATACTTATGTTTACTGACAGAAGACCCACGAGAGCTAGCAGTCCAGATCCTGCCAGAGTGGCAGGTATTTTCCTCCTGAGATCTCCCCCTCTCCTGAGTATCTACGGACTGTTCATGGTTGTTGAGAGAAGGAAAGGACATTTTCTTTGGTGGTATAACCACTGTCAAGGATCACACTTTTTAAAAATGATCGTCCAGCTAATCTAAGATATAATAAGGATCCCAAATAAAATACAATGGCAGTCACCAGGACAAGAAGAAGAGGTGGAGGAAGGAGAAGAAAAAGAAGAGGAAGAAGGGCTGGAGAGATGGCTGGCTTAGAAGTTTAGAGTTCTTCCAGAGGTCCTGAGCTCAAATTTTAGCAACTACATGGTGACTCACAACCATCCATAATGAGATCTGGTGCCCTCTTCTGGCATGCAGGTGTACATATAGGCAGAACTTTATACATAATGAAGAAGAAGAAGAAGAAGAAGAAGAAGAAGAAGAAGAAGAAGAAGAAGAAGAAGAAGAAGAAGAAGAAGAAGAAGAAGAAGAAGAAGAAGAAGAAGAAGAAGTCATCCACATGGAGACAGAGCTGCCACTCTGCCACATCTGAGCCCGGGTTCTAGGTCCTCTTCATTGGTGCATCAGTCTCTGAAGGACCCTGTGGGCTCAGATCTATCAGTTTTGTTGTTCTCCTTGTGGGGTTCCTATCTTCTCCATGTCCCTCTAATCCCACTCCTCTTTTCCTCCATAAGATTCCCTGCACTCTGCCCAAAGTTTAGCCCTGAGTCTGAGCATCTGCTTCAATCCCCTGTTAGGTGAATCCTTTTAGAGAACTCTCATCCTGTTTCCTCTCTTCCACTGCTTCTGGTGTCTATCCTGTTTGCCGTTCTGAATGAGATTTAAACATCCTCCCTAGGGTTCTCCTTAGTGTTTAGCTTGTTTAGATCTGTGGATTGGCAGCTCAGTCTCCATGTGGATCTCTGAGTGAGGGGAGAAGGGGCTGCCTCTGTCATGAACTCAAGTTGCCTGCTCTCTGATCACCTGCCCCTGGTGATGAGGCCTTGCCAGGCCATGGGGAAGAGGATCCAAGCAGTCCTGATGAGAGTTAGCAAGCTATGGGCAGATGGCAATAGTGGAGAACTCCCCCTTTCAGTGGACTAGTAGAAGGGGAGGAGGGGAAGAAGGAGGGAGGGTGGGACTGGGGAAGTGAAGGGAGGGGGCTTCAATCGGGATATATAATGAATAAATTGTGAAGAACAAAATTTTAAAAAGAAGCGGAAGAAGAAGCTGAAATATGAAACTTTTAAAAAAGTGAAAATAGAGGACTCTGGAAAGAGGATTCAGTAGGAGTGGAAGGAGAGTGAGAGAGGGCTGTGGGGATGGATAAATGTGATCAAAACATATTTATACACAGATGAAAGTGTCACAATAAAAGTCATTATTCTTTAAGTAATATGTGAATGGAAAATAATTAATCTAATTTAAAAAAATTGCACGTTTTTTATTTATATTATAACTGCCTATGGATTGTAAACTCCTTGAAGTCAGGCCTTGTGGCCCCAAATTTATTCTCTATAATATCTCCAAGTGTTTGCTTTGTATGAGTCACACAGTGGGCACTAAAATAATGCTGCTGCTGAAGGGAGCGATCGCTTCGGCTGCCTGCCTCAAACAAATCCTGTTTTGTTTTTGCTTTTTTTTAATACACACACACACACACACACACACACACACACACACACACACACACACACATATATAGCCAATGAATTATGACAGAATGAAAACTACCACCCAGTTCTTCAAATAGAATGCTTCCTGCACTCTAGCAGGCCCCACAAGCCCCTCCCAGTAACTGCTGCCCTTCATCTTGACTTCTTGTCCTGTCCTCGCTTTCATTTTAATAACAGGACTCAGTTGTTGCGGCAATAGTCATAACACAAACCACGTTTGCACTGTAATTATATCCAGACAGAGTGGCATGAATCTATTTTAAAAAAAAAAGTTACTGATTAAGGCAAGTGCACTGTGGCAGATGTTCCAACAGCCAAACAATGCCCATTGTCCTCGTGGCTCGGATGGCTTCTGCGTTGAGGCTTGGCCTGTGGTTGGGTGTACCCACTTTGGACTGAGGGCATTTCCGGGACGGAGAACAGCAGGTTGGTGTAGGAAGTAGGACATAAACCATTTTCATTTCTGTTCCCTTAGAAACACGTGGAACAAAATAAAGTTTGCCAAATGGAAACATACAAAACCACTGAGGAAATAAATGTTATTTTTAAGTTTCTAAGAAGGTATCACAAATAACTGGGAGGAGAGTGGAAAGAATTCAAAAGGCGGGTGACCTTTACTGGGATAACAGCAGGGTCAACAAGTGTCTAGAGAATGTTGTGACTGGGGCAGGGTGCGGAGAGCCCAGCCTGGAGAAGCTGACCTCACTGGACATGACGAGAATGGCGTTGGCTATCTTCCAACCCTGTGTGAGCTACATGGCAAGAAGGACACCATCCTTCGGAAATGGGAACAGTGAGAATCCTTGTGGACTAAAAGCAGTGAGTGGGCTTGGAGATGTGGGGACTGGTAGGTTTGTTGGTGGTGGGTGTCAAAAGTCTGGGTCTTTACTCTGAGACACTGTGACTTTCCATCCAGGTGGAGGCCACAGATGAAAGTCAAGTTGAGCTAAGTGGGTGGTGGCTACACTGCCAGCAAAGGGCACTGTCGTAAAGAGACAGGGCAACTGCTAGTCATTTCATCTGGGATTGGGAAGAGAGAGCCACTGTGGCTGTCTTCTTTAGGATCCTTATGTCACTGTTGCACGGGTAGGTCTCAGATGGCTCAGGAACTGACAGCTGCATTCACAAGAACTTGCCAACTACTTTATGAGTCTAGACAGAGTGTGGGCAGTTGGTCAGTCTAGCCTTCCTCATAGATTAGTGTTGAGAACATTGGCTCAGCTGAAGACAGTTTGTGACACAGTATCTCTCATAAAGAGAAGGTCACCCCATGGCAAACAGAGAGAGATGCCAAGTCAGGGTCCTCCTGATGGAGCTTTGGTCAGAACTACCACTGCCAGACAGGCAGCACCCACAGTGGCTCAACACCAAAGCAATGAGGTCTGTATGCCTTTTCCGAACCAGGGTAACTACCAACAGAGTGTCTAAGACCTTCTCGACAAAAGGCCACCGTGGAAATTGATCCTCTGACCACCAGTCTTTTTGCCATCATTCTCTTCCATCACCAAGCCTTTCCATCAAGTCAGTTTTCAGGAGACAGGAGCCCAGGCAGGGGCTCAGAGAGACATTTCAAATGGCCTATGACCTGGAATCTAGCAGAAACTCTGTCCCCATTTCATGACCTGCGGCAAGAGCTTCAAAGACGGCAGCAACTGCACTGAGCAGGGCTAAGTTTTGCTCACTTCGGCTTAGTTTCTTGTGACCATAATTTTTAGCTCTTTTAGCAAAAGAGACAATGTCAGTGTCTGGTCTACTAGACTTGTGACTAGGAGAATATTGGATGCTGGTCATCAATGTGCCAAAAAAAAAAAAACCCATCAATCATTTCTTTTTTTGGATAGTTGTCCACTCAAGACCATGTTTGGGACCTCTCCCCTGACCCTTCTTTCCTCCCTCTTCTGGATGAGAAGTAGGCTAGGGCCTAGATCAAGAAGCTCTCCTTCAGAACCTGCCATGTTCATTCCGTACTGGCTATAGTCACATCTGCTAGCTGTGCTCTTAAAGATGGATATCACCATCGCGGGGAGACAGTTGTTTGGCTGAGGCCTGCTTGGGTACCAGAGCCAAAAATGGGTAAATCAGATCCTGGACCCCTTATAAGTCACTTGGAGGGAGAACCACACTTCTAAAGTATAAGGTTTTCCAGCGGCAAGGTTTAATGAGATCTGTACCATAGGCGCATGTCATCCGTGATTTTATTTTTATTAAAATCATTTTAACGATTTCATCTTGTTAGAACACAGCAATCTGTAGCTTTGAGGAGTAGCAGAGATGCTTTCTTTGCCTGCAGGCATGGGTCTCCAGCCAGGCTGGAACTTCACCTTCTCAACCATCGTCAAGAAGATGGATGAGGGACCATGAGGAACATAGAAATGAGAGAATGGTCTTGTTAGGGATTATGAAGCTATGTTGTGATTGGCCTGTTCTTGCATAAAGGATGCATCCTCTGAAAGGGCATCTAAATGTCAGTAAAAAGGCCCACGTTCATATTTGGAGTGGTTTTGTAAAACAAAGGATTCTGGGTTAGGCTAGACCTTGTTTACAGCCGAGCAAACAGGAAAAAGAGCTTCTGCATGTGAATTGGAAAGTCACTGGGCTGTCTGGAGAGGCCAGGGTGCAGCAGATGGGAGTGAGGGAGCTTGGGTTTGCCGTCAGGGGCTTTCCTCTTGCAGCCCATTGTAACCCTCACTCAGCCTTGACGGAATTATTACTTGTTCAGGTGCCTCTCAGTCTCCGGTTGCCCATCTGTGCTGTCTGAGAGGCTGGTCGGATGCTACTGTCAATGGAGAACACCCTTCCACCGACCAGGAGTGGTCAGGGAATAGGAAAGGACCTGTGCTCCAGAGATGAGTCCATGAAGGCAGAACAGACATCTCTTAACAACATGGCCCTCTGCCACTGCCCTGCTCATTTATTTCAACCACATCAAGGCTTTCCCCACAGTCTTTTCCATTTTCTTTCCTTCTTCCTTTCAATTCTAAAGCAAAGGTCCCACTAGGGTTAGCAGCCTGGTAAGTACGATAGCGTGTCAGATTGCCTTGGCAGAGAGCAGTCCTTTTATCTGCTTTTTGATCAGCGTTGAGTCTCCGGCTTTTAAATCTTTTGAACTCATATCCATTGTTCCAAACAAGCTGCTGCCGATTCTACAGGCCCTGCTGTTCTCTCTTGATTGTATCACTTTGGCTCAAATATGATGTCCTTGTTCTCTCCTGGGCTAACGTTTCGAGGTATGGAACAAAGGGATTCAGAAGCTGTGATCAGCGGCTTGATGCTCTGTGATCTCTTGGAAGCATGTGATGACTGTTATCAAAAATTCACCAGCTCCAAGTTTATGTGGGTCAGAAAAAATAGCACAGCACGGGGGGAACACACTGAAGGTTGATCTAAGCAGGGTTTCCCAAGCTGGGGTCATCATCAGGATAGGCTACTAACTGTTTGGGAACAGGGTCCCTGCTCGGGAGGCAGCCACCTGAAGCTCCTGTGTGATTGTGCAGCAGCCAAGTCAGAACCCCTGGCTTATGGCCTCGGTTACCTAATATCAAGCCCAACATTTGGCTTAGGCAACAACACGGCGCCTCTCTGGGGATGGATTTGCTGATAAGAACTTCCCAGGTTCTGAGAAACACTTGGACCGGTTTTCCAAAAATTCTGGCTTTGCTGCTCTGGGTGACCTTATGATTTGACTCAGAGTTGAAGGGATCTTCGAAGAGGACCTAGGTCCCTCATCTTCTGAGCAACCAGGAGGAAAAAGGTTCCAAAGACTCAGGGAAGGATTTGAGCTCAGGTCTATGAAAGAAGGGAGCAAGGGATTAGAACCGGGAGACAGCTGTACAACTCTTGATTGGACGCTCAGCCAGCAGTGACAGCTGGAAAGTTGCCTCCCAGGGGTACAGAATCCAGCTTTAGCTAACTGCTCTAACACAGTTCTGACTGGCTGGGAAGGAAACCCTAACGATCACCATTTCTGAATTCTAGTACCTGTGGCCAGCACTTAGCGAGCACAGGCTTTCACTTGGACAGAGTTTGCTTCCGCACACACTTGATCTTCTGAGAGTAGGAAATGTGTCCAGCTCACAGAGGAGGAAACTCAGGGTAGGTCACTGAGGGATCCAAGCCAGCCAGTGGCACAGACAGAACCAGAACTTTTAACTTTATTTTTATTTCCTTTTGGCTTTCATTCCTTTGTATTTTCACTGGGCTGACGATTGAACCAGGGGCCTTGAGCACGCTACTCAAGCACTTCACCCTTTACTCGCTTTTATTTTTACAATTCACTTCATTAATTTTATTGTGTGTTCAGAACTCAGGTCTTCTTTTTATATCAGAAGTTTTTTTTTTTTTTAACAAGACCTGTGAAATCCAGAAAGGAGCAGAGTACAAGTTGAAGAATTTGGGTGGTGGCAGTGACAGCAGCGGAGAGGAATGAATGACAGTAATGATTTAAAAAAATGCAAAGCGCCATTAGTTCTCAAACCACATCTTCCATACACGGGGTTGTTCAAGGACTGAGATCTTCACAGGCCTATGACATTCTAAAGCCACTCTGTGGGTCATGCAGGGGCATAAAGAAACAAAGTACTGAAGTGAAAGCATGGCTATTAAAAATCACATCTTAACAAATAACTATTACCAATTCTCCAGAATATTTAAAAGGAAGCCAGTGTTAACTGTCAGGAAAACCTCTCACTTTAGCAGGGTCTGGGAGGTGTCTACCAGTTGGGTTTGAAGAGACTGCTGATGACTGGCGGACCTTGTTGTCCTTGTAACACAGACTTGAGAGTCCGGTGAAGGAAAAGGGAGTGACAAAGCACCCTTTGGGGGAATGACGACAGAAACCTGAGTATGAAAATAATCACACGTTGGGGATCTTGGAGGATCTGTAAACACTGCCCATTACTCACCAGCTGTAAGGTCTCCCAGCATTAATCCACCTTGGCGGAGGGAAGGACATTACCAAATGACTACACAGCTGGCTTCTCCCAGACGCCTGGCTGGGAAAGCAAAGAAGTGAACATCTCTTCTGGAAGACGGAACTGTTTCCTGTAGAGCCCATCTCTACAGAGGTCTTCAGGCAAATCAAGCAGGATTTGAAATTTTATTTTTTACTTTTTTTTTTTTTTTTGATGCATTCCAACGAATTCTGGAGCATCTGAATCCAGTCTTGGATTCAGTTTTCTTAAGGTTTAACTGTACACATGTGAGGTCTGTGGCCAGCAGAGTCATTCCCTTTCTCTGAAGTAATTTGAAAAGGTGATGGAAATGCCGAAAATTGTTATGTTGGCCTAGAAGAGTGAGGACTTGCTGGGCTCTTGAAGGTTTTAGCATTTGTAGATTCGGTGCTTTATCCTCAGTATGGAAGATGGTTTGAGAAAAATCCACTAGTGAAGAAAACAAAACAAACATTTCCTCCCCTATTGATGGGATAAGACCTTAGCGACCAATAGCAAGGAAAATACAGAGTAAAAGGCAAAGAGGGAAGATGTCCAGAGCCAGACTTCTTTGGCTAGTGCCGATTTTTAAGCAGCTGCCTCTTCTTTGGGTGGCTCTTGAATACTCTCAGAATACTCTTATTCATGAGCAAGCTAAGCATATGTTCATCTATCTATCTATCTATTATGTAAAAGCACTGAACCTCTGCAGGTAAGATAGAGACAGACCAGGCCAAGCAGGGTCCATCGGCTGAACATCGGTTATGTTGTTGGAGGGACAAAGATCTGGTTCCTCAGAGAAATGGAGTGTAACAGAGCTCATGAGAAAACAGTGAGGCAGGAAATGCTAGACTGCAGGTTCAGTAAAAGATTTTCCCAAATGACACAGTTCTCTTAGAATTTCTGACGTGTGGAAATGGTATCTTGGGAATGGTGCCTTTTTCCAGTTTCTACAAAGTCATTGTATGGGCTGGAAGTCTCCCTCAAGAAAAAAAAAAAAAAAGCATACAGTACTCCAAAGCCTGTCTATGAGATCAGTCATACTAAGATAGTAGAATCAATTAAGTCCTACTGAATCATCTGTTAAGGGCTTACCCCTATCAATACTGTGGCTCTGATCAAGGTGCTAAGTATCATTACATAGTGTTACACAGAAGATAAGATCAATGGAAACGTATCTCACTGTTTTCATTTATTTCAGGACACAAGACCTTTATGTTGTGGATATTCCCAAGGGTTTTCTTTCACAGCCCTCTCTTGCCCTCCGTCCATTCCCTGGGGGCATGGCACTATTTCCTGTCGTAGCTGGAAGGAACTTGAAAGAGGCTGGAAAATGGAAAATAATCATGATTCAGATCAAAAGTAATTCCTGTGTATGAGGTGCCTGCTGTATTTAAAAAGCAACAAAGTGAGTTAAACGCAAATTTGACTTCCTGCTGTGCTACTCTACTGGCTTTTAAATAAAACTCTCCCAATGTCTACCTTTTCAATATGCTTGGGAAAAAGAGGCCCAGGAAAATATGTTGCTACCAGGGCAAATGAAACCATACCATCAAGGAAAAAAAAACGACCCAGCACTTTTTATTGTGGGCATAGTTTGTTCCGCCAAAAGAAGGGCATTTATGAGAACAAACACTCTGATGTTGGTGCTAGAGTGAGGACATTCTATTGATTAGCCTTTTGAGAAAGTAGCTTGCTATCTGATAAATCTAGTTCTTACAATAGAAGGGCTATAGGAAACACAGGAAACACCTGAATCGCTCATTGTTTTAGAGAAACCAACTGATGTTCTATTTGAAAATAAGTGACTTATTCAGCCTTGGAGTACCAGGAAAGACTTATCAAGGTCATTAATTATATTCCCCATCAGCATGAACAGTGTTTAGAAGCAGGGGTAGAAGTGCTAGGAACTGAGAACAGACGGGGGTGGTACTCATCACCTTGGTTTCTCAGGCTGGTTGCAATGGACTCCATGCAGCTTCTGTGAAAAAGTCTACCATCAAAGAACATAGTGAAGTCGCCTAGGAGCGCATATTTTAAGGAATTTTTAAGGTGATGTGACTCTTAGGTGGGAGGAAACATTGAATCAATTTTTATAGTTTGGAAGTTTCTGTCTCTTGGGTGTTTCTCACTCTAGTCTCTGCCTCAGGACAGCATTTTTCCAGAACCAACCTTCAGGAGAGCGGAAAAAATAAAACCAAGCATCAGAATTAGTTGGAGGAGTTTAATAATAATAATGATAATAATAATAAACCAATACAATAACAAAAACAACAACAACAAAAACCAACAGGCTCCTGGACCCCTACCCAGAGCAGTGTATTTGCCATTTTGGATTTAGGGAAACTGATGATGACAGGATCTTCCCAGGGTGACTCTGTAACACACAGAGACATTTCTACTCTTCCATTATGTGTTCTTCTAGGGTGTTTGTGGGGATGGGGGGGGGGAGATAGATAGTGCACAAACCTTGAACGGACAGCCACGTCTCTCTGAAAGGCTTTTCCTCTTGCTATTTTGTTGTTGTTTTACTTTTATTTTTTGGTCCTGGGGCTTGTACCTAGGGCATTGCACATGCATGGCAACTCTCTACCATCGAGCTGTATTTCTAACTGTGAAGAAACTGTTTTGCTTTGCTTTTTTTCTCTGTTGAACAAGCAAGTATTTGGAGAAAAATCTCAGTTTGTTTATAAAGGGCACCCAACTGGTTGCGTGGGCCGATAGGCCTGGAGCTGAAAATGCTGGAAACTGCACATGTGCAAAACCACAAATTCCATAAATACTCAGGATGCTTTTCAGTAAGCAAGAGCACACACCCTGTGTTTTAGCTTTCCCTTGCTACGACAAATACCTGAGATGAATCAATTTGAGAGATGAAGGGTTTATTTTGGCACATGATTTCAGAAGTTTTGGTCCACGGTCACTTGGCTACATTGTTGTGGAACACGATAGCGAAGCACACCACTGTAAGAGCATAGAGGTTGCTAACCTTGGGCAGGAAGGGAAAAAAAGACAGTATCTCCTTCAAGGGCATACTTTTCAGGATACAACTTCCTTCTACTGGTCTATGGCCTAAACTATTTCTCCATCTTCATTAGCATCTGAGGCTAAGAACTAAGCTATAAACAGATGGGCCTTTGTGGGACATTTAAGAGTTAAACTGTAGCATCCTTTCATGGAACTGTCATGGTGAGAATGCTAATGAATTGGAATCCATGACTATGACTAAAGATAAGCTTGACTCTTATCAAATAAGATTTGAAAATTAAAAAATATCTTAGCTAAGGCTTGCGATCTCCAAAATTTGATAAATCTGACCTTTAAATAACATAAGTAAATGTTTGTACTCAGCCTTTCATGCCTGCTTATAAACAGGTTTTTCAAACGCCAATTTGTCAAATCAACACAGTGCAGTTTTTCATAATCTTACTGCATATAGTTATGCTTTATATTTCTTAGCTTGCATTACACACTACATGAAAGCAAATGCCATTAAAAAGTTGCCTACTCTTTTCACTTGTTATGTCCACCTGACAGTGTGAATCTAGCACTCTTGATCCTTTTGTGAAATTGAACTTAAAAGGGTAATCACTTTAGGCAACACTCAACTGATTAGGGACCCTGAAGTTGACGGACTTGTGGTCTCCCTACCTGCTAACTATAGATTTGGTAGTGGGCTCTGAATGTAGGCTTTTGGGGAAGGTTCTTTCAGGGACCCCTCTTGCTTTACTCCTGTAGTGAAACTGCCAGTGGCTGTTTTCCCAGGCTTCATGGTCTCCAGCCTTTGGGTGATGTGCACTTTACTCCCTTGTCTAGGCCATCATGACTTCCTGTTCTTTTTCTGTAATGTTTTTCAGATCCACTTCTTCCTGTTGCCTTCTCAAAATTCTGGTTCAGGCTTTAATTACCTCACGCGCACCTGCACTCTCCTAAGATCTTCTTTCCTGTCTACAACTTTTCCTCTCACTGTTATTTTTTATTCTCTTCACATAGAATTCTCTTCCTGAAGCATCATTTCCATCACACACCTCTTGCAGCAGCTCCAGTTGCATCTAATCCAGGCCCAGGTCTTCTGCTCCAAAGCTCCCTTCACTGCACAGACCATCTATCTCCTTTACAGCTGGACCCCACTCCAGCCAAGTAAACGTCCTGACAGTGTCTATACAATGCTACAACATCTGGCTAATCCAGGCAACTGTCAAATCTTCAGTTAATCATCTGGATGTTTTGTCTACAAGACGCCAAACATCTGGATTGGCTGAAGAAATTCACTACATTGATGGAGGTTGGCTTAAAAAAAAAAAAAAAAAGAATTGACCAGATGTTTTGCCATTACATAGACACATTATTGTCCTTAACATTTTTCTTAATAGCCCGTCTGCACAACCTTCTCCCCACCTGGAACATGACCTGTCTCCTCAATGTCATGTTTTCCTTTCCTTTCAAATTATGGTCAAAATCCGCCCTGTCATGAAGAAGTTCTAGGTTAATCTCACTAGCCCCATCTCTTGGTCTTCTTTGGCATTCACTTCGTTTTTACATGTATAATTATTTTCAACTCAAGTCCTGTGTTTTCACTGGATTATAAACTCTACAGGTCAGTAGAATGTCTGCCAGAAAGACACCTTGGTTCCTGCAGTGAGAGGCTCAGGAAAGTGGCTATCAGTGGCGGAAGCTCTGGGGTGAGCCTGATACTCCAGCTCCTCTGTACACGGTCTAACACTGATAAATTACTTAACTTCACTAAGACCCAAATCTTCTCCTGATTTGGAAAAGGGAGATAAGGATAGAGATGAACGCATCATACAGTTGTTTATAAGAATCAAATGAGTTAACACAGTGCTTAGGAGAGGGTCTGGTATAAAGTGAGCATGCCCAAAGCACTAGCATTTCTCACCACAGGTCTTCCTCACATGTGCAAGCACAGTTTTCCTGCCTGTGTTTTCCCAGGCAGAGATAGGGCCTTGACGGAAGGATTAGACGGGCATTGTCCCATGAGAATAGGGAAACTGGTATCTGACATTATTTATACATTGTTGGAGTGGCCCCCTGAGCTGAGGTTGTACTCTTCTGTGTGTTTGTCATAAACACAACCTCTTTTCATGAAGATATTAAGCTATGAGAATGTAATAAACTCATATTGACCTTCAAAAGTTCTCTCTGGGATGTAGTGGTTTATCTGTCAATTTAGCAAATATTTATTATATATTCACTTTCTGTTAGGTTCTGAACACTGAGATACTAGTTTTAAAAAGTTGATGAAAGTGCTCATTTTGATGAACTGAGTGCCAAAAAAAAAACCCTACTCCTTAAAAAATACATTTACAATGTATTTCTTTTGTGTGCATTGACTTTTGCCAGCATGTATATGTTTTTATTCTATGTGTATGCCAGAAGAGGGTGTTGAATTCCCTAGAACTGGAGTTTCAGATAGTTATGAGCCATCGTGTGGGTTCTGAAACTGAGCCTGGGTCCTCAGCAAGAGGAGCAAGGGCTCTTGTAAGCTGTGCCGTCGCTCTAGCTTCAATAAATAACCTAAGACTCGATTCCCTCATCTGTAGATGAATATAGCAGGTTCTGACCTCATGAGACTGCCTGTAAAAATTAAATAAATTTTTAATCATTTCTCTTTTCCAAATCAGGAGAAGATTTGGGTCTTAGTGAAGTTAAGTAATTTATCAGTATTAGACTGTGTACAGAGGAGCTGGAGTATCAGGCTCACCCCAGAGCTTCCGCCACTGATAGCCACTTTCCTGAGCCTCTCACTGCAGGAACCAAGGTGTCTTTCTGGCAAAGTGCTTAGTGGTTAATCGTATAACTGACTACAAATGAACAGGCAGGTGGTGACTGAACATGTGGAGAGGGTTGTGTTTCTAAAGGAGAATTGTTACTGTGGGATTCTCTGAAGCATCATCTAAACACAGACCTGAAGGAGCCAAGGGATGCATGGCCAGGCTATCTCGGGAAGTACTGCTTGAGGGAGTGGGAGCAGCGGCTACAATGATCCTAAGATGGAATACACATAGCTTTCTTGGTGAGCAGCCAGGAAGGAGAGTGAGTGGAGAGGGTGGTGAGAGAGGAGGTCAGTGAGACTGAGGAGCGGTGTGGCAATTACGCAGAGCCTCATACCCCACTGTTAGGGCTTGAGCTTTACTCTGAATTACATAGGGTTTAAACAGAATATAACAATGTGACTTAGACTTCAAAAACTTTCCCTGACTGCCGTGATATGAGTGAAAGTAAGGAGACTAGATACGGCTCTCTTTTAGTAGCCTGTGTGAAAATTGATGTTCTCTTTCACGTGGGTGGTAGCAGTGGGAAATAATGATGGTCTGGATCTATTCTGAAGGTAGAACCAACAGAATATCGTAACAGCTTGGGTGTTGTGAGGTAAAGACAGGTACTCAGGTTATGCAGCCTGAGCAACTGGAAAGTCGGCATTGCCAGTGCAGAGATGGGAAAACTGCCAAGGAGCAGGGCTGGCAGAGGCAAGACTAGGAATGGTAGCGATGTTCAACTTTGGAAGTGTCAGGTTGACAGACGTGAACGCGTATCCCTTTTGTAAATTAAAGAGTCACTTACTGAATTCTCTGGCTAATTGGGAAATATCATCCATAATACATTTGCACCCACCATACAGTATTATAACAAGATTTTAGAGTAGAGAAAAAATGCTTCATGCCTCTTACCCCCCAAAAAAAATATTTTCCCCAAACTGAAAAGTAAACACTACTTCATACATATCACATGAAAAAGAGAAGGAAGCTGCAGACAGTAAGTTCACTGTAACTGTTGGGAACTATAAATCACGTATTTTCAGTGGGATGATATATTTTCTATATATGGGATCCTTTATTTCTAGTGTATTTTTATTAAATTATTTGAATAGCCTGATACAGTCTTAATCTAGATTAAGCACAGAAAATAGATGTGAAAGTCACTTGAGTGTTTCCTAACTTCAAAATTATCTTATTTTTTAAAAATGCTGGCAGTTTAGCCATAACAATTGCATTTGACATCATGAGGATGAGAAAACAATAATTTTCTAAAAGATGAAAAAAAGTATCTTTTCCTTAATTGGTGCTGTGAAGAAAGTCTCCAGAAGATATTTTAGCTGATCAAGTAACATGAATTAATACCATGATTTAATCGTGGGGGAATAATTTCCAGCAGATGTGGGAGAAAACCAGCTCACTGCTGGCAATTCGTTTAGAATCCAGCTTTTAAAAATCTTTTCAGGTGGGACTTCCCATCCTCTAACTCAGTACTACTCTTTTAAGTTAAATAATACATTTGTACACTATTTCAAAAGGGGGATAAATCAAAGACCTATCATTGTATTTGTTACCTTTCCCCCATAAGATTTGTTTCCCTTTTGAGCTGAGTATAAGATTAACTGGATTTAAAAAAAAAGAAGTAGGAGAAAACATGGCGATCATGGCTCTAGTAAGGGGTCACAACAGACCGAGTTCTGCAGCGCTGTTGGGAGAGTTTGTAACAAAGCCATTAGCCAGAAATGAAATCAAATGGCAAAAGGAACTACCGTACCAGGGCTTGGAACTGACTGTGGTGGGCAGCATGACAAATACTGCAAACTCTCTCTGAGTTCCCTCACCACCACTGAAAACACCTCTCCACAGGGTCTGAGGAAGCTTAGTAGCTGTGGCAGAGACGTGACCTGTGGGTTTGGTGAGGGGGGTGTGTGTTGGGGCGGGGAGGCCATGGTGGTTAGTGAACATTCCTCCCGCAGACCCCGCACTTCTAACACCAGCCTGGTACGGTCTGATGTCTTAGCCATTTTTCTTAGGATTTGAGTTTCATCTAGCAAGAATTTGTCTACATCCTGGTTCCTGATTCACATCTCTCCATTAAAAGCTAAAAGAAGCAGAGATGGGAAATGGACTGTGCTTTCCAGAAATGGGGCCACCTGGCAAACTGCTAGGCTGCTGGCAGCCACAGCCTCGGTGAAAGCAGACCCGCTCTTGTTTGTGAATGGCAGTGAAGAATGCAACCCCTCTTAACTGCTCCGCATCGACACCGCACATACAAATTGTTCACACCGAGAGGACCCTCAGAGGTGACTCACTTCACACCTCCCCTTTCTAGTTATCAGTAAGATAAAGCAGTGTGTTTCAGCCATACTTGCTTCTACCTAACCTTTCCCATACAGGGCGGACTGACACAACAAGATAGGGTTATGTACCTCACACATCTGATCTTATCAAGAGCCTGGCAGTGACAGTTTGATACGGACGCCCACCATCAGTCACCGAATGTGTTCTAAAGACAGCAGCAAACCACTCATCTCCTCACACGTTTTAATGACCTCTTGTTTTATGATGTCTCCATTTTTACATGCAGCAGATGTGTGGCCTCAGAGGAGACAGAACTGATGGCGTGTGGCAAAGCACATTTTTGTAACATTAAAAATCCCAGACAGATCTCCATTGACTTCAATTACCCTTTGGGAAAGGAAAAGTCAAGGGCTGGTTTTAGCTCTTCACGTGCCACCAGCCTCACCCAAAGTAGAAGGGAAGGCTTGCAATAATAAGAACAAAAATGCCAGTTGTTTTTCCCTTTCTAGCTTTGCCACAGGCAAAGAACAACTCTGACAGGCTGCTTTGTCTCAGGATATCCCTGACCAAAACACATAAACAAAAATGAACCAAGATATAAAAATGAAGTGAAAATTGAAGGCAATTTTTAATGTTATCATATTATTAATTTTTTTGCATTCATTTACTTGGCCTAAACATTTTTTCTGTGACTACATTTCTTATTCTTCTTGGAGATTACTTTAGTAAAATGTAGTGAAATTTGTAATGGTGAAATCCCATAATATTCTAATTACTACTACATTTCAGAACCTTCTGCTTCGTGCAGTTAAGTAGATGAACATTTACACTAAACTAAAATTTTTTGTTGTTGTTGTTTTTGTTTCTGTTTATCGAGACAGGGTTTCTCTGTGTAGCCTTGGCTGTTCTGGACTCACTATGTAGACCAGGTTGGCCTCAATCTCACAGAGATCCGTCTGCCTTTGCCTCCCAGAGTGTGGGGATTACAGGCGTGGGCCACTGCACCTGGCTTCTAAACTAAGATCTTAATTTTGTCATTCAGCTATCTTTCTTTCATGGTATCAGAAGGCATCATGCAAGCTTTCAAATGAGGAAAGCAACCAACAAACAGCCCTACCCAGCTATGATACCTATATACCACAACAACTAGCTTGAAAACCTACAGGTGCTGTAGTGACACACATACCTTTGTGGGAACCAGCAGCTAATTGGACTTAATACCCATTCAACAGGAGGGAAGCCGTGCCTGGTACTAGAAAGCTGGCCAACTACCCAGAGCTAGTGAAGTCCTGGGTCTTGGAGGAAAGCCTATAACCACTCATTTACTAACCCAGCATAAACCCTAACTGCATTCTAAAGATTTGGCTTCATACACACACACAAAGTGTAGTCCTCACCTCAGGCAGAGGATACTTCTCTTTGCAACTGACAGAGATCATGCCAGAACACCAAAACCAATCAAAATGAAGAGCTGTGAAGCCCAGTCCCGATAGATACATCTACAAAACAACTCCCACACCTAAGGTTCAGGGAGCATTGTCAAAGGGAGGCCATAAAGATTCTAAAAGCCAGACGATCAGGGAGCTTGATGTAAGGTTGTGTCTCCTAGTAAGATCAGAAGCGTCACTGGTAAAGTCGTATCAATGGGACTGCCTAAACAGGAGCTGAAAAAGGACAACAGAAATAGACATGCTAATGTGGATGAGGCTTCAGCCCTACACAGAGAACTAAGAAATGCTGAGTGGAGGAAATGGTCTCCTCTGGGGAAGAGCAGACCAATTGGTTATCTAATACCAAATGGTTGGCTCCAAAAACACATACAAATAATATTATACAGAGCGAGCAGGTTATGTTTAGAAACATATATATATATATGTATATATACATGCGTGTATACAACACACATATGTGTGTAATAACAATTAATGAACAAAGAGGCCATGAATTTGAAAAAGAGCAAGGAGGGGAATATAAGAGGCCTTGGAGGGAGGAAAGGGGAGGGGAACATAATATAATTAAGCTATAATTTTAAAAATAAAAGGAAAAAACCAACTGTCTTTTAAAAAGTGCAATTATTCTTTGACTCATCCCTGGGAGAAGGACTAGTGAGTTCTTCTGGACTAATATTGAATTGGTAAAAGTGGCTACATTAAAGAAGAACAGCAGAAATGGCATCTCAGCACATACGGACTCAGGCACAATACCTTTCATAATGTCTTCAAAGACACAACAGTCAAGCCATGAACTTAGCCTAGCTGTCAACAGATGAACAGAGAAAATGTGGGTGCATGTAGGGTGGGGTTTAATTGGCTATAAAGATTGAATTTATGTCTTTTGCAGGAAAATGATGTAGTAGCAGAGCATCTTAAGTAAATTAAGTCAGACCTAAGAAGATAAATACTACATTTTTTTTTTCTAGATAGATTTCTATTCTAGATAGATTTTATATAAACACATAAAATTGTAAATGTGCATAGAATACAAAAGCACAAATGACGTTTTTAGTGGAAGGAATGGGTCGGTGAGAGGAGGAGTGGATTTGGGCAAGATATATGATGTGTTTTTATGTAAATCTCTTCATGAAACCTATCACTGTGTGCAATGAATACAGTAAGAAATAACTACAGTGACATGTTTTTGCAACCAACTCTTGCTCAAATGTCCACAATTCACAGTTGACCAACACTCTCCAGAGCACCCTGTCACATCTCTCATGATCTGCAAAGGTCTCCCTCCTCATTCAAGGCAGAGGACTCCATGGACACTGGGAGCCCTGTCTTCTCACCTCAGGTTCTAGACACAATCAAGAAGAGCAAAGGTTGTGGCATGCTCCTGTAAGCAGAATGTGCCTAAACATTCGGCTGAAACTCCAGTGGATCCGGGCATTCCTTTCTCATCCTCAGGGGTAACCACTAGTTTTAGGTAGTTTTACATTTTTGTTTTACATCTGTGCACATCCATGACAATACAGATGATTATAGTTCTGCTTATTTTTTTTCCATGCTGAGGATCCTTGTACATGCTAGGCAAACACATACCCAGAGTCTGGTGGCCTTTACCTCTATAAAGTATCCCACAGTAGGCTAGGAAGCAACGTATTTATAATCTGCTTTATGATGCTTCAATGTAGTTAGCACCTACTCACTTTGAACAGTGTCTGAAAAGTTCTTTAGGGTACAGGCTTAGGATTTTTCTTTGGTCAAGGGATATGACAATTTTCAGTTCTCTGGGCACAGACAGTCTGGAGGAGGGGTGGTGCGGGTGAATGGCAGAAAGGCAGGGCTCTCGTATTTCTCCGTCCGTGTGCCTGCCGCAGCCCTGCACCTGGGATCACAGTTGAAGAACCAGTGCTTTAGGAAGAGGAAGCCAGCTCCATTACTTCTTCTAAAAAGATGTGGCTGGTGAACTTTTACTAGGTGAATAAGTTAGTCTGCTGTACAATTTCAGCATGCGAAGTTTACAACAGAAGTACTCAGTGTAAATAAGTACATCAAAGGCGAATTTCTTTCATTATTTTATTTATTTATTCTTTATTACAATATATTCACTTTGTATCCTGCCTGTAGCCTCTTCCTCATCTCCTCCCAATCCTACCCTCCCTTCATCTTCTCCTCCCATGCCCCTGCCCTAGTCCACTGATAGGAGAGGACTTCCTCCCCTTCTATCTGACCCTAGCCTATCAGGTCTCACCAGGACTTGCTCCACCATCTTCCTCTGTGGCCTGGCAAGGCTACACCCTCCTGGGGGAGGCAATCAAACAGCCAGCCACTGAGTTCATGTCCCTGCCCCCATTACTAGGGTACCCACTTGGAAACTGAGCAGCCAATGGGCTTCCTTTGAACAGGGGTTCTAGGTTCTTGCCATGCATGGTCCTTGGTTGGAGTATCAGTCTCTGAAGAAGCCCCTGGGCCCAGAATTTTTGGCTCTGTTGGTTTCCTTGTGGAACTCCTGTCCCCTCCAGGTCTTTCTATCACCCCCTTCTTTCATAAGATTCCTGCACTCTGCCCAAAGTTTGGCTATGAGTCTAAGTATCTGCTTCGATACCCTAATGGGTAGAGTCTTTCAGAGGACCCCTGTGAAAGGCTCCTGTCCTGTTCCCTGTCTTTTCCACTTCTGATGTTTGTTAAGCCTCTTCCCTAGGGTCCTCCTTGTAGTTTAGCTTCTTTAGGGCTATAGATTTTAATATATTTATCCTATACTATATGGCCAATATCCACTTAAAAGTGAGTATATACAAAATGTGTCTTTCTGCTTCTGGGTTACCTTGCTCAGGATGATCTTTTCTAGTTCCATCATTTGAAAGGTGAAATTCTTGATGAGTTCTAATGGTGGTGTGGGTACTGTCCACTTACCTGCTCCTGGTGTTACTGTGTGGCCAAGGGCAGAGTGGCAGGTGGCCCAGCAACAAACTGTGGTGTTTGTTGAGCATGGTAGCAGAGTGCTCTGTCCTGAAGGCATTCATAGCACCAGGCAGTAGGCTGGGCAGAGTGAATTATTAATTTGCCTATGGGTTCCTAATGAATTAAAGAAAGAGTCCTACTGGTCTGGCTATTTCTACATGCTTATATGCAAAAAAATCACCAGTGTTAATGTTTTTATTTTGAATTTTGATTTTATATTACAGTGTAAGGGGTTTTATATTAAAGTGCTCTTTCTCTGAGTACTTCTTATTAAAAAATTCTTGACAAGACTCTCACAAAGTTCAGGGTGAAGGGGAATAAACAGGCTTATAGAATATGCAAATGGTTAACATTTAAACCAGAAAGAAACTGGTTTTATTTCAGATTTAGCAATATAAAAGGTCAGTTAAGAAAAAAAAAATGTATCAGTAACCAAAAGCATTTGCTTGTATCATCCCAAATTTACAAAAGGAAATACTTCCAGAAAACAGGTTCAGATAATCGCTTCCTGTCCTTCCACGATGCCAGGGACATGGCTGCAAGGACATCACTGTAGGCGGGCTTCCAGTTCTGGCATCACCACTCTCCTCTCACCTTCTTTCTTTTTTCTCTCTCAACAGCTTTTTGCTTTCCTCCCTTCTCCTTTTGTTCACCGGATTCCGAGGATCATAGATTTCAAACGTGTCTGAGTCTTGCATGCTTGCATCTTTCACTTTTCTTGTTTTATCTTCAAACTGGAGCACATGTGACATCCTAAATAGGAGGAGAGACAGCCCAGTGAATACAGGCTGAGAGCCCAAAGAAGAAATTTATATCCCACTCTCCGTGGGACAGGAGCCAGGCAGCTCAGAGCACCAGGGCTGGGTATGGGGTCCGGGGTGGGGTGGAGAATGGGGTGGGTTGCTGTTTACAGATGCTCATCCACCTGGAAGAAACCAAAGCTAAGTTTTGCTCAGTGGCAGTGTTTGCCAAGCATGTGCAAAGCCTTGGGTTTGGGTCCCCAGAACTGCATAACAGAAATAAAGCAAAACTTGGGAAAACATGCCTAGAGTCTGCTCTACTGCTTGGCATTGCTGGGAGTCTTTGCTCCCTTGCTCACTGTGAGTTCTTCCCCTGGTGGGAGGCTGTGATTTCTACCCTGGAGTCTCCTAAAGCCATATTTGGAACTCAGTCCTCTTTCTCTGCAGAGTATAGCCACCCACAGGGAGCCAGCTGTGGGGCAAGATGCCAGCCACTAACCAGACCTATCTGAGGTTTGTGTTTTGACTCTTTGAAGAGTCAAAAGCAAACAGAGGGGACATGAGACTAGGCAGTAAAACAAAACAACACACACACACACACACACACACACACAACAACAACAACAACAACAACAAAAAACAAAGAAAAAAACGAACCTTTAAATGTTAGGACTGGTGTGTAGCTAAGTGGTATAGCATTTGCCTTGCATACATGAGGTTCTGGGTTCAATCTCCAGCACCACTAGCAAATTAACAAAAAACCAAATAAGCAGTGACAAACAGAACAAGAAGTGTGCATAAATAAAATAAATAAAAGTTTAAAAAGTAACTGAAAGTGACGTTCAAATGGTGTTATGGCTGTCTTTTCTTGGAGTGGCTCAGTTTTTTTTTGTTTTTGTTTTTGTTTTTAATGCAAAAGGGAATGAAATTTCTGGCAGGAAATTTTTGGCATAACTCCATGAACTAATTTTCTCCTCTTACTGTTGATTACAGCAAATCTCATGACCCTACCTTCTTACTTTAACAAGTGCTTACTGGTCTTAAGGTATCAGCATGTGCTTGATTCCTAAGTGGTCATAAGCTGGCTATCCTTATAACTATGCCAGTGGTTGGCTATGCCCCCACTGAGGTATCAGGGATAAATAGAGGGGACATGAGACCGGGCAATTGGATGAATCAGGAAAGAGAAAAATTCAGTTTTCATACGAATAGACAAAAGTGGTAAGATTTTTCTACTAGTTATTTAATAAAAAAATCCAAGTAGTGCATCAGTTCATCTTAAGTATACATTTCCTTCAACACGGAAGACAGGAATAAAACCCGGCATACAGCCCTTGTAACTTTCAGATGACGCTCACATATGCCATTGATTTCCTTTGATATGTATGAGCGGAGATTTGGGCAGTTGGCATCATCGGGAGCCCTCACTCTTTACCCTGCAGCAGCCCAGATGATGAGTGACATTTATTTGTACGGAAAACTATAGGTATGTACAGATTTTGAAGATTCTCGAAGAGATTTTGGGAAGAAAAGAAAATATTACAGATATGGACATTTAGAGGACCCAGTAGCATCTGGACCACCACCATTTCCTTCTCTTCTACTTTAGAAAGTCATCAAGATGCAGTGAGTATCACTGACATACAGATGACCTACATCATATTTAAATGAGGCAAACCACAGTCATATTACTATGAATAATGCATTATTTGTTCTGACTTAATAACTGATCTCAACACAGGAAAAGGCCATGTCACGTGAGAACTGCTGACTTCTAATAGTTCCATTGCTTCAGTAAACACTGTCAATTAGAAAATGCATCCTACAACCATTGCATACATATGTGGATTTCCCCAGAGTCTGATTTTCTTGTGCTTTAAATTTCCTGTGGTGTTTATTTGAGCATTACCTTCTGAGAATGTCCAATTCATTGAAAAAGGTTGACTTTTTTTCCATAGCCACAGAAACAAGAAACTAGTAGAACTAGCTGGAAACACAAACTGGATTTAACCAATTAATGATGACTTACCTAGGTCTAAACTCAGTAACATTTCATGTCACTTCTGAAAGGCAGCAACAACCTCATGCTTCTGAGAGGTGGTCTATCAGTAGCAGATTCACCAATGAAGTGCTT
This sequence comes from Meriones unguiculatus, assembly GCF_030254825.1. Taxonomy (NCBI): domain Eukaryota; kingdom Metazoa; phylum Chordata; class Mammalia; order Rodentia; family Muridae; genus Meriones; species Meriones unguiculatus. Next base: position 79,206,096 of record NC_083354.1, read on the forward strand.
CTGAAATCATGGAAACAGCAACAGCCTCTACTTCTGAAGTTGGTGTTAACCCTGAGGCAATTCTTCTTCCAGACTACACGACACCTGCAACTTGCTTCACTTGGTGTGCTGGCCTGTCTTATGTCAACTAGACACAGGGTAGAGTTCTACGAAAGGAGGAAACCTCAATGGAGAAAATGCCTCCATAAAGGCCATAAAGCATTTTCTTGGTTGGTGTTTGTTGGGATGGTCTCAGCCCATTGTGCATCCCTAGGCTGGTGGTCCTTATTTCTGTGAGAGAGTAGACTGTGTAAACCACAAGGAACAAGCCTGTAAACAGCAACCCTCATGGTTTCTGCATCAGTTCCTGCCTCCAGGTTCGTGCTCTGCTTGATTTCCTGTCCTGACTTCCTTTGATGCTGAACAGTGATGTGGAAGTGTAAGACAAATAAACCTTTTCTCCCCCAACTTGCTTTTTGGTGTTTTGTCAGAGCAATAAAAACCCTAACTAAGACACTTGAAGACCGCGAATGAAGTACAACTATTTATCACTTTGGTACTGCACTGTGTGAAGAGCCTTTCCTTCCACACCCCCGCAGTCTCTCCTGTGCACCCCACAAGGCGCACTCTAGAGACTCCAAGTGTGTTAGAACGAAGAGGAGCAGTGGGGCTGTCATGCTAAAGGCCCTTTACAGATCACAGGAGCTCAGCCCTGCACTGTGAGAGCAACAGTCTCCCAAAGCTCACGTCTAAGCTAACACCTAAGTTGGAATCATATGTTCCTTAAAGCAACTTCATTTAATACTTCTAGATCCATGATTTGCTTACTCCACTACCCAGTTAGATTATTAACCTTTCCACAAATTTATTGTTCTTTTCCATATTCTACCTCCAATACAGATTTTTAAAGATAACACCTATTTCTGGTAGAAATTATTCAAGTTTCAAAAGGACTCTTCCAGACGTTGTCAGTTAAAAACATAAAAGGGTAACTTCCTCCTTTCAATGCCATGAGATAAGCTTGTAACTACTGGCCTTAGTTGGCTCTGTGTAAGAAATAAAATCTAGGCTTGTGAGCCACAGAACCAAGTCTGCAGGAAGAAACCTACTCTCAGAAATCTGAAAAACACAGAAAGCCATAAATTTAAAGGAGCTGTCTGCTTCGACTGTTTGTTTCATATGCACTGCACTACACAGGTCCAACATTTTGATTAATAGCAATCTTAAACCCAGAGGAAAGAAGGGGCTCTCAGCTTACAGACTACTTCAGATTTAATACCATAACACTTAGAATGGCTGGCTCTTCCACAATAACACTGAATCTTTAATAGGAAAAAATGGTTCACCCATTTATCTTTCAACATGCTTTGGTCACTTCATTTTTAAAGGGAAAACAAAATAGTTACTATGATTTGGGATATAATAAACCCCTGACCTTCGTGCCTCCATAAATCACGGGCTGTATGAACTGAAAGCATGCCCACACTTCAGAGTCCTCTGAGGGCACACATGCAGACTGAGAACTTATTTCATCCAGAAGGCGCTGGCACTTCAGTTTAGCACATCCCAGTAACTCAGCCCTGTCCATTTGATGACTGTTATAAAACTGGACCAATCAGAGCAATGAATTCTTGTGGAATTAATTACACACTAATTGTTTACATGTGAGAATTTCAGAACTTGTTTACTTGAAGGCCAAGATAGAAACTTAGTTCTGATTAAGACAGTCTTCAGCACAGGCTCAGGTCTCAAAGAAAAGCATTGGCAGTAGTCATGTTACAGAAGATGGAGGCTCCCTATCTCCAGAGTGCTAAAAAGGGAACTATACTTTGATGTAGGATATGCAAAAGCATAAACAAAAGTGAACAAGTGGTTCTTTGCTGACCTAACAGTCAATATTGAAGCTCTCACACAACTGGAAGACATCGTATGGGTTGTCAGTGACATCTGTGCAAAAGCTAAAAGATCCGACTTTCAGCTCAATAGAGTCCCAACATCAGCAATTTACTTCTGATTAAAATGCACCAAGATGATTTATCCTGAGGGAAAACCTTCTCATTTCCAAGTCACCCCAATTTAAGCACACTCCCCCCTTGGAATAAACATGTTTCCTTTGCTCTCTGAGATGTATCTGCTATGTACTGCTGGCCTGGTACCTTTCTGAGTGCTAGATTTCAGGTATATACGTGTCACCATGCCCACTCATGAAACACTTATTTAATCACTCTGCTATTCTACTTTGTTGTTTTAATTATTTAACTATTCTTCCTTCTCAAATTCTTAGAGATTATGAAACAGTGTTTCTAATTCGCTTCTCTTATCACACGCCTCCACCCAGGAACCACTTGTTGTCGGATAGACTAAAACAGTTCAGGCAGAAGCATGCTCTGCTCAAATGCGTTGTCCCTATCTCACCGACCTCACTTAGCTTCTCTCACCACCTCTCACTGTGTTATAACTGTCTGTCTACTGAACGGTGAGGAGACTCAGGTGTTGGAGACAGTGTGTGCCTGGTTCACAGCTGTGTGTCCTGCGCTGAGTATGGCATCTTTTTTTCTTGTAATGAGAATGAAACCTTTACACCCTTGGAACTGGCCAAGCCTGACACTGAAAGGTTTGCTAGGCAACCACTTGACCTTTCGTGGGCAGGGGCTGGCTTTTATTGTAATGATAAGCTCCCTGAAACACCTACCAGCCTGCAGAGAGTCTCAGGTCCACTCTACGTGACTTTCACAACTTGGCACACACTCACGGTAACTCGGCCAGTGTACTCTGTCAGGTTCTGCAGGGTTTACTCCCTGATAGACTTCAGTGGCAGATGCCTCCCGCTCTTAATCTCCCACAGCTCCTGAGTTCAGGGGAGAGGATTTTTTTTTTTTTAAGGCAACATTAATTTTAAAGAAACAAACAAAAATATTCCTACCAGGCTTCTACCATCAAAGATACTGACTTAATTATCCTAGGATGGGGGTAGGGGTGAGTCCCAGAACTAGCCATTAAAAATTTCTTACTGGTTATTTTCAAATGTAAAGAGCATAGAGCCAATGAAACTTCATACTCTAACACTGACTGATTTCATTCATTTACCTTTGCTTTGTTCCTTTGGAGACAGAGAACAGTGGTCTTTTTAGAAAACAGAACAAAACAAAACAACAAACAAAACAAAACAAAACAAAACAAAACAAACCTTTGGATTATTTTGCTTTTGTATATGAGTGTTTTGCCTGCATGTACGTCCGGGTACCATGTATGTGCCTGGTGCCCATGGAGGTCAGAAGAGGGTGTCAGATCTCCTGGAACTGGAGTTATGGCTAGTTGTGAACCATTATGTGGGTGCTTAGAATCCAACTCAGGTCCTTGGCGAGAACAATAAGTGTTCTTAACAGCTGAGCCATCTCTGAAGCCAGGCTACTGATGACAAGAAGTCAAACATGACCCAGGCTCTGCTCTCCTGAAGGAAACTGTTTATTTGGAAGAACACACAGACACCATGATGTGGCAAAAGTATGTTTTGTAATGTTAACAGAGTGGGAGACAGTAATGGGAACATCCATTGACAGTGCTCTTAAAATCCTTCTCATGCTGCCTGCAGCATCTGCGCTATGGCTAGGAGGAAAGAGATTACCAAGCTTTTTCTTCGCAGAGCTAGAGGCCTTGTGCATGCCGGGTAAGCACTCTACCACTGAGCTACAGCCTTAGCGGACCAAACCCCGCTCATGGGCAACTTCTGAGAGGGTAGAGGAACCTCTAACGGTTGACCAGCTGCTGTTGACTAGGTGGTAGAGGTAACAGGCTTTTATCTGCAAGGATGGATTTTTAACCTTGGCAATCAGTCAAAAGTGAATTCTGTGCTATGTCTAGTAAGAAAAAAGTTAGAATGGGTTATTCTGGAGCACAAGAAGTTATAATGTAGCTATAAAGAGAGGAACATGTGGGAACCCCAGACTGGCCTATAAAGCAGTTCCCAAAGCTCCCCAAAATGTGAGCTTATCTTTGGGGGAAAAGAGTGCTTTAAAACAGCATCAACTTCTACTAGGAATCCTGTTAATATCTTCAATTCCTGGAATCAATTTTCTGGAATCCCAGGCCCAGATTTTCTTTGTTCTACCTAAAATGAGGATGCCAGCTGATGATCCCATTCAGTGCAGATCCATGAGGGGCAGAGGCAGGACCCAGGACCATCTCTCTGAGGATGGGTGTCTGATAATGTCGCACGTCAAATTACTAAGGTTTGCACTGTGGTCCATGACAATCTCTAGCTCTGCCTCTTTCTCCCTTCCTGCCTCCATATATATACGTGTGTGTGTGTGTGTGTGTGTGTGTGTGTGTGTGTGTGTGTATCCCGAGAAAACAGAAAATCTAGCTGTGAAAGCCCTTCTGGTTTAAACTTTTTGGCACACTGTCTACAGAAGGAACCCAAATTTCTTATGTCCCAACTTTAAACTGGTTTTTGCATGCCTTACTACGTTCTACATGATCCTTATCTTTCATTCCAAATATGCCAAATTCTTTGTAGCTTCCTCACTCTCTCCAAGCTCCTTGCTGCCTTTTTATTTCCAAGACTTCACACTCTCTCTCCTTCCTGTTAACTGTGTCACCACCCTGGCTCCTGCTTGGCCTGGCCCACTTTCTCCAGCAACAGTGAGGTCCCTTCATGACAGTTTTGAGCCTTCTTCAGGGTGATGCAACCCTGGCTCTCTGGGTCACAGTGCTCTGAGGAACAGAGGAACAGAAGAACCAAGGCTCTGCTTCACTGGCCTCTGTAGCTCAGCATGCAGCGATGCTAGGCCAGAAGAATGCTGTTTGTATGTGCTTGCAAACAACTCCATACTTCTGGGATTCCCATCACCACTAAAAAAACCTTTGGCTAGAATATTGATTTTCTTTACTTTTCTCCTTGACAGTTTTAATATACAATTCCAAATTATTTAGCAATTACACACTGTGTAAACTTCTTGGTTTTCAGGCAAGTAATTCACCTTTCAAACTTTCTAACAAAGAAAAGACGACTAAAAAGGTGAGGCAGGGTATTTCTACAGATAGCAATTTGTACTATAAGAATCCTGACCTGTCTCAAATGGGCTGGTTAACCTGCTTAAAGATTAACATCAGCTCCTGTTTGCTTAGCTCTGAAGTGTGGGGAAATGCACTGACTATCCTCAGACGGCCTTCTGCTTCCTGGTTTGAATGACCTTGTCACTCTTTGTGAACATACACATAACTTGTTATAACATAATTTGTTTGCATATTGTGATGACTTCGCATTTCCCTATTAGAATTCTTAAGAAACCCAACTAAATAGCTCCTGGTTATTATTTAAGTTTGCCATTCTTTGGACTACAGAACACAAATTTAAATGATTTGGGAACGGTTTGAAAGGCAGAAGCAGCCTTTGTTTGTAAATACAAATTTCAGCAAGACGAAACAGTTTCCAAGCATTGCCTCCATCTGAGTCTTTGAAGGACCACACTGTTCTGTGTTAGAAACAGGCTGCAACACACTTCTGTCCATGTTATTTCTCTGGAATGCTCTATCTCCTCCTTTCTTGGTCCTTTCAAAGCCCAGTTTAATTCCCATTTCTTCCTAAAACCCTTTTCTCATTGCCTTGGCCCTCAGAACCTGCTCCAAAATTTGAATTTCTTCAGCACTTCCCAGAGAAACCCTTGGGAATGAAGTCAAAGCTGTGTTTAGCTCATTCACTGTGGCCATGGGAAAGTCACCCTGCTTCCCTGCCTGTAATGAGAAGATGGAAATGCCCACCATAGCTACTTCACAGAGTAAGCGAGGCTTGGACGGCAAGCCCTCAGAAGGCATGCAAATGGCAAAGGGGTCTGAATATCACTTTAACCCACGTGCTTCATGTACCTTTCTCAGGTTGGTCCATAACTAAATTCCATAGACATGGTGGCTTACAAACATTTATTTTCCCATGGTTTGAAGACAGAAGCCAGCACTCACCTGAGTAGGGTTCTCTCCTTGGGCTACAAGATGGCTGCCTCTCACTGTGTCCCTATACAGTATGTGTGAATGGAAAGGAAAGAGAATTCTTGTCTTTTTTTATAGGAACACTAATCTCATCAAGGAGGTCTCACTCTAATGATTTCATAAATACCTAATTTTTCTCCAAATACCCTATGGGTATTAGAGCTTCAGCATATGAATCTGTGTGTGTGACCAATTGTATTATTTACAAACTATGTTTTTACACAAATATTTATCATTTTTATAATTAGGCATTTTATAATATTGACATTCCTTGTTCTTATGTATATCATCATTTACTACAACTTACTTGGACTCAATATGGTCTGTTTATATGGATCATCAACTAGTCAAGAACATTAGTTATAGAGAGAATTAAAGTAGACTAATTCTGAGAGGCAAAAAGAAGGGAATGCTAATGAGTTTTCTGAACTTTTAAGAAGACACACTAGGAGTATGTGCCCACAGTGGACAGGCCATTGGGCAGAGTGAAACTGGTTACCCACAAGCCTGAAATAGATGTTTTGCTTGTCCCAGGCTTACCAGCATTTAATCTAGCTTCCAGAATTATAATCTAGCTCAGAATTATGGCAAAATAAATGTCTGTCAAAGCCACCCAGCCTATGTTGCTATAGCAGATTGACAACACTAACACAGGCAACATTTACCTTGTCTTTTTTTCTTGTGAGGATATGTCACACTCATGTCTCCTTAGGCTGTAGCTTTGCTGTGATGTGTATGTGTGTGTGCCTGTGCCTGCCTGTGTGTGTGTGTGTATGATATATATGGAATCTTGAGTACAGGTGACTGTAGATGTGTATGCAGAGGCCAGAGAGGTACACTGGTGTCTTCTCTCACTCCATGCCACATTCCCTTGAGTTAGGTCTCTCACTGAATCTGGAGCTAGGCCAGTGGTGAGCAAGCTGCAGGTCCTTTCCGCCCTGCCCTTGACACAGGTATACTTGAGGCCATGTCTGGCTTTTTCTATTTTCTTTTTTTTTTTGTGGTTTCTGAGGATCTGACTCAGGTCCTCATGCTTGTGTAGCAAGTGATGTACCCACTGAGCCATGTCTCTAGGCCAGAGTGTCCACATGTTTCTGACCCCTTGTGAAGTCTGAGGGTGCTGGTCAGGTCTTTGCAGTATGTCATGCCACTGCAATCTGGTGCTTTCTCACATAAGACGTGGCTTAAAGGTTCTTGAACAGGTGGCACTTGGCAGCTACATACTAACAACATGACTCAATGACTGCTAATGTTAGCTTTGACCCATGTGGTGAGGTTGTGCTTTTTAGGTTTCTCCTATGTACGGTTACTATTTCCCTCCAAGTTTCCTGCTTCCTACGTGACTGTGGCTAAGCCACCCCTCAGGTATGGAGTTCTGTTCCTTCTTTCTCTTTGACCTGCTGAGAAGAGGACCCATGCTTCAGCATACACTAGGCAGTCTTCCACCACTAACCCCCGCCCCAGCATCCCTTTTCTCCTTTTATCAGAAACTATGATGGTTAATTTCACTTGTATGTTTCTTTCTCTCTTCTACTGGTAATTTTATTGGATTATAATAAGTTTTCAGAATACTCTTGAGATAATTTGATGTTCTGATCCAGAGATGGCACTTAGCTATCTCCATAATAGTTTGCCGTTTGTCTTTTACATAAAGATTCAGGGAATTAGTAAGTCTATTGCCACATAATTGGTATTTGATGAATTGGGTTCTTTTTAAGAGTGGTTATGTCAGCATCTCTACTGCCTTTTGTGCGTTTGTGCTGTGTCTCACCACAATATTGAAGGCACTCTCAGAATTCCCAGTGCTGGACACTGTAGACATGAAGGAAAGTTGGACCTATTCCACCTTAAAAATAAGCAACGCAGCAGAGGCACATGGGAAGGCACAGAATAAGTCCCCATTCTCAAGTCTCAGTTCACAGTCCTGAAAAACGTGAAGCCTGATGCTGTTGGGGAAAATGCTATGCTAATGAAAAACCAAGAACTAATACTTCTGGAGATTTGAAAACTGTTCACCAACATTTGGTACTGTAAGTTTGTTAAAACAGCACAGTATAAAAGTAACCTACTGTGGAGGGTTTCAGGAAACTGGCTCCCACAGGGAGTGGCACTATTAGGAGGTGTGGCCTTGTTGGAGGAGGTGCGACCTTGTTGAAGGAAGTACTTCACTAGAGGGTGGGCTTTGAGAAGCTCAAACCGGGCCCAGTGTCACACAGTTACTTCCTTCTGTAGATCCAAGTATAGAACTCTCAGCTTATTCTCCAGCACTATGTCTTTCTGTATGATGTCAATTTTCCCATCATGACAATAATGGGCTAAACGTCTGAACCATAAGCCAGCCCCAATTAAATGTTTTCCTTTATAAGAGTTACCATGATCATGGTGTTCTTCATAGCAATAGAAGCCCTAACTGAGACACACGCACTTTGGCTGCTGTTTAAAATATAAATGGCTATTTGATTACAATTTTGACATTTCCTATACCTCTTAGGATATGCTTACACATATCCTAAACACCATTTGGTCTTTTATTTCTGTTTTTAATTATCAGAATGTTATTTTTAGGTTACACACCTAAGGATCTTAATTTTAGACTTTTCTTCATTACAAGCAACTTATTGAGGAATTAAGAGGTTAGGGTTTAATTAGCAGCATGCATGAAAAAAAAATCTATTTCCAAAATGTAGTATGCAGCTGAGATCACAGAACACGTGTGAGAAGACAGGGGCAGACAGAGACTACTTTCCAGAGATGAAAGTAGTTCAGGGGGACATTGCCCTGCTTGTCTAGCAAAGCAGGTGGTACAGGACAGAGATGTCCCAGAAAGAGGCAGTGGGATCACAAAGGAGAATCACAATGTAAGAAAGCTTAAGTGGGCAACAGAAACAGTGACCTGAAGGAATATAGACAGAAATGAAAACAGAAACAAAAATATTTAAATGACAAAAGGAGACAAGTAGGAAAAGAACTGTAAAACACTTGAGCTAACAGAAAGAAGTCTAGGAAAAGTGGAGATTTGGGAAGCCAGGCAAGGAGGAAAATAGGCACAGGCTTTTGGAAAAAGAAAACAAAGATGAAAGTCAGTGTACTGTCACTGTTCACTACTGACATGGAAAATTCGCCTTTGTTCTGAGTTTTAAAGGAACACTGCCCTTCTGGGGTTTTGAAAAGCCAAGTTTAAATAACGTCTTTCATTTTCCTTAGTTAAAAAAATATTAGTAAATATTGGGTACTGTAGACTAAATGTGGAAGATCTAATTTTCCAAATCTCTCTGGCAGCAGGAAAATGTACCTCCTCAGCTTTCTTGCCTCTCTAACAGCTTACCACTGAGCAGAACCAGGTGGAAAGATTGAAGACACTTTCCAGAAGACATCTGTAGTGTGTCCTTACACCTGCTGGGAGCTTCAATCCGGAGGTCAGCCAGGAACAAAAACTCTGGTCAGCAGACTAACGGCCCCACAGAGGGAAGACCAGAAGCTCCTAACCAGAAGGTCGGCTAAGCAGCTAGGGCTCATGGCTGGCTGCTTGTCTCACTCAATTGTACCCACGACCACAATTTCCCTTGTGGGAGAAATGTATTTCAGGATAGACGGTATGCAAGAACAGTGTTAATGTTGAAGAGCTTTCTTTACTCAAAAGAAAAAGCAGCAGCAAAAGTGACTTCAGGGGCTGGCTAGAGAGCTTAGAATTAAAATAATCACCATTCCAGGGTCAGCAACTCTGACAAGGACCTATTTATAACGAACCACACTGGCCTTTTGCAGGATTATTTATAGTTCAGTATAAAATGAACACTAACCAGGGACCCTGGTCTATAATCATATTTCTTCTTGCTTCATTTGATCACCACCTCAGAACCTGGCTGAGAGAGGGTGGAATAAAATATCTACACTACACTGAGCTCACAATTCTATGCTGTCCAAGGCTGAGCTACTGTTTCTTTACATTGTGTGGACAATGAATGCTCTGCCATGTGTACTTCTTGTTTCCTCACTCTCCGGGTAGCCTCCTGGAGAGAGCCACTATTTCACCACTAAGCTACTACTATCCACAAATAAAACATGCCCCAAACACACAAACCCCACATGTAAATCACACTGTTAACAACTATCATAGAGGCCGGGTGTGGTGGCACACACCTGTAATCCCAGCACTTGGGGAGGCAGAGGCAGGTGGATCTCTGTGAGTTCGAGGTCAGCCTGGTCTACAGAGCAAGTCCAGGACAGGCAGGGCAACACAGAGAAATGGTGTCTTGAAAAACCAAACCAAAGTCATCAACTCTTAACAGAAATGGTACAAGTTCCAAACATGGTTCTGACAGACCTACTGACATCATGCTTAATTCTTAAAAAATGACAAATGACATCAAGGGTAACAGTGACACATTTACTGAACACCGACTGCTTTTAACATCTTGCTAATCCCAATTTCTAAACAGAAGTTAGTTTGGTTCACAAACTGGCCCCTTTCCCCCCAAAAAAATGACAATAATACCTCGAATTACTTAATTTATACTTTGAGAAACAATGATAGAAAGATTATATAACTTCTCCAAGATCAGAGCGCTAGGAAATTTCCAAATTGTGATTCAAGATTATGTCTAATCTTAAACTCCCATGAATACAACCACTCTACTGTTTATATTTCTATGAAAATTATAGGCAAACACAGAGGAAGCCAAAATAAACAAGCTTTTAAATCTCTCTCTGAATTTAAATTCTTTAAATAATACAAATAATGTTAGGGATGTGAAACTGAACATCTTGCAAGATTTAAAAAGACACCGGAAATTTTTTATTTCAAGAGTTCTGAAGTTCTAGAATTACTTTTGGGGGCTTACTGCTACAGCTGAAAACAATATCAACACTACTATATTAGAAAATATAAAAAAATATGCAGGCTAATTCAGAAAAATTCTTGCTTGGGTGAAAAAGCCTCAGATGACATTTCTGAAACAGTATACCACAAAACACTGATACATTAGGTTTCATTATCTAAGGGCTGGAAGTGTGTCTAATTTGGTAGAATGCTTGCATGGCATACAGAAGGCCAAATCTGGGTTTGATCCCCAGTCCTCTGTAAAACTGGATATGATGGAGCACACCTATGATCCCAGTACCTGGAGGTAGGTTAGGCCAAAGCAGGGTGATCAGAAGTTCAAAGTCATTCTTGAATACTTCAAGAGTCTGAGACAGCCTTGGCTACACGAAACCCTGTTACAAAAACCACTCACCCAATCAGTTTCATCAGAGTAATGCTTTATAATTTTGTAACTTGTTATATCATCTCAATCATACTCATCTTCTGCCACCTCAAGTTCTTCTCATTCTTCCCATATAATATACTAACAATATCATTTTGTAGGGTTAAATGGGATTGATGACATGTGAATATTTAGTATAAGTAAGTGTCTACTTTTTAATTTTTCTTGTGGGGGTCTTACTGTAGGTCAGGCTGGCCATAAGCTAACTATATAGCCAAGGCTAGCTTGAACTCCTGATCTACCAGTTTCCATCTCCTGAGTATTGAGATTACAGGCATGTACAACCATGCTTGGTTAAAGAATTTCTTTTTTTTCCTTTTTTCTTTTTTTTCTTTTAAGACAGGACAGGATCTCACTCAGTAACCCTGGTTGATCTAGAACTTGTTGTATAGACCAGGCTGGCCTCAAACTTGTAGTGCCTCTGTGTTTGAAGTGCTGGAATAAAAGGTATGTGCCATTCAGCTGTTGTTTTTTTCTCCTTTTGTTTTTGGGCAAGGCCTCACACAGTACATTTTCTCACAGGTGCTGAAATTTTACAGATATAATACCATGCATGCCAGGCACAACTGAAGTTTCTTTCTTGGAGGCATGAGGATCAGGAGTTCAAAGCACACCTCAGCTGTATAGGAAGTTTGAGACCAACCAGAGTTACATGAGTATTTATCTCGAAGAAACCAACCAATCAGCTACCCACCAACCAACCAACATCCAAAGCAAGAGAGCTCAAGCTCAAAAGCTTATCAGTTTCAATAATTTATCTAAACAAAGAAGAAAACATTGCTACATTTAACTTGGTGGTTGTCTGCAGCAGCACAAGTGAGGGAAAAATTATTACTAATTCAATGTCAAGGAGCTAAAAGACTAAATATCCTCAGAAGAAGATTTTGTGGCTTGCATTTATACTTGGCCATCCTTAAGGTGTTCTGCAAATTTACAGCAGGAAAAGCTCAGAGAGCCTACTCTGAGAGTTTGTTAAAATATCTTATGCATCTACTTAGTGTACTAAAGAAACGGAAAAACACCTGACCAAATGTCTCATTAAGAACACATATATACCTAGACCAGAAAGATGGCAATTAAAACATGGTATTTGATTCTTTTATATTCTATATGCTAGTTATTTTCCACATGTGATCTTTTCCATTTCTTTGAAGGGTTTGTCTAAAGACTAATTATTTCCTTCTTGGCACCAGGGATGCAATTCAGGTAGAGGCCACCTGTTAAATAATGAGGGTTTTTATTTTTATTTTATTTTTTTATTGATTCCATGGTCTATTGTCTAAGCTTCCAGGTGTGGATAACTAAAGAAAATAAGAACATAGCACATTGCCCACACAAGCTTTGAAAGTAAAAATACAAATGTAGAACAATAAAGGTCCACCTTGTCCTCCCACACACTACCCAGCAATATGCTTTGCTAATCACGATTAAAAATGGGGTCCTGGCAGAAGAACAGACAAAAAAATTAATGTGAAATAATGAAATAAACTTAAAAATACACACAAGAACTACTCTGGTAATATCAGAAGAGGAAACAGGATTATTCACTTGGTAGTGTGCAATTTTGAAAGAGCAAGTTTTAACATTAGCCTAACATATGAAATCAGTTCTAGTGCACTTTTGATGAAAGTTAAAAATAAAAATAATGGTACAAAACACTAGTGAAATATATAAGCATACTTATATAATCTTGGGATTATGAAGACTTTAAGAATAACATCAAGCAGAACACATGTAGGGAAATAGTCAAATGTTTACGATTCAACAAATATTACTCAGCGTGTAAAGACTAAGAGAATCTCAGCTATATGAAAAGCACAGGCAACAGAAACTACAAACAAATGACAGACATTGGAATTATTTGGCAAAGATTAAAAAAAAAGTGCTCCAGAAGTAAGAGCAAATAGGCAGAAAAATAGGAGGAAGGCTTCAACATGCAAGAATAAATCTAAGTAAAAGTTTTAGAACTTTTAAAAATTCAAGGCTGAAAAGCTATTGGATGGGTCCAGTATTAGGATAGCTGTGACAGAGAAAGAGGTCAGTGAATTTGAAGACAGATTATCAGAAAATGTCTACTCTGAGCTGGAAGGAAAGTGAAAAGAAACTTAACAGGGCCTACGGACCTGTGGGAAAACACTGAGGTCTAAAATTCAACACCGGAAAGCCAACATGGCAAGGATACCAATTCTCCCAAGATTGATTAATAAACAATGGAATTCAAATAAAAGCATAGCAGATTTATTTTGTACTCAAGAGAAACTGATTCTAAAATATACATGGAAAGGCAAAACAACTCAAATAGCCAAAGCAAGTTAGAGAAAAGTTTCAAGACTCCTGTTAGCTGATTATTACCTGATTTCAAAAGCTGCTCTGAGTAAGCCACTGCGGTGTTAAAAGAAGCACACAGAACAACAGAAGAGAACAGGAGAGGCTGCAAACACACAGGGAGCCAAGCACTGACAGTGTCCACGGCACTCAGGAGAGAAGGGCAGTTTTTGAAGCAATTATATTTTAGCATCCAGACACCCAAAATAAGAAAACTCAGCCTGAACCTCATACCTCACACAGTCTCTTATAAAAAAGTGAGTAACAGACCTAAATGTAAAAGAATAGAACAGTTAATAAAAACTCAGGAGAAAATTCTGTGAAAGAGGACTTAAATATGACCACTCAAAGCACAATCCATAAAAGAAAAAGCAGTCAGACACTGTATGAACAGTGAGGCACTGTTAATGAAAAGTAAACAATAAACAAATAATAAAATTTTTAAAAATTAAAGCACTAGAAAAAAAAATAGCAAATCTGATGTAGAGCATATAGAGAACTCTGAAATCTCAGCAACCAGGAGCAACCTAAAAGTCAGAGGCAATCAGAGGAAATACTGAAAATGATGGCTCCCTTTCAGAAGAACAAGGGAAGTAACTGAAAGGTAGCAAACAGGAGTTTGTACATCTTTGCACACGTTTGTGCTTACTGCACCTAAACCCTCAGGTCCAGTGGGAACAATATGTCACAGCTTTAAACACTCCTTTCCTTAGGAAAGATCCATCAACTCAGCAAAAATATCTGAAAGCCTACTGTAGGCCAGACACGAGATAAATCACAAATTACATTTTATTACATACTATATGAGATCACACATCAATTTTACTTAATTTGTCTTATTTATTTATCCCATAGAGTTAGTGAACTAAAATCCAGCTTTGAGAAAAGAAGATCTCAGACTCAATAAGATGTGAGGAAGATGATAGTCTATTTTGAGAGTCAGCACAAGTAAATAAAATGAGAAATGACAAAACAAAGCGCGGCATAGTATTTTCAATATCCAACACATTTAACTCGGAAAATGCCATGTTGGAACTACTTGAAATCAAAATGACGCCTAGGGAGCAGAGTTTCCAGGACCAACACATTTGGTCACAGCCTCTGCTAAATAGGGCCCAAGATGACCACAGAAGATCCTGAGCCCAGCAGTCCTCCAAGCATGGTATGTGAATCTGTGTTTACATGGCCAAAGTCATCTGTGCGAACACTAAAACATTTATTTGCTGTTCATCTTCTCATTCTTTCAAGAGTTTATAGTGACATCTTAAAATCACATTTCTTTATTGATTTATTTGTGTGTCTGTGCCCATTCGTATGCTACTTGGCCCATGCATATGGAAGTCAGAGGACATCTTGCAAGAGTTGGTTCTCTCTCACCATATTGGTCTCAGTGACCAAACTCAGGTTGTCAGGCTTGGTGGCAAACACCCTTCTTTACCTGCTGAGATTTTTCAAAAAGTATGTGATGTGAAGATCACAACATTATGGACTACACATGAGAATGTACCTGCTCCCAACTTGCTAGACTTTAGAGATTTGAAAAGTGTAAGGGAATGCCATTATTCATAAAAAAAAAAAATCTGTTTTGCAGTTATAATTAGAACCACAACAATGACTAGGATAGCAAAATACCCCCTAGTATGTGGCAGTCGCCATTAGCTCCTTAATTGGACTTAAGGTCTGCTCAACAGGAGAAAAATCATGCTTGGAACTAGAATCCTAGCCAACTATTCCTGGCCAATGAAATCATGGATCTTAAAGGAGACTCTTCAGCACTTTACTAAACGACCATGATTCCTAACTGCATTCTATATACTTATCTTTACATAGGTAGACACGTGTAGCTCTCCCTCCTTACTAAAGAAGCTTCTCTTTATAGCAGAGACCATTATACTTATAAAAAAATACATAACTAGGAAGTGGTGGTGGACACCTTTAATCCCAGCACTCAGGATGCAGAGGCAGGTAGATTTCTGTGAGTCTGAGGCCAGCCTCGTCTACAGAGTGAGTTCTAGGACAGCCAGGGCTACATGGAAATCCTGTCTCAACTCCACCCCCACAAAAACAAAACAAAAACAAAAAACAAAACAAAACAAAAAAAACAAAAACAACCCAAACAACAACAAAAAAGACCACAACTGGTCAAATGCAGAGAACAACTTGATCATGGGGTGTCCAGCCCCAGTGGACACAATTATAACGTAACTCCTGCACATAAGACTCAAGGAACATTGTGAAAGAGGTGCCAGAAAGATAGTAAGAACCTGAGGACCAGAAATTGTGCAATGATACTATATCTCCTAGAAATGACAGAGAAGCTTCACTCGTGGTTCCATGGTTCCTCAGAAATATGGCTGCCTAAACAAAAGCTGAACAATGACAACAGCAAGAGACACACTAGTGGGATACAGTTAATAAAATGTAACTGATAAAAAACAAAACAAAAAAAAAAAAAAACTGAACTTTAAAAAAAAAAGACAATTAAGCCTTTTAGTTTTAGCTTCTAAAAAGTCAAACACTGGTAGTAATATTCAAACAAACTTCTTAGGCTTGTCAATAAGTTTTAAAAAGCTCAGGGTCCAGAGACCGAAAATTAGAGACCTGCTGGCAAGCTAACACTAAAGGGTGAGGAGAGCCTCCCACACAGCTAACGTGGGTTCTCATTACTCTCAGTGTGTATTGTGTGTGCCATTACCCAGGCCTGGCAATGTCCTGCCTGTACAAAGTGAAGGCTATTATTAAAACATTTACTTATTGTCACTAAACCCTTCATTCACTGCATAGCTGAACTATACACAATTAACAGTATGTAACGAATATGAAACATGCTTAAAGCTTTACCAGGATAAGCAATGAGATAAAGTTATGTTCAGAAATGGTATTTTATGATGCGATCAGAACAAGTGAGTCTAAAAGTCAGTAATATATATTTTTAACATTTGCCTATTAAAAATTCACTGTTTTGGACACTCAGACAACTGGAATTCATTACTTCTGCACTGCTAACTCCAGAGGAAGGTCTTAAAACTTCTTCAAGTCAAATCAGGCTCACAAAATTCCAATCTCTAGCAGAAACAAACTACAATGGATGGATAAAACTATTTTTAATGCAAGCTAAGGTGTAGCAATAAAGTAGAGAAGGAAGAAACCCAGACCCTCAAGTCCTAACATACAGAGTTATCCTAGAAGGACAGTTTTTCAGAATCAAGAATAAGACTACTCAGGATGAGGCTCCTGAGAAGAAGGGCTGTGCTGAGACTTGTATAGTTTTATTAAAAACAGAAGCAAACCAGACCATATGTGATTTTCATTCTTTTACACAAAACCAAAACATTTCTTTTAAAATGTTACTCTCTTTCACTGAAGCTAGCAAAGAACCTTAATTAATTCATGAGATGTAAACCGCCCTAGAGGCAAATCTGAACTGATATTTACTTGTGAGTATAAATTGGAAAGACATTTTGGGACCGACATTTAAAAATATTTAGCAGAGGTCTAACATGTATTCTCATTGACTAAGCAATTCCAGGCTTAGAAACTGAGAAAATGGGCGATAATATAGATATATAGGTATTTCTTATAGTATTGTTCATAATACCAAAACCTGAAAACTGGAAAGAGCCTAAATACACAATAAGATGGTCCTGTGAGTCTGTTTGTAACCACATAATGGAATATCATGCAATATAAAATGTTAATATTATATAAAAAATGACAAGCAGAAGTAGTCACTATATATTTCTGAAGGAAAGAAATAAGAAAATTGATATATAATTTTATTTCTGTTTAAAACATGTATGTATAAATATGTCTGGAAGGATTTACATTTACATATCTATATCTATCTATCTATCTATCTATTTCATAGACTATACATATAAACTAGTTTGTAGAGAATTTATCTCTGAGTTTGAGATTGTAGATGATTTTCATTTACCTTTTTGAAGGGTATACTACTTGGTTTTCTATAGTTAATATTCTTTCTTCTGTTATAATAATCATAATCTTTAAAGTAGTGATTTGAGGCAACCATGCAATGTTAGGATATTTGACTTTTTTATTACCTTTTATTATATAGAATTCTGTATAAAGAGGAAAGTGGTATAGGAGAGATGAAGAGAAAAATGAAGGCAGTGGACCACCAAATCAGTTATTACTTCATCATATATCTTTGCTGTATAGTATTAGGATAACCTCCAATTTAATAACCTGGGAAGAAATTTTCAAGAAAACCTGAAAGTACATAGTGAATATTTTCAGGACTTCAGTCAGCTCTCACATATTTAATATTTTGTGGAAAGAGCAGGTGGCTTAAAAAAAAAAACTGTCCCCACAGCCTTTTTAGCTACAGCTAGCTTCTTTCCAACTTTGTTTGGAGCTAATCAAGCTTTATCGAACCAAACTGAAACTGGCACATTGACTTCATCCACACGGTCATATGAGTCCTTTGACTGATATTTCCTGCCATGTGTCTAAATCATTTTATGAAATCCATGCTTGAAGGAAGGTCCTACAGCAATATGAGTCTGATGTATGGAACTAAGAAATATAGTACCAAAAAGACAGTTCTACCTGCTAAATTTGAATCTGGTGCCATCACTGTCACCAAAACCTGGCAGTGATGTCTGAACAAAGGAAAAAAAAAAATTAGTAATTGCAAGTGAGAAATTTCTATCACGCACTTGAGCTTTTACCAATAACACATTTTAAGTGCCTTGCTAGCCAGTGAAATCTGTTAATAATTATAAAATACTATACACACTGTTTACAATAGAATCATATTTCTTTTCTTTCTTTTCCCCTCCTGCTTTTTCCTTTCTTTCTTTCTTTCTTTCTTTCTTTCTTTCTTTCTTTCTTTCTTTCTTTCTTTCTTTCTTTTTTTTTCTTTGCATGAAAAATAGAACGATGCTGAAGGATACCCAAATGCCTGTTGTATACCTTGCCAACACAGCAGCCCAGCCAAAAATGTGAACAGAATGGTGTGCCAAGTAAAAGAAAACATAACAAATTGGTAATGGTTTCTATCTTGACAGAAACTGAAAATGATCCCTCAATGTGTGGCCACTCATGTGGACACATAAAAATGTCTTAGAAGCAATCATTTTCCTCAGATAACAGACCCTGACAGTGCCATACAGCATACTGGCTGACTTTCACGTCTCAAAAAAGCGGCAACCATGACCTAGAAAACAGTCTGGGAACCATGTAATTTATGCATAACACACAGGCACATGCCATGCACTCATAACATTTGCTATAACTCATTTTGAATATGAGACCCATTTCCTGGGTAGAATATACTTTTATGAGGGAGACTCTAAGTCCTGAGAGACTCAGTGAAGCTGAGCTGGCTGTCTGTGAACAGAAGTGGAGCGGTTCTTACAAAGCTACAAAGTTCCAAGGTCTGCAGTGCACTGCCAGAGCCTTACATAAGCACGGAGTGCATTCTAGAGGGTCCTGCACAGTGCCTTCATCACTAAAGACATCCTTGTTAGGATGTTACATTAAACAAATGCCAAGACCATTCTGGAGGGGAATGCATATAGATCTGATTTTCTGCTTAGAAGGTAACAACTGGAAAGAAAGGCGAATCCTCAAGCCCAGCTGACGGTTGCTTTAACTTACTTCCCTTCCTGTACCACATTTTTCCTTCTTTCCATCTCCACATTTTTTTCTTCAGATGGAGAATCAGCCAATATCATAGACCACTGATCTCCCCAGCCCCCATTTAAAGAAAATTTCTTATTTGTTTAACTTTCTAATGAGGAGATTAGATGGAACATTGATTATATATGGTCAAATCCTTTAAAAAGTAAGAACAACCCTTTTGAAAACAATCGGTATCTGAAGATAAAGAGGCATTCAGGACTGGGAAACACTGGACCAAGGGGCTAGGAAGAATCTTAGGAAGTTAGCTGGTTTTGCCAAGTTCAAAGAAAATCTGAATCCTGTGGGTTACAAGTTTTGAATGAAACTTCTGGGGTTTAAATTTGATGGTGACTTTCCCGCTCAATAAAAAGTGCTTCGATGGTTTACAACAAAGGTTAGGAAAACTTATTGGGCATCAGGCTGCTCTTACAAAAGACCCATCTTGATGAGTTAAGTGTAAATGGATCAGAAACACATGGGTCATATTTCCCTCAAAAATGCATAGATTCAAAAATAAGGGAAAGAGGACTTAGCAAAATGTGTGTGTGTGTGCATGTGTGCACATGTGTGTGTTAGCTGACCCCCAAGTAAATATTTGAAAGATATTTTCAGACACTGAAAGAATTCAAAATAAAACCAATGTAATCGGGTTACATAAAAACAGAATGTTCTTCTATGCACTGTGCACTTGTCTCTACGGGTCATGAATACCCATGGAACCTCTGCCTTTGGCCCAGAACTATAGAAGCAGCCAGCTTCTGCCTTCAAGCAACTTTGAGAGATCAAGGATTGTATAAAGACTGGCTTCATAACCTAGGTCCCATGGACACTAAAAATAATGGAGAAGTACACAGGTATTTTTCAGGGCCCAGGTAGGTACGCCTCATCCCATTCAAGTCAGCCTCATGTGGCTAAAGTGACACACAGTTGCAGAGTCTTACTTGTTTAAGTGTTTTCTTAATCAGTGTTTTTATGTCTTTTTAAATGCGTGTCCACCTCCTTCTCCTCCACCCACTAGATTTGTGAGTGCTCAACAAATCTTGCTGACTGCTTTTCTGGAGGATGGGGGTGTTGAACAGTTTTGAAATAGGGGAGATACTGTTGGCAGGGAGCTTGGGCCCATGATTCCCGGTTGGGGTAATGACACTTGTGGCAGTTGAGAGGCTCCAGTGGGTGAGTCATGTGTGTGGGGTGCTACTCTGGTTGGCCTGTTTCAATCAGCTTGAGTACTGTGGGAGGTGGAGGCACTTAGGTGTGGGGAGGCCTATTATACTGCATGTGAGGTCAACCTTAGGACAGCGTGTGATAAGGGAAAACACGTTTGCCTGTTTTTGGTTTTTGCTTGTACCTTCTTCCCAGAATAAGATCAAGTTCTAAGCACAGGACACATACATGCCTTTTTTTTTAGAAGCTGAAAAGCATCTAAAGATAAGATAAAATTAATCATGCTTGTCTTCCTAGGATCCTGTAGATAAACTTGAACAGGAAGTTCGCAGAGAATATGTTACTAAAATAGATGACTGAGCTCTAAAATGTTTGTGGGAAAGTGTAAAATTATATTGATTTATTATCTTTTAAAGTTGTTTCCTGGCTGTTTAACACAATTTTTTAAAAAATAACTTTAGAAATTACTTAGGCCATCAAATCTTTCTTATGCATTTTTTTTTCCTAGCTCACAAAACACTGGCATTAGCAGAATGCCTGGGGAGTCCAACTATTTCAGCTTATAACTGCACTGAAGTAGAAGGGAGAGGAGGCTGGATACTGCTGAGGGTAAAGTTTTGACAAAGGTGCTGTAATGGAAATGTCTCCACAGTGTCTCTACTCTGAGACACTTGGTCATGATTAATGCAAAGAAGTCAAGGTGCTTACCATCCTTCATCGTCTTCCACTTCTGCTTCAGGACCGTTGTTCTCAGGTGTTTCAGTGATTGCTTGAGTGAGTTTAGATTTAAACTGGCTCAGCAGTGCAAGGGTCTAGAATGACAATGAGATGCTAAGCTGTTGACAGAGTTCATTCGAAGAGACACTTGAATTTGGTAGAAAAGGTAATATCCTATTTTAATGTAAGACACAGGTAAATGTTGGTTCTCTCTCTCTTTTTTAAATTAACAAAACTGTTTTCAGGCTTCAGTGGTGACATTAGCAAATCCTGACACTACTCTGCACTGCCATCTGCACTGCCATCTTTCCTTAGAGATGTTTTAGTATTTTCTATTCCAAGACTTAAGTGTGCTCAGCAGCAGACATTCTCTGTAAAATCCATTCTCACTAGTAAGTTCTTAGTGCTTACTGAACAGAAGAGCCAATTACCAGCAACATATGCAGACTAAAAAGAAAAACAAAACAAAACACCAAGACTAATTGCTCCTCATTAACAAACTTCCAAGGTGTAAGCCATCCACATTGGGAAGGCAGAGTGGATGAGCCCATCAATTGGGGGACTATAAGGAAAGTGAAATAACATTTTAAGGAAACTCTTTTAGTCTTAGTCATTAAAGTGAGTATTACCTCTGATTCAGCAACTCTGACCTGGGAACACACTTAAAAAAAATAATCTGAGGCTAGAAGAATGGCTAGCGCAGTAATATCATCCACATAGAATATGAATGCTTACATCTTAAATTTCTATCAAAAGGAGCTCAATAAACTTGGTAAAAAGCAATAAATGTGTTATTGTATGGTTGTCACAAATTATATAAATGAGTATTGCACCCTATTGAAAAACATTTAGAGAAAGACGCTATAAGGATCTCAGTGGGCCTGTTTTTAAGGAAAAGAGCATTACTCTGGATTCTTAGTTGTCTCTTAGCCTTTCTGAGCAAGAAACAACAAACAGTTATAACTTTGTAATCCACATCATCTCCTGGTTACAGTTGACAGTCCATTCTAGGATGAGCAGAAAAGTGTCTGTAGCTGTTGCTGCTCCAGGTTGTCCTGTAGGAGGCATGGCACACCGATATTTCTATGAACATGGGGCTTTACAAAGCTCTTGTACTTGACATAAGCAGAACAACTGAAGTGTCAAAGTTTCAAGACTTTTTACATGAACGCCTGGGAAGAACTTTAGCATTCGAATCCCCATGAGTGGCCAAGGTCACTGCATTCTGCCCTGTGCATTTTCTTTTTCATTTGACGAGAGTGTGTCCTTGGACTCATAATCAGATTAGGCATTGCCTAGCAACACTGGGAGAGAAGAAAAATAGGCATTGAACTACGCATGGACTTCGGGGTTGAAGTTACCTGATCTTCTCGGGAAGTTCCCTTCTTTGGCTGTTGCTTTCTCAGAGCTTCATACTTTTGTTTTTCTCGCCTGTACTCAGCAACAGCTCCATCTGGGGCAGCTTCTTCCTCTGCGGAACAGAAGCAGATACTTAGGGCAGGCAGCAAAAAGGGCTGTGGGTTCATGTACACACTTAGGTCACCAAATAGAAAGCTCAAATTAGGGCTTGCTTTTTTTCCATTAATTAAAACAAAACTATACATATATTCCAGTGATCCATTAAAATCTATTATATTCTCAGTTACAAAGTGACAGGCACTAAATTTGTCAGACTTTGCATTTTTTTCTATACCATACCATTTTATTTTTCTTTTATGTACTTCCTAGGCTGATTATAAAATTCATCTCAATTAAAAAATAATTTAGATTTTTCTAAAATCCAGTAGTTCTATTTATTTTACATTATTTGTATCCTTATAATATAAATTTCTAATTATTGAAGTTTCAATTATTCACCACCTTTGCCCCACCTCACTTAAAATAACTTCAGCTTGATGGTAAACAGAAAATAAATATACCTGCCAAATTAGGTCAAGACAACAGAAGCAGAAAAAAATAAATTTTACTAAGTCAGAATCTAGACAACAAATGTACATAGCAGTGTAATGAACAAACAAAACAATCAAAAACCACATGGTAATAGTATCAGAAACATACATGCTTAGTAACCAACCATTTGGAGGGGACTGCTATATGTGCCATACATAAAATGATTCTTAAAAAAGATTTTTAAAGAATACTTTCACAATCTTCCCTTGAATTACATCTTTGACTCTCTCCTTATTATCCCGTAATAGTTGCATTTGCAGTAACCTGGGATCTAGTACCTGGATATGCCTTTAAGATCCTTACTGGAGGCAGTCAACTTCCCCTCCCCCAGTACCACTGCTGGGGTTCAAACACAGGCCTTCATACCTGGTCAGCACATACTCTATCAGTGAGCTACACACATCCTGGCCCTAAAGCACTCCTAGCCTTGTTCTGTACATCTCAAAGTATTTTCCTTTCCTCTTGGAAATCTCTTGATTCTACCTTTTGTTTTTGTTTTGTTTTGTTTTTTGAGAGAGTTTCTCTGTGTAGCCTTGGCTGTCCTGTACTGGTTTTGTGGTTCAGGTTGGACTTGAACTCACAGTGATAAGCCTGCCTTTGCTTCCCTGAGTGCACCCACTCTATTTTTTGTTGTTTCTTCTTTAAGGAATACTAACAACATTCTATCTCTCCATTCCCCACTTAACTTCCCTGCCTAATCCCTGCCCACTCTGTGTGTCTCAGCCTGGATGGGCTGGCACTTGGTCCGGGTAGCCTCTCTGGTTACCATCACTGAGTCTGGTCTGGATATGCTTCTCTGGATATGCTCCTAGCCTGGCCCTGAGCACTTATCGCACTTTATGGTAATTTATTGTTTACTCTTCTTTTTCTACCAGGGGACATTAACATCCTTGAGTAGCAGTAATATTCCCCAGCACTTAGAGTAGAGCTTGGCAAGTAATCCATGTTGATAAATAACAGAATAAGTGAAAGAAGGGATAATGAAACTGGAGAAGGGGAAAATTAAAAGGTAGCAGGTCAGTTTGGTCCCAGACTTATGCTGCTGCAGCAGAACTATCCTGGAATCTGGAATCTTCTGCTCCATCATGTTAGGGAAACAGTTATATTCGTTGTCTGCTGTTTTCCTATGGCAGAATTTTATAAAATTCTAATGCTATCAAATGTCCTCAGAACCAGCTAATGTTAAATAAAAAAGACAAGTCCTTATTTTTTCAGCTACACATCATTGAAAGCCTTTATTTGTGATGAGAACTTTAAAATAAATGGGAATACTGATAGATTTGTTGAGCTACCATCATCGCCACAGCTAAGTCAAGTCAACTACTCAGCCTTATTTGTTTTAATGTCTTTAACATGCATCCTTTTTTGTCTGATCTTCTTCAGCAAGGGCCAGTCTCTTGATTTCACTTCTAAGAAGTGTTCACAAAATAGACTTAAAAAATTAAATAAGGTAGATAATGTAGCTCATGTTGTTCTCAAATTTTAAGATCCTCCTGTTTCAACCTCTCCAGGGGCTAGAATTATAGAGGCTTCAAACCATACAAGCTTCAGTAAATATATATATTTTAATTGTACAACAAAGAAGCCTTATAAAACTAAAATTCAAAAGCCAGCGATAGATAAATTTAGGTATATAAAAAATCATGGAAAGTCTATAGTTGTGATGTCTATAGCAAAAGCCTTCAAATAATTTAGAGAGTAATACTAACCTCATTTTGGAATCCAATAATGACTAAAATTTTAAAGAAGCTATTTTGAGGGATATTTTTGTTTTTCTACTGCAATCAAGATACATAATAACTCCTTGGCCTTAAAAAGCATCTGAACCTCTCTGATAGTGGTCCATCTTCAGACATCAGTCATTTTTCTGTCACTATAGTTTTACATTCTAGAAGCTCACACCAGTGAAAACATTCTGTATATAAACTTTCATGTCTGATTTCTTTCACTTATCAAATATATCCACACTGTTGGGTAATCCTTCCTACAACTGAGTGGCACTTCATAGTATGATCATACTCTAGTTTATTAATTTTTGCACTAGATGAGTGCCATCTACACTGCTTCTGTGATACTGCCACACTGTTTTAGAAAGGGGATGTTCCTCCCTCCATCATGACTCCCAGTGATGCAGGAGACTGGGCTGCCTGGCTTCCCAGCTGTGTCTGGAACTGTATTTAACAGTCTAGTGGAGTGAATGCTTCTTATTATGGCTCTAACTGCGACTTTCCTACTGAACAACTGATAGGCTTTCCTGGCCATTCATATAGCAGCTTTTGAACTCCTTGTTCAAATCTTTTGTTCGTATTATTGTCTTAATGTATTAAAGGTGTAAAAAATACATTGCAGGTACAAGTCCTTTGGCAGGCATTTTTATTTTTCTTCTGCAAATGGCTTTTCTTACTCTATAGTTTACATTTTTATTTTTTTGAGTATGCCTTCCACAGAAAAATTACATTTTGGTGGATGACATTTTATCAGTTTTTAAAAATACTGCATATAAACATACACACATTCTTTTGTGATCTAGGAATTATTCACTAACCCCAAGATCACAGAAGTTCTTTTCCCTAATGTTTTTCTTTGAAGTATGCAATTTTAAGCTCTTTTTCACGATTAAAAGAAAGAAAGTTTTATTGTTATGGTAGATTTTGATAAACATTCAAGGTATATTATCACTCTTGCTGGGAGGGGGTGTTCTGTACCTACTCTCTACTCCTTTCATTATGAAAACCATTTATCATGATGATGGGGGAAAAAAACCCCACATTATCCCTCAATAGCTAAACCAAGTGGCATCCAACACAGTCTTAGACTGTAATGATATCTTGAGTATTAACTTTTAGCTTCCAAAGAGGGGAACTGTAAAAACTAGACTTTTAAGTCTCTAGTCACAAGTAAAAGCATTTGACACTAATATAACTGAATGGATTTTGGAATGAAAACGAAGAATGTGAATGCTTGGGACCTTCGGGTTAAATAGGTAAGTCACAGGTTGTAACCTAACACAGCTGTACAGGCTCCACTCACCCTCTTCATTCCTCTAGAATGTTCTAGAAAGACCCACAGAATCTTTAGTAGCATACAAGTTACAGTTTTCAGCTGTACCTACCTTTGGGTTTGACTACTGCATTCTGGAAGTTCTTGGTTCTTGATTGTGGTTATTGGTCATTTACTCGAATTTAATTTGTGTGTGTGTGTAAGTGCTTGCATGCGTGTGTGTTTCGAGACAGGGTTTTTCTGCTCTGTGTAGCTTTGGCAGTCCTAGACATGCTTTGTAGACTGGGTTGGCCTCAAACTCACAGAGATCTGCCTGTCTCTGCCTCCCAGAGTACTGGGATTACAGGTACGTGCTAAAGCACCCAGCTTAATTTGTGTTTGAAATGATAGAGTCAATATACTCAACAGAAGTAAGACAACGTCCTGGGGCTTACTATTTACAGGTGGACCCCACCGGTAAGAACTGAGACACAGAAATGAATCATCTAGATTGGAGGTTAGAACAAAGCAGGCGCTGGACCATGCAGATTGTTTTAAGGGTGGTCTCACGAACCTGAGTATTTCCAGAGCAGGGAAACATGTTGCACTCTGGCTCTGTCTGATTTTTATCTTGTGATAATTTTCTTACACAGTTATAAAGTAAAAACAGATGTGCTTTATAGTACCTATGAAGGGCAACTTGATACTGCTTTGTGTGTGTGTAAGTGCATGTAGGATTAGTTTTTTGTTTGCTTTGTTTTGTTTTCCAAGACAGGGTTTCTCTGTGTAGCTCTGGCTATCCTGGAACTCACTCTGTAGACCTGGCTGGCCTTGAACTCAGAGATCTGCTTCCCTCTGCCTCTCAAGTGCTGGGATTAAAGGTGTGCGTCACTATTGACCAACAGTGTTTTGCTTTTTTAAAAAATTATTTTTACTTTTATTTTGCACATATGGGCATTTTGCATGCACATATGTATACCACTGTGTGCCTCACGTCCACGGAGGCCAAAAGAGGGCATCAGAACCCCTGAAACTTTATAGATAGTTCTGAGCTACCACAGAATCAAGCACAAGTCTTCTGGAAGAACAGCCAGTGCTCTTAACCATGAAACAGTCTCTCCAGATCCTGATCAGTTGTTTTGATATACCTCCAAGAAATTAAAATACAACATACTATAAAACATTGTTTAGTAAGATATGTTGATGGGATAAAAGAGACAGATTATATCTTACAAAAATGGTATTTCCTTCTAAAAATTTAAAAGATTAAAAGATTTTCACCTAAAATTTGTAAACAGAATCATTTCAGCCACAGCTGAACAATTACCTACATATCCCACTAAAATAATATTTAAAATATTTAATTCTTATAAAAGCAAATTTCCTGTCCAAATCAAAACCCACAAGCATTCACAGTAAATGGGCCTCTCTTTAGATACATTTACATTTGCTAATGAATTCCATCTCTTACTACCACAAGAAAGGATGACAAGATTTGGTTGACTGTGTTAATAGAAATTAATCATAGAAAAGATCCATTTTATAACTTATTACCTATCTGCCAATGGCAAAGAAAGGTTTAAAATGAAAGCTTTGGATCAAGAATTAATATAATGGGGCAGGAGAAATGTCCAACATTTGAGAGCACTGTTGCTCTTCTACAGGTCGTCGGTTAGGTTCCTAGCACCCACATAGTTGCTTAAAACCATCTGATACTCTAGTTCCAGATGATACAACACTCTCTTTCTTGCCTCCACAGACACTAGGCATGCACACAGCACACACATACACACACATGCCAGCAAGCACACATATACATAAAATAAAAATAAATTAATTTTTTAAAAAAGAAGACAATAAGCTGGTCCCTAATTTTTATGTGGAAACATACTAGGCAAAAATATAAAAATTTAATCAGATTCATGGTATGCAATTTTATTTTCTACAAATTAGTAATTTAAACCATTAAAATCAGACAAATCTCTGTAGTCATATTACCTTCAAGATATACTCTCTGGCCATTCTAGTTCTTTGCTTAGTGAGGTGAGGTGCTTTTTTCTCTTTTAATCAATCAATCAATCAATCAAACAATCTTAACAAAACTTGGCTTAAGGATGTCTGTTCTTTCTGCTTTCATTTCTAGTCTGAAAGACCAGGCAAAGGGCTTGAGAATGGCCACAGAGTCTGCTGAGGCTTCATTAGACAGGTCCCTGACACCAGGATTAAGCTTAGTAGGTTCCATCTGAACTGAATGGAAATTGTATCTCAAACACTTTTACAAGGTAAATTTAGCTAAAGGCAAATGAATTTTCTATACAAATCCAACTATGTTTAAAAAAAAAAAAAGGCTGTTAACTTGAGCACATGCTACAGGGTGTGTGTGTTATGTCATTAATATACAGCGTCCCACTACGAGTACTCATATAGTTATGAAACATTTCTCCATGTTTTCAGTTTTTATCAGTAAACTGATTAATTTCCTTAGTTCTGTATTTCAACTCGTCAATTCTCTGTTTAGTTGTATCTAATAAGTTTTGAAACACCTACTCATCACTTGCTTTAATATAGATTTTTTTTTAATTTATAGAATTAAAGTTGTATTTGGCCCTTTTTCAAATTCATTTACTTTTCCTGTAACCATATTCATTCACTGTGCTTTTTATTATCAAACAGTCCCTCCAACCATTAAAACATACTTCTATCTTTTTAGACTTTTCTTGGGATCCTTCTGGTATGTCTCTGGCTTTGTCTACAGAGGTCATTTCTCATTTTCTAAAATGAGTTTATTTCAGCTACATATGTATTCCATCATATTCCACAGGAAAGTTTTGGCATACAGATTGTGTAAAGGTTCCCTTGCATTTGCTTCTCCAAGACAACCACAGCATTCTATTGGCCCAGGGCCATCGTTTTCCAATTCTGATTTTGCATTCCCACTCCACATAGGTGGTCAGACTTTATAGTCATGTGTACTGGACAGAATCTTGGTCTTTTTCTAAATGAAAAACTTCCTTTTTTCACAGTTCTGAAAAAATACCAAGCTTTTTTTTTTGGTGGGGGGATTGGGGTTGGGGGAGGGTAACCTTCTTGGTAAGTTGCACAGTTTTTTGGGTTCTGTCTAACCCAAGAATGCATGCATATTCTGTTCAACCATGAGGTTAAAACTTCTAGGTATTAGAATTAACTATCAGAGCATACATTTGGGTCCAATACCCCCGAGGAGACCCTTGTCAAGTACCAGCTTGCTTACTTAATATTCTGGCTATACTTCCCTTTGTTTCTGGTATCTAGTACTCTCCTTTCTCTAACTCTCCTCAAAATCATGCACAACTGCCTAAGTATGGAAATGGGCTTGGGATGTCTTTTATTTAGTGCTCCCATGTTTGTAGAAGAATTGTGAATGAAGTGCCAGAGCTTGTATTCTCCTGACAACCAAAACTGAAAAAGCAACTGGATGTCTCTAATAGTATAAAACTGGACCATAAAAAACATAAGAAATCTAAAAAAACATTTAGTTTCTAGAGTGGTCTATGTTTTAGTAAATGTCTTATAAATCTCAACTTATATTTGATTATGATTCAGTAATACAATATGATTACCTATCATCAACTGAAATTTTTATGAAATATACTCAAAATGGGAATTAAGGAAAGAAAGAAAGAAAGAAAGAACATTTATAAAAGACCTGCTGTAGGTTAGGCACCAAGTTGAGGTGCTTTTGACTTCATGTGCCTAATATTCAAAGAGATAGTTTGAAAGGAATGTGAAGTGTAAACAAACATATGTGAAAATATTAAGAAATAAAGCTACATACTATAATGTAAGCATCAAAACTTGGATTCATGTGTAGAATATCACTACTCTAGAGGGTTTGAATATTTTGTTATAGCTTAGAATAAGAATGTAAAACTATATTAGCTCTCAGAGACAAGGTCAGGCCAGGTTCTTGACAGGGCTTGGGGAGAGCAGTACCCACCATCACCAGAACCACACCCTCACAACTAGAGTCCAAGAGCCAGAGGGTAAGCTGAGAACTGTCTAAATCTAAGTTCTGAGCTTAGAGATGAGGCAAGTAGGTGCTAAGTGAGTTAAGTTACTTAGCCAGGGTTCCATTGAGAGGCAGCAACTACAAATACCTTTGTTCCTGTCTGTTATTAAGAATGTCTCTAATCCTTCCTCTACAAACTAGTGAGTAAATTTAATCTATGTTCCATCTGAATTTTTTGTCTACCTACCAAATGAACTGATGGTATCAACCCATAATCTTCATTCTGGAGGTAAAAGAGTTTGTCTTCTATGGCTCCAGGACCAGAACTCAAGGAACTAGCAGCTTTGTCCATTAAGTAACAAACTTACTCATTAAACCAAGCAAGCAAACAGGCAAGCAAGGAAGGAAGAAAGAAAAGAAGGAAGGAAGGAAGCAAGCAAGCAAGCAATCATGCAAGCTAGCTATCTTTAATGGTTTCTATATGCCAGAAGCCTACTTATAGAATGATTTTGAGTAGTTCTGGATCCATAAACTCAAAGAATATTTTGTGAAATTTCCATATATAATAAAGAAAACTTTTTATGTAAATAAAGATGATGTAGTAATAATAGTAAACATATTTGAATAACTAAAGGTACAGATTGCTACTAATGTGCAGTTATGTTTATCATATAGTCTGGAAATATCAAAAAAATTTTCATCAAAATTTTAATTTACCAGAACTTAAATCCAGGAAAAGTGCCACACTTGAAAATAAGTACCACAATAGTAAATATTTAAGGTAAATACTCACTAATGCCAAATACTAGCAAGTGAACATAATACTAGTATTAAGTTTTAATACTTATAACCAACAACCCTTTAAGAAAGGCATGCTTTTAGTTCCATTTTGTTGATTGGTAAATTAAGGTACCAAAATATTAGATCATGTATTTCACAGATATTAAACTGGTGCTGGGAGTGGGATGTAAACTCATGAACTCTGGTTCTAAAATAACAAGCTTTTAATTAGCTTAGTTGTTAGAGAGAGAGAGAGAGAGAGAGAGAGAGAGAGAAAGGCACACAGAGAGAGAAAGGGAGAGAGAAAAACAAAAAGAAAAAGAAAGTTATAATTGAGCATGCAAAGGCATCAGGTAATATAGAGTTCCTATTCTCCTCTCTAATTGCAAATATATTGCTCAATGGACAATGAAAGAGTACAAGAGCAGTGTGTGCAACAGTTTTTTTGTCTAAAGCACCTTTCAGTTGTAAATTCAAAGCCTGTTCCTGTCCTTGCATAGACCTTGTATTGTATTACGTGCTCACTGAATAGTAGGATCAGGGACAGATGCTTATTTTAAGCTTTCAAATTACAACATTGTCTACAGTTATTTTCATTTTTACTGGATGGAATGGGTCTTTGACCCTTGTTCAAGGTCCTTAGGGCCCCAGAATATACAGACTTTTTCATTAGGTAGTTGACTAATTAAGTTATAAGGATATATGGGATTTATGACCTATGTTTAACTAATGGTGTCAACTTGAAAGTTATCACTGCTGAAGGCCCATGGACACCAAGTCTTCTGGGTAGAAGCTCTGCAGGAGCTGCAACCATTCGCCATCTTTACTTTCTCCCTTAGGAAGCTACTAGGGATAAAGGACACATTTTTCCCATCCAGCCATAGGCCCTTTCTTTCTTCCTTTTGAAATGTATTATGGCAAAGGAGAGTGCCTGTGACTACTAAATGGCTGTACAATGAAATACATAATTTATTATCATTTTTCATAAATTACGACAGATTTATCACATGACGACAATAAAAATCCTTACTTTCTCTAAAGGATTCATGTTGAGATTATAATAACAAAAATAATTTAATAAGGAGTAGTGTCTTCTATATATATTCAAACATTCACAAAAACTAGACTGAGAAACCTGAAAAGTTTTCTATTAGTGAAACTTTATTTTGGCAATTTTCCAGAACCTGGGATTTTTCTTCGTTGAAGCATCATCCAGTGTATTTTCCTGCTACAATGAAACAATACTGGCTCCATCTGGTGGTCAACAAATCTCTGTAGTTTCATGAGATTCAGTCAAAGTGGTTAAAGAATTTAGAGGCTGCTAGAAATATATCTGAACACTCAATGTTGAGATTAACCAAGTTGAATCCTGTCTTGTTAAGATGGAAGTGCTATTTTTCCCTTCTATACTTTGGCTCACTGCTTCATATTATTAAGGGTTTACAATAATTCTTAAATAACAGGATGTTTTCCTATGTGCTTTTCTTTCAGCTAAGTTGAGAAATGTGCAGGTAACAAGTTTCTGAGAACAATACAGTTAAGATTTATCCAGCTTCTCAGATGGGATTTCAGTTGGACTATAAAGTATAAAAATATTCACTGACCTCCAGCTGTATTTTCCATTAGGCATTTGCAGAACAGTAGACTGTGCAAGCTCAGATCTAGGAATTCTGTACATCTGCATTATAGTCAAAGATCATCTTGATTTTTAAATTATGTGTCAGAGGACTGAATCACAACATGAAATATCAGCGTTAACAGTTCTTAGGCTTCTGCTAATTTTACAGATGGAGACAATGAGGTCCAAAGAAGTTAAATGTGCTAAACTACAAATTCTGGAAATCAGATTACTTAAGTTTTTAAATTACATTTATTTATTTTATGTGTATATGTGTGTGTGAGTGTGCACGTGCCAGGGTGCATATGCAGAAGTAGGAAGACATCTTGCAGGAGTTGGTTCTGTTCTTCACATGAAAGTCAAGGTCCTAGGATTGGTAGCAAACACTTTACCCACAAACCATCTTTCTATCTTGTTTTTGAAACAAGGTCTGACTGAACCCACTGCTCCTGATCTGGCTCTAGGAATCAGCCTGTATCTGCTCCTCAATGTATAATCATGTCTTGCTTTTGTGTGGCTGCTGGGGAGCTCAACTCAAGTCTCCTTGCTTTCCCAGCAAGTCCTTTACCACTGAGCTATCTTCCCATCTCTGAAATGAAGTTTTCTAACTAACCAGTGCCCCCACTCTACACGAACTACTATGTGCACTCCCTCTTTGCAGTGAGCACTCCCTGGAGACATTTTCTTCTCTTTTCTTTTGGTTTTGTGAGACAAGGTGTAGCCCTAGTTATCCTGGAACTCACCTTGTAGATCAGGCTAGTCTCAAACTCCCAGAGATCTGCCTGCCTTTGCCTCCTGAGTATTGGGATTAAAGGCATGTACTACTGCACCTAGCATTTATCGCAGATAATTTCACTAGTACAAGTGTGATCATTTATAAAATGGAGTGTATCCATTTATAAAATGGAGTGTATTTAAAAATTATCTAGGATTGGGGTTGAGAAATGGCTCAGTAGTTCAAAGTGCTTGCTGCTTTTCCAGAAGACTCAAGTTCAGTTCCCAGAACCCATGCTGGAT
Organism: Meriones unguiculatus; assembly: GCF_030254825.1. Taxonomy (NCBI): domain Eukaryota; kingdom Metazoa; phylum Chordata; class Mammalia; order Rodentia; family Muridae; genus Meriones; species Meriones unguiculatus. The sequence continues at coordinate 79,239,511 of NC_083354.1, forward strand.
GGTATGAAACCACCTTTAACTTCAGCGTCTGGGGATCACAAGCTTACTTCTGGCCTCTGTGCATGCACAAGTGTGTACATGTTCGCATGCATGCACACAAGCTAATGAACATTTTTAAAACATTATCTAAGTATTTTCTTTCCTTTACTTATTTTCCCTTAATGTGTTAGATTTAAAAAAATGTTTTAAAACCTCACTCATATCTAAAGGCAAATTTTTAGTTTTTGCTTAGGATCATATTACTTTGTTGGGTTTATAATTCAAGTTAGAAGTATTTTTTTAAACAATTCATAACAGCATTTAATTGAGGCTACCACAAAATATCATACTAAAATGTATTTAAATTAATCTAGATCATATTAATATAATAAAAAATATGGAAATGGGGTGAGGTGGTGGATGCTTATAATCTCAACAATTCAGAGGCTTAGCCAGGAGATGAACTAGCTCAAGATCAGTCTCAACGGTTGGGAATGAAGCTCAGTGATGGATGACCTGCATGCAGAAGGTCCTGAGTTCAATTCCCCTAGTACTAAAGAGAAAACTTGAATCAGTACACATGGATTCTAAACAATAGATACTAAATTGGATTTTATTTATTACTAAATAGTGGATTTACCCTACCTTATAAATAGCCCCTTCTCACATTTCTCTTTCCTTAATGATTCCAAGAAAGAACTGTCTTATACAAATGATTATTCAAGGTTACTGGGAATTATTGGGGGGATATGAATAACTTTTCAGTGAGTGGATCCAGCTTTCTACTTAAGAGTGATGGTTTGTTACTCCTGTTCAATTAGCATCCTCTGTCACAGAGGCCGACTGATGTTTCCACAGGTCCCTCTACAGAGCATACTTTGTACTTCTTCAGATGGTGTGACCCACAATCCTTATAGTTTCATACACTTTGACAGCATCCTTATGTTACCCTACTATTCTGGATAGGAAAACTACAAATTATGTATGTAGCATTGTAGCAATAAGGGAAAAAATAGCTCCTCCCAATCCACTTATGTTCAAGATAAAAAGATTTCTGAAGCCATTGAGATAGACTAAAAAGAAAGCTAATTAAAATTGCCTACTGCTATGATCTTATATCAGCAAGTTAAACACTGCAGAATATAACATTTGCCAAATAGTTACAAGAGTTTACATTAACCCTTAAAATACCTGCCAGTAAGGTGTGCCAGCACATTCACTATTTCTCCGATGTGACTTTAGAAACAGAAGCCGTGAGTTCTAAAATACAACAACTACCATCCACACTAGTGCCACTTTTAGGACCTGTTGGCTGAGGTCACAATGTGCTTTCTCATTTCACTTCATTCTACAACAGAAGGGGTATTCTGATCCCTATTTTACGCCTGAGGAAGCAGAGGTTCAGAGAGGTTAAGTCTCTTGCCTCAGGTTATAGGGCTAATAGATGCAAGGGCTATGGCCTGAAAGCTGGGCTTTCAGACTTCAAAGCCCGCAGTTTTTCTATCCTGTCACAAAGCAAAATAGTTATGGTGGAGGGGGGAGGTGACTCTGTGCATGGGAGGAAGGGAGCAGTGCTAGCTCTTGCCATTAAAAGTTTGTACGCTGGACAGGGAATAAGAAAGACACTACCAACTGAGGTGCAACAAATGACACAGAGGTTCTGAGAAAGTGTTTGGGAAATTCATACAGCTGAGAGTGAAAGCCAGACAGAGAACGAGGCAGCAAAAGGAGCCTGGTAGGAGAAATAAGATTCAGCCAGAGCAATGCAAGAGGCACCAGAATCATGGTGTGAGGATAACTCAGTGCGGGATGAGTGTGAAAAAGAGGGGGAGTCATGTTTTGGAAATGAAGAATGAATGATTAGGATGAGAATAGAGAAAATGAGACAAAAATGTGGTCATGAAAGTGGACCTGAAAGAGAACTGAAACTTGGTATAAGGTAGTGGTCACACTTAACATCTTAAGTGTATCTGAGTCTTTTATAAAGCCCTAGACTACGTAAAAGGTTTTTTAATATACTACTAGCTTGAGGTAGTTGATGGGACTACATATCCAAGTTTCTTACCCACAAGTCTTTTAATTAGTTTAGTCTTAACAGAGTGCAGAGAAAAGGAGTAGGGGGAGGAAGAAAACAGGGAGAGGGAGGGACAGGAAAGACATACAAACACACACACACACACACACACACACACACACACACACACACACACACCAAACAAGACCAAATAAAACTGCTTTCAAACGTTGGAATTTTTTCTCTAACTACTTTAGGTAAAGGTTTTTTTATTTTAATTTTTTTTTTTTATTTTCAGCTTTTTCTTAATACAGTGTAAGTAGGAAAACACATCTGACTTAAAACAGCATAGCTGCTTGTGGCTCTGCTTTGCTGTCTCAGAACAGGTCATCTGCTTTGACCATGTTCCCTACCTCTGAACTCAGTTCACAGGCACTGGCCTTCCTTGTCTCCCGGGTTAGTGACAGCTCTAACTAATTGAATTGTGAGATGGAGTGAAGGTAGGAAACTATCACAAAACCACTTCCTCTGTAAGTGACTCTGTCTAAACAGTCTTTCTGGAACCTGGGTCTGAGGGTGGGTGGAGCAAGGGTCTTTGCTCAGGTTTAGCCTGTTGCTGAGTATTGCAGAGTACTGCACGCAAGTTTGTAGTTTGCTGAGCCCAGTGTCCACTGTCCTCATTTTAAAGAAAACAGTGCTTTGAAGCTTTACAGTGGAAAGAGCACTGGATCAAAGTTTTGACTCCTAGAATGCACTGAATATGAATAGTTTGGACTCTTCATTTGGAAAGTGGAAACTCCTTAGTTAAATTACTTCTCAGGATGGTTAAGGATTAGCTGTAATGAAGCCCTGACCAAGTAGGCTTCATCTCAGGCGTGCAGGGGTGGTTCAATATACAGAAATCCATCAATGTAATCTACCATATAATCAAACTGAAAGAAAAAAAATCTACATGATCATCTCCTTAGATGCTGAAAAAGCATTTGACAAAATCTAACACTTATTCATGTTTAAAGTCTTGGAGAGATCGGAGATACAAGGCACATACCTAAACAGAGTAAAGGCAACATACAACGTGTCAAAAAGTACTATGTATGTTTTTGAGGGAGACTTGTCATTAAAAGTCTTCCTCAGCTGAAGAGCCCACTGGCACCATAGTGCCAAGTCATAAATGAGAACAAGCAACTATTTTCTAATCAGATTTGAGACTCACGTCTCAGGAGGAAATCCACATCTTATACTGTAAACTTGGTCAAAAGCCTGGGGTTGGGCAGTGCTGAGGGCCTAGTGTTGTTGCTGTTTTGCTCAGTGAGTATGATGTACCATCAAATTATCACCTAAATAATTCAGTTTATGCCTACAGATTAGTGCTACTGCCAGGGACAGTTTTTTGTTTTTGTTTTGTTTTACAGTGGGCAGCAGGAATTGCAGAGATGAATGAGTGGTCAAAGTGCTAAGAAAAGTGATTGTTGAATGTTCAGCCATAGATGGGACTTCCAGGACTCAGGGAATTTCACAGCAGACGGGATGGAAAGAGTGTTAAGAGTGAAGGAAGAAGCGGAGTAATGTAGAATGCTGTCTTTGAAATATGGCATCTCTTTTAGCCCTGATGCCACAACACTTGAGATTATAGGCACAAGCCCTGTGCAAGATTGGGCCTGTCAACATCTTATTATGGGGGAAGGGGTAAGAAAAGCCCTTAAGGCATCCCTTCTCAGTTTCTAGAGGTCCATAATGAAAACTAAGGGGAGGGACTCACAAGCCTCCACTGCTCCCTGAACATGTACTAAATGGTCACTGGGTGGAGGGATATTTTCTTTAGTAGTGTAGTCACTGATAATGAGCCCGTGCTCCTGTGAATAATTCCTCATCTAGGACCTGTAAGCAACCATAATAAAATTCCCTGAGCATTAAAATTAATTAATTAATTAATAAGGACAGAAGAGTAGAAGAGAGACTATGGGAGGAGAGGAAAGGGGTAAGTGGGAACAGAGGGGGCAAAAGAGGGTAATGGTGTCAATATAAAACACATTGGACATATGTATTAAATGTCACAGTGAAATCTACTATTATATAGAGTCAATATACACTAAATAAAAAGAAACAATAAAATATATTGTTCATCAAGGTGACTTGTCAAATGAAATTCACATTTTCAAATCTGATATTACAAAATATATTTTCTAGGTAAAAGAATTCAACATGGTTTCTGTTTTAAAAGAACACCAAATAATACTTTAATGCCGAAGATTATCTGGATTTGCCTGATAAGCTCTATAAACAGAATTGCCACAAAAGCAACCTTACACTACTTCTTGGAGAAGTGAAATATTTCCCACTCTCTTATTTTGGATTAGAACATAATTAGAGTCACATTCTCACTGATTAATTAAAAAAAATCTTTGGCTTAGTCACTAAATAAAAATATAAATAGAGTGGATGAGACTGAATATTTAAAGTTAGCAGCTTCCCAAAGTTCCAGGTTTGCCCTGAGAATGTTTTGTCTATTTTCACGTTAAAGACACACTGCTAATTAATATTGTTTTTAAGGCATGTAAAGTTAATACACTGTTAAGTTACACAGATTAGTAACAATGTGAATGACAAAAAAAAAATAAGTAAGGCAACCTTAAAAAATATTTCTGAGTAGCTAAGTTTATTCTATTCTTTCCCAATACTCACCAGCATCCTTACGAAATACATGCCACAGACTAGCAAAATCTTTGGCAGAAGTAGAGTAAATTTTGAAATTATTTTCCCTTCAGCCACACCCAAATGAGTGAAAATAAACACAATTCTTCTGTAGATGCCTCACATGGCAACTTAGCACACATGAAATAAAGTATGAGGAATGTCTCTGTGAATTGTGAGGCAGGCATGATAGAAGGGCTTTCTCTGCTGTTTCCTGGAGCCGATTCATGTCTCCTGAAATCTCCCATGATCCACAGCTAGGATGTGCAGAAATAAGCCAGAATGGAAAAAGGAGAGCAGTGCTGCTGGTTCTTGGCTTGGAGCATCTGAAGGGAGTCCAAGCTGTAAGGAGAAGGTAGTGCCCCACAGCACCCAGTGCCTACTGCCAAACAGCAACATAACTCCAACAGAACACGCTTCTATGTAACAGTTTTTCCTAGGAACCCAGGAGCATGTAGGTGTTCCGTCACTGTCTTTAAATTATCCTAGTGAAGGAAGACTAGGGATGGTCAAAGGTCGAATACAGACCCTTTCTACTCTGTATTCGAGACACACAATTCATGAGAAATTGAACTATGCTTTCTCCCATCTGGACAGTGCTGCATCCTCTGTTGGATGCATGTCTAATTTACTCATGAGCTAATGCAGTCATCTGAACCAGTAGCCTAAAAAGGTGTATACCCAAAGGCCTTCTAATGCAGAATATGACCCATTGAGAAAGGAAAAAGAAAATGTTAGAATGCTACTTACTTTTTATTGTATCTTTTAATGTTTTTGGCTGTCATCTCAAACAGCTTTACAAAATAAACAACCCCTTTTAATCTACAGGTGTACAGCTGGCTTTAGTAGCAGCTGGTTCTAGTTGAATTACTCTATCTAGAAACTGTGCTAGATTTAATTGTCCCATTTTCCTCTTTCATGAGCTATTCCATGCTGATTTAACAGATACTTTGTCTCCTTCTGATAAACTATAAATTTTATTCATATCATGGGCTAAAATAAATTTCAGAGTGCTTAAACAATTAAAAGTGAATCATAAAATTATTAGAAGAAAATATTAATGAACATTTAAATGATTTTGTTCAGATATGCTAGTCATTGGGGATATAGCTCTTGTAAAAATGTCTAACAGTGAATAGTGTCAAACGATTGAAAACAGGACACTAAAAAAAAGTACACTGGAAAACAAAATCCATCTATAGAGGCAATGCATCCCATCCAAATCCCAAAAGGATCATGCATGGCAATAACCTAGAACCCCTGCACAGATGTAGCCCAAGGCAGGTCAGTTTCTAAGTGGGTTACCTAGTAATGGGAACAAGGGTTATCTCTGACATGAACTCAGTGGCTGGCTCTTTGATCACCTCCCTCTGGTGGGGGCAGCCTTACCAGGCCACAAAGGAAGACAATGTAGCCAGTCCTGATGAGACCTGAGAGGCTAGGGTCAGATGGAAGGGAAGGAGGACCGCCCCTATCAGTGCACTTGGGAAGGGGCATGTGAGGAGCAAATGGAGGTATGGTGGGATTGGAAGGGGATGAGGGAGGGGGACACAAAGTGAATAAATTGTAATAAGTAAAAAAAGAAAAAACAAAAACAAAATATCCCAACACAACCTACAATGTCAACATATCCTATCACAAATCCTAACACCATTCTTTACAGACCTTGAAGGAACAACCCTCAACTTCATATAGAAAAGAAAAGACCCAGGATAGCTAAAACAATCCTGTAACAACAACAACAAAAGTCTCTCCATCCCTGATTTCAAGCTGTACTACAGAGCAATAGTAATAAAAACCACATGGTATTGACATAAAAATAGACAGGTTGATCAATGGAATTGGATTGAAGACCCAAAAATAAACCTATACATCTATGGACACCTGATTTTTGACAAAGAAGCCATAATTATACAATAAAAAAAAAAAAAAGAAAGCATCTTCAACAAATGGTGCTGGTCTAACTGGATGTCTGCATGTGGAAGAATGCAAATAGATCCATATTTATCATCCTGCACAAAACTAAAGTCCAACTAGATCAAAGATCTCAACCTAAAACCAGATACACTAAATCTAATAGATGAGAAAGTAGGGAATAGTCTTGAATGCTTGGGTACAGGAGACAATTTTCTGAGCAGAACCCTCCAACAGCTCAAGTACTTAGATCAACAATTAACAAATGGGACTTCATGAAACTGAAAAGCCTCTGTGAGGTAAAGAACACTGTCAACAGAACAAAATGACAGCCTACAGATTGGGAAAAGATCTTCACCAATCCTACATCTGACAGAGGGCTAATATCCAAAATATATAAAGAACTCAAGAGTTTGAACACCAGCAAAACAAATGACCCAATTAAAAAAATGGAGTACAGAGCTAAAAAGAGAATTTTCAACAGAGGAATCTCTAATGACTGAGAAACACTTAAAGAAATGCTCAACATCCTTATTCATCAATGCAAATCAAAATGACTCTGAGCTTCCAACTTACACATGTCAGAATGGTTAAGATCAAAATCTTAAGTGACAGCTTGTGCTAGCAAGGATGTGGAGCAAGGGGAACACTCCTCCATTGCTGGTGGGTGTGTAAACTTGTACAATCACTGTGGAAGTCAATCTGTAGATATCTCAGAAAATTAGAAATAGTTTTATCTCAATACCCCAAACATGCTCCACCTTACCACAAGGACACATGCTCAACTATATTCATTGCAGCCTTATTTGTAATAGCCAGAAACTAGAAACAACCTAGATGTCACTCAACTGAAGAATGGATAAAGAAAATATGATACATTTACACAATGGAATACTACTCAGCTATTAAAATCAAAAACATCAACTGGGGTTGGTGGCACATGACTTCAATCCCAGCACTTGGGAGACAGAGGCAGGTGGGTCTCTCTGAGTTTGAGGCCAGCCTGGTCTACAAAGAGAGCTCCAGGATAGTCAATGGGTACACTGAGAAACCCTGTCGCAAAAACCAAACCAAACCAAACCAAACCAAACCAAACCAAACCAAACCAAACCAAACCAAACCAAACACCCAAGGACGTCATGCAATTTGCAGGTAAATGGATGGAACTAGAAAAGATCATAGTGAGTAAGGTAACCCAGACTCAGAAAGACATGCATGCTATGTATTCACTTGTAAGTGGATATTAGCCATAAAGTAAAGAATAACCATGCTATGATCTATAGACTCAAAGAAACCAAAGGCTAATCCTGTAGCCCAAGGGAGGATGCTTGAATCTCACTCAGTAGAGGGAATAAAATAGATATCTGAAGTAGATGGAGGAAGGGAACTGGATGGAAGAGGGGGCGAGGAGGGTAATGGGGGTAGGAATCAGGTATAGGGAGAGTCAGGGGTGGGGGTGGGAGGACCAGGAAAGAGAACAGAAATCGGTGGGTGTATCTCTGGAATGGAGGAGGTTCCTAGGAGTCTCTGGGGGTGATCCTAATTGAGACTCCTAATATGAAGTCACCAGTAACCAGGTAGGACTCCTAGTGGAGGGAAGGGGAAACCAACCCATCCATAAAAACTTTGACCCAAAATTTCTCTTGTCTACAACTACAAGAAAGAATAAAGAGCAGAGATTAAGGAAATGGTAAACCAATGACTGACTGGCCCAACCTGAGACCCACTCCAAGAGAGAGAACCAACCCCTGACACTATTAATGATACTCTGCAACACCTGCAGACAGGAGCCTAGTATAACTGTCTTCTGAGAGGCTTCATCAGAGGCGTTCATCAGAATAGCTGATGAAAACAGTTGCAGAGACCCACAGACAAACAATAAGCTGAGCTCAGGGAGTTTCGTGAAGTGTAGGAGGAAGGATTGTGGGAGCCAGAGGGATCAAGGACACTATAAAAAGACCTACAGAGTAAACTAACCTGGGCCCATGGGGGCTCACAAAGACTAAACCACCAACCAAAGAGCAAGCGTGGACTGGACCTAGACCCCACTACACATATGTAGCCTATGTGCAGTTTGGTCATCATGTGGATCTCCTAATAATGGAGCACAGGCTGTCTCTGACTCTGTTGCCTGCCTTTAGACCCCTTTTCCCTAGCTGGGCTGCCTTGTCCGGCCTCAGTAGGAGAGGATACATTTCGTCCTGCTGCAACTTGAGATGCCAGGGTGGGTAGGGATCCCTTGAGGGCCTCCCCTTCTCTGATAAGGAGAAAGGAGAGTTGGGAGAAAAGTGGAGAGTGGGACTGGGAGGAAAAGAAGGAAGGGGCTGGCATCAGGCTATAAAGTGATGGTGAATGATGAAATAAATATAAAAAATAAAAATAAATTATGGGAAAGAAAACAAAAGCCTAGAGAATAACAATTATGTTATTTCTTATATAAGTAAGAAATATGCATAATACTGTGCATGTATACATAATATGCAAATTCTGCATAAGCAAGGAGATGTATGGCTCAACTTCCTTTGTGTCAAATATTAACTTGATATGTGCAGATTTGGAAACTTCTTTCACTATAGGAAAGGCATCTACTGGTCTCAATAACTGGCACTAAACTTGTACAACCAATCTGAAATCAACCTGGTGCTTTCTCAGAAAACTAGGAATAGTGCTACCTCAAGATCCAGTTATACCAGTCTACTGGGCATATGACCGAAAGATGCTCAACCGTGCAACAAGGACATTTGCTCAACTATGTTCATAGCAGCTTTATTCATAACAGCCAGAATCTGGAAACAACCTAGCTGTCCCTCAGCCAAGCAGTGGATAAAGAAGTTGTGGTACACTGACACTGAATTGGATGGTGGTATACTGAATGCTTCCCTTGTAAGACCTGGGACCCAGCCTGTATGTGTTCTCCCTGCTTCTGTTCCTTAATCCCCACTAGAGCAACAATGCAAGAAAAACATCAGAACAAACAAAATTAAATGATCTTTGTACATAGAAAATTCAGGTAGAAAAACAAACCTCAGAAAATCTATAAAAAAGTTAAAAACTACTACTAATGAACAGGCTTAGCAATATGGTAGGAGTTAAAGTTAATATATGAATTTCAGTTTTCTTTTATAGGTATTAGCAGTGAATATTTAGAAACTAAAATAAAATATCACTTATATTAGCAGCATTTAACATAAAGTAGGTAGGAATATATTTCTAAAATAAGTGAAATATCTCTACACTGGGAAACAATTCAACGCAGCTGAAAGAAGGGAAGACTTAGGTGAATGGAAGAATAAAGTGTATTTTTAAAAACAGAAATCAAAACTAAAAGAACCCCCTCAATATTAGGATACCATTCTTTTCAAATTATTTATAAATTTCATATTATTAAAAAATTCTACCGAGAGATTTTATTATTAATTTTTTTAAAAAAATAGCTGAGCCTGTTGGCAAAACCTGTAATCCCAGCACTTAGGGAGGCAAAGGCAGGCAGATGTCTACAAATCGAGTTGAGTCCAGGACAGCCAAGGCTATGCAGAGAAACCCTGCTTCAAAAATAAAAACAAAACAAAACAAAACAAAACAAAACAAAAAAAGTTAACCAACCAAATAACCAACAAACAAAAGAGGAAATTAAGTCAGGAGAGGTTAGGGAAGTGGATTTGGAGGAATTAAGGGGAGGATGTGTGTGAATATGATCAAAATACATTGTATGAAATACTAAAAAAATACAAACATTTAAAGACTCAAAAGAACAAGAAAACTACTGATTGGACTTTACTGTAATTAGAACATCTACTCTTAAAACTATTATCTATCTATCTATCTATCTATCTATCTATCTATCTATCTATCTATCTATCTATCTATCATCTATCTATCTATCTTTGTATCTATCTACCTATCTCATCTATCTATTTAATTATAGGCAGAATCTCACTATGTAGGCACTGCTGGCCTATAACTCACTATGTAGACTAGGCTGGCCTCAAAGTCACAGGGATAAACCTGCTTCTTAAGAAAACAATAAAGCAAAATACAGACTGCAAAAAGTCTTTGAAAATTATATACCCAGTAAAAAACTTATATGTAGAATAAACAGTATGGTTAAAAAAATAAGAGGCAACCTGATTTTTTTAAATGGGTAAATATTTAAACAGGAAATTATGGGAAATGGCAAATAAGTAGGGAAAGATGCTCAACAAACATCTTTTGGTCACTAATGAAATGGAAATTAAAAGTAAACTGTAATGCCATTATGCAGTCTCTAGAACGGTTCAGGTTATAAACTGAAAAAAAAACAAAAAAAAAAACAAACAAAGACTGGCAAGGAGTTCAATATAGACTGTGTCTATATTGCTGGGGAAGGTGGGGAATGGATGCCAAATGGTATAGCTACTTTGGAAAACTGTCTACTAGTTTGTTTTTGTGGGGTAGAATGAGGTTTTTTTTTTTTGTTTTGTTTTGTTTTTTCCTTTTTCTGTTTGTATGTTTGTTTGTTTGAGATAGGGTCTCACTATAGAGCTCTGGAACTCACAATGTAGACAAGGCTGGCCTCAAACTCACAGAGATCTGCCTGCTTCTGCTTCCTAAGTATTTGGATTAAAGGTGTGTGTCAGTATGCCTATTGTTGTTTAGTAACTTCTTAAAGTTATGAACATAATTCTAGTAATTTTTGACATTTACCCAAGAGAAATGAGTACTTTGAATGTTCATAGCTTTTATTTATAACAACAACAACAACAATGCCCCCCAAAATCCAACAACTGATAAATGGAGAACTATATTACGGTATACACACATACAATGGAATGTGGGACCCTAATGGACCTGAGTTACAGAGAAAGGGTCAAGAAGAGCTTCAACCCTGGATACCTCAGATGAGGACAACAGGCGTTGCTCCCTCCCTGTTCCCAACCTGGCACCATAGAGTCAGCTGCCACACCATCAACTAGTAAGGATTTATTACAGTTATCAGGCTTCCCTACTTGTTTGACCTCTTAAGTACCCCCTCTCCGCCATGAAGTCCACACACACACATCTTACAGCTCTACAGGCCCTGAGTATACAAAGTATCTTCCAACACCCTTGTCCTGGCCAGTTGTACACAGCCACATACACCTTGACCAAGAGACCCTGGGTACTTCTCCAGAGGTATAAATACTCCCTTCCTCCCCCAAATTAAACAAGCTATCCCACTGAAGCAGCCCCCCCCCCAAGAAGGCCACACTCAGCGCCCGCCCTGGCTAAGCTTTACTCCCTCTAGCCCAGCTCAGTGCATAACAAACCTATATACCTCAAGTGGAGAAGCAGAAATGGGGGCAGCAGTGGAATACTGTTTAGAAATAAAAGGGAACAAATTATTGGTACAGGGAACAAACATCAGGGATATTATGTAGATTAGAGGCCAGGTACACACCGACTGTGTCATCTATACATAACTGTAGGTAAATACAAGTGTAGAGAAACAGTTAAGGTCTCTGTTTGCAGAGTGACTGCAATGGGATACCTCAGAACCTTTGAAGGATAACAGAACTGTCCCATATCTTGATTATGGTGGTAGTTACACAACTATATTTTTGTCAAATCTCATTATGTTGCACACTTAAAATTGTCGATTTTTTTTGCATAAAGTATATATTCATTAAATTGAAAATTTAAGATAGTTTGTTTCATACTTCTCATTTCACCATTCTGAGAAAATAGCAGTTATTTAAATGATTAAAATGATATTGGCTATAATTCTTATTTTTCTGAAATTTATTAACTTTTAATTTTGCTGTATGTAATTATTTAGTTTAATTTTCTTGCCATCCTACTTTTTTAATATGTAATACAATGTAGTATTTAAGTTTTTGCTGAATTAAAAAATGAATAAATCAATATTCTATGGTGAAGACTATAGTATAATGAAAATTTCTACAATGTTTACTTTCTCAATGAGGCATGAATGAATCAGTAAAAAACTTTGAATGTAAATATTATAAAGCTACGATACAATATTACTAGTAACAAGCTGTCTAGATAGTCCTGTGATACTTAGTGACAGAAACATGTTGAATATTTATCAATAGCTACTTCTTAAATCATACCATGTAGCTATTACACAAAGCTACATTTGATCTTATCCAAAAGACCAAGAAATGGAACTCACTCAAGTCTAGGTGGTACATGTCAATCATGTGATATGGTCTCTCGCTCTGTCTCTCTCTCGTGTGTGTGTGTGTGTGTGTCTAGGTCAGAGGTTAATGGTGCTGTCTTCTTGATCAGCTGCACTTTAGCTTTTGAGAGAGGGTCTGAACCTAGAGCTCACAGACTGGAAGACTGGCTGGCTAGTGAGCTATAATGATCTGCCTGTTTTTGCTTCCCCAGCACTGGGATTACAGACACTGACATGCTAGCTTTAAAAGGGTGCCAGAAATCAAACAGAGGTCCTCACGCTCATGCAGCAGGTGTTTTTCCAACTGAACAATCTCCCTAGCCCCAAAGTGGCCTCTTGATGCTTTCAATAGAGTACTGAGAATGAGATATATGGGTCTGCTGTCAGAATAGCATGGAATACTGCTTTACCATCAACTTACATGTAGAAGAAATTATTCTAAAATAACAATGGAGTATAATAGATAATCCAGTAACACTGTCGCCAAGCCTTATGTATATAGCTGAGTGCACACACACCATGAACAGCTCACTATGCTACCATGTTTCTAAGTGACAAGAGTTCTTTTTTTTTAGCTCCTCTGTAATTTTATGGGACCGCTGGTATACGCAGTTGTGATGGATATTATTGGTTGTCAACTTGACTACATCTAGAATGAACTATACTCCAGAAATGGAGGACACACCTGTGAGAGATTTCTTTTATTTGGTCTGCAGTGAGTGAATCTACTTCTGAACTGGACTCTGAAGTGGGGAGATACACACCTTTGATCTGCAGTTTGAGGCAGGAAGACATACACCTTTAATGTGGGCCACACCTTCTGGTGGAAATCTATGTAAGGACACAGAAGATGGAAGCTTTTGCTTTTTGCCTACTTGCCCTCACCTTGTAGCACATCTGTTCCTTTACTGGCATTACAGCCTACTTCTTTGGGATTCCAGCATATACACAAAACCAGCTGAGACAGTCAGCTTTTTAGAAGAACCAATTACTAAATTCTTGGACTTCCCATTCATAGCTAGCCATTGTTGGGCTGGCTGGACTGCAGCCTGTAAGTCATGCTGGTAAGTTTCATATGTATATAAATATAAATATATATATATATTTATATATATATATTTCATATATATATATATTTCATATATATATATATAAATATATATATTCATTTTATAAGTTCTATTACTCTAGAGAACCCTGAATAATATAGCAGTCCTTTGCTGACCAAAATGTTATGTGATGTATGACTGTAATCCAGTATAATTTTGATTTATGTTCTCTTAGCATTATCATAATGTAAGCTACAAGTGAAGTTTAAATAGTCTAGCGATTACATTCAAAAATAAAATGAAGTAGGTGAAATTAAGTAATAATTAAAAATAATCTAATATTTAAAATACTTTATCAATGTGCATTTAACATAGCTATTAATAAGCTGATTAGCAGGTTTTGGTTTTAAGACTTTAAAATCTGGTATATTTGTCACATTTACAGCACATCCCAGTTTAGAACAGGCACATTTCAATTCAGATTAGACTCACCTATCAGGCTTCAAAAATTAGTGATGCCTAAGTCTTTTTTTAAAACTATTTTTAAATGACTTTTAAAAAATAATTTATTTAATTTTTATTTCATGTGCCTTAGTGTGAAGGTGTCAGGTCCCTTGGAATTGGCATTGCAGACCATTGTAAGCTGCCATGTGGGTGTGGGGAACTGAACCGGGGTCCTTTGGAAGAGCAGACAGTGCTCTTAACCACTAAACCATCTCTCTAGCCCAATGCCTAGGTTTTACACCCTGGACTTGGAAGCTCCAGGAGATTCTAAAATGCAGAAAAGCTTGAAAACAGGAAGTCTAGCAATTAGAAGAAATCAGGAAAGGGATCTTAGAGAAATGATCTTAAATAAATCTTCAATACTGATATTCATTAGATACAGAGCACTTTCTAAGAAGAGTGTTTGAAGGTCCAACTGTGTTTTCAAATGCTGATTTCAGTGCCTTGAGATCTAGTTACTACTGCCTTCCTATGGGTATTGTTATAATCTTGAACTATCTCCTCCAACCATGTGATGAGAAGGAATGTTTCCCAATTATCCCTGATTGGCTGACTGGAAGGCCTATACCTGGACAGGGCAAAAGGAGGGAGGCATGGCTAAGGTTTCAGGGCTTTGGGGACAGAAGGATCATGAGAGAGAAAAACAGGAGGAGAAAGAAGGAAGAAGCTCACTGCCATGGGTTAGCATGGGGAGAAGCACAAGGCCAGGATGGATGGAGGAAGCGCCCAGATGAGAGAATAAGCAAGTATTTGTGGAATTATGGATGGAAGGTAGACCAGATAGAAATTATTAGAAAAATTGGCCTGGGATGGGGCTGAGAGGTAAAGATAGTGTAATATCTGAAATGCCCCAAGTAAAATAAGGCTATTCTAAAATCTATCCGGTGTCTGTGTCTTTTATTGCTTATAATAGTAGGTTAGATAATTATAGGGCTAAAAATAAACATTATTAGACCCCACCTTTAAATTAACCGCAACAAAGTGGGAGCTATGAGGCCAAAGGCCATTAGGTAAAATAGGTTTGTGTGTTAAAGAATGTAGTCTGTATGGAGTACAGGGTGCTGGGTGAATGATGAGATCCGTGTGGGAGTCAAACTATAGACTACGCATAAGGCCTGTGCTCTGTGCAAAGGACTTTAGCTACTTGGAAACAATACACCATTAAAGAAAGAACTTTATGAAAGCATTGCCACATGATCATGTTTATGTATAAGAAAAGCCACACACAGAATAAACTGGCAGGTTCTGAGATTAGCAACAGCAATCTGTTGGCAGCCTGTTAGCTGGTTATTAAAATAGCTCAACAGAAAACGTGTGGCTGAAATGGTCAAGGTAGGACATAAGGCTTTGGCTAGGAATGAACAGAGAGAGTATGCAAAGAAAAATACAAAGAGCATATATGTCCCAGGATATTTAAGAATTTTACAGTCCAACTCTAAATCAGAAATCTAATTCATTCAGAAAACTATGGACTTAGAAAGTAAGATATGTAAGTCTCCCCAAACAAAACCTCTGTGATGCCAAATTAAAGTTGATTTAAAAATTATTTTCTGAACCCATTTCATAAGAACTATACACTGCTGATGGTTTCTGCCTAATATATGTATTTTTTTCTATGGACTTAAGTCTCTTTAGATTGTTCCTAACTTCATATTCATTTCTTAGCTCAGTAAGGATAATACTTGGCATTCACTCCTGCTGATCTGAATGCCTCTGGTATACATGCAAACCAAATCTTCTCACTTAAAACGATGCTGACTATGAATGAATACTGTATAATGACGACTGTTAGCTGTTCATATCTTAAGATATATGCCACAAAATATTTACTTCATTTGACTAGAATCGTTTTGCCCAGCTGAGGCTAGCTCCCTCAGAGATGAAGGGGAGTTTCTCGTGGGTTCTTCTGGGCTGACCACAGTGCTATTACACATTTATTCTCAGTGATATCTGAATTCTTTTGACTAGACACATATAGCAAATACAGTTTTACACGTTTAGTATTTATATAGTATGTAATGCTAGTATAAACAAGGTTAAGTGTTATAAAAATACAGACATACTTTTTTATCAACAAAGATGTCAATTTCATATTGTTTAACAATAAAAAAAATTGAAAATTTACAAACAATATTTACCCTAACTATATGTGGTATACTTTAGTATTTTCTGGCCTATGCCTTTCCATTGAATAACAACAACAGAAAAGCTGACTGAGACAAACTACTGCGTTCATGTTCCACAAGTGCCTATAATTAAAGTTTGTTCTACCCTCGGATTTATACTTTGTTAACAAATTAAAGGTATTTAAAATAATATATCTGTCTGGAAACTCTGAGTACCTAGGAAAACTTGGCAGAACTGATGTGGACCATAGCAAATGCAGATGATTCAAAGATTGAAGAATTTTTACTAAAGCTTTTCTGATTAGATGTAACTAAAGTGATCATATAACACAGAAGGTGGTTTAGTGTGGTGGTCTAATGTTCAGAATGGAGATTCCTGAATCCAACAATGGTGATGACATTATATGTGACACCAAATTTCCTTCTACAGAGGAAAGCCAGAGGGAGTATTCTGTGCTTTCTGGAAGATGGTTGGTGAGCTGGGCCTCAGCTGCAGAGCACCTTCGAAAAAAAGGGTGAAGATGACGATCCAGGTCTATTAATGCAGTGAACTAGTACAGAGGAGAGGACCACAGATACGCTGCTGTGTTCTCATTCAGTTCTGTTTCTTACTGAAATGATGCTTATATAAAGATCATTAACAGAAGCTTATTAACCATTTTGTCAACGAAAACTGGAAGAGATCACACTTTTTCCCAAATGACTGTCAGACAAATGTTCATACTTGCATGGGCAAGAATCACCCTCAGCCCAAGGTACAGATGAGCTAGACTAGACTTCAGCCTAGTCTAGCAAGGAGAGGAATGCAACAGGCTGACAGAGTAGAAGGAACGCTGTTAGGCTGCTCCCTGGTGCTAGTGTGCATGCACCACCCTCATCCTCTGTTACACCAACAGCTATTTATCTGATGGAGCAGTGTTGACAGAACGTGGACTGGCGCCAAGCCGAGTGATGGGAAACAAGGTGGACAGGCTCGCTGGAGGGAACACTTCCTTTTTTGGAAGCAGCAGTAAGACGGTACAAATGGAAGCAAGGGTGGAACAGACTATCACAGGCTGCTGGTACAAGAAACGTTTTCAGTTTTAAAACACAAAGAGTTCAAGAATGTTGAATAAATAGCCAACGTGTACAAGAAGTCACTCTAATACTCACATGAAAAACACGTCTTAAGGAAATAAATGGCTACCTGGAAGTATGTGCCCACAGCTGAGATGGGTGGGCTCTAGTTGTTGCAAGGTGCTGCTTGATCTTTTTGCATCAGGAAGATTAAGCAAAAGAAGACAAAAGCTGAAGACAAAAATAGTAAGCCCTAGTCTGAGACAGGCCTGACTACTTACTATGCCAATCAAAAACCACATTCAGCTTATGCTGTTAATATAAAAAGCAGATGGAAATCAAATTGCTTGCCTAATTGCAGAAAAGAAGAAAAACCCGAGACAGTTTTATTAAGCTAACTAAGGGCAAGTGGAAACAGTTTCATCAATAAATCTCTTTCTTTCTCAACACAGATGTCTTCGTTCAGCCTCAGAGCAAAACCCATCACTTTCATCTGTTCCAACCTCTGACTTCATGTTTGTACAAGATGATGCCCACTGTGCTTTCTTCACTGACTAGTAAGTCTGAGGGGCCATCACTGTTCTCCACAAATCCTGTGAGTGGAATATATTTGTCCATAGTGCAATCATCAGGAGATCCCTGACACTGAAGTAACCTAAAAATCCCAAATGCATTTTGAAGCATCAAACAGGTAATTAGTCACACTCACCACACACACACACACATACACACACACACACACACACACACACACACAGAGTGATTGTACTGGAGTTCAGCATGCCGTATTACTAGGAATAATTTCTCCTCAGTGAAAGAGCTTGCAGATATCTGTCGGTTTTCTATAAGCTTACAAAAAGATTAACAATCATATTGCTTTCATGTTAGTCAATTTATGATCTCACAAAAATAATGCCTTCATTAAGTCTGTTTTAAGTATTTGAATATTTGTTTTACTTGAATGGGTGCTGAAGGCAGTAATTGCTGGCTGAGAAAATGATGATGTGGGTAGAAGGGAGCTGGCCACAATGGGACATATTCTCCATTTCACTGTGTAAAAAAAAAAAAAAATCTATGCTGCTAGTAAACGTTAGAAACTAACTTGATGATTATATAAGAATTTAATTAACAATACAGAAAAAAACTAAAATCTCAAACACATGGTCCATTTCTTTTAAAATTATAGACATAAAACAATCATTTTTCTGGAGAAAAGGGCTAGTTTCTTGACTCAAAAGGATTTTACTGTATTTTACAAGATATTAATGCACTGGATATTGACTTCAAGTTATTCTTGGGCAATTTTCCCCAGGGTGACACTGGGGAAAATCAATAGATGTCTGTGAGCCATAAGCTCCTTTATGGAAACACCAGTTCTTCTAGCTTCCCTGTTGTTCTTTTTGTCACACATAAATGAAGGAAAGAAACAAAGAAAAACATTTATCAAGTTTTTTTTCAAGTTTAAGAGTATGTTAGATACAGCGACTGTCCAAGTAATAATTCTTCTCTTTTGTTATCAAATTTTGATTTGTTTAAGTCAATGGAAGGCTAAGTATCAAATGACACACTGTGATTGCTTAGAATCACTCTAATTCAACATTTATTTATGCAACTTACTTTCCAAACTTCTTGAGACAATATAAGATATTGTTATAGGTGTTCAGAAAACAACAACGTAAAAGGCAGAGAAAAAATTTCCTGAGGGGAAGAAAAAATTAACATGAGAGAGTGATAGGTAATACAGAAAGAATGTCTTAGGAAGGGGCAATTGGGGCTTGCCAGGAAGGGCACACGAGTCTAAATGAAGTTGATGTTGTGAGAGGAAAGACCTGAGAGGGAAGGAGATGAGGCTTCCCTAAGGCTCTGATCTGCAGAGAGGTTGCTGAGCCTAGAACATAGTGGAAAGAGATGCATCAGGAAATGAGATTAGAATGGTAAAATGGAAGGGTGCAGAGTATGTGGAGTGCAATAGACACATGTAGGGGTTTTGGATTTTAAGAAATCTACCAACGTTTATTTGTTTTTTCAGGCATTGATAGGATCTGACAGATTTCAAAGGAGGCTGAGGAGAGAAAGACCGGCTGCAATGACATCTGCATAGGTGATGGCGCAGACACAAGGCTTTAAGTAGAGGAGCTGGTGCAACATCACAAGCTGTGCCTTGCAGTTGCCAGAGGGCAGGCCAGCAAATGGCATGGGTCAGGTGAGCTGGTAGCAACAGCAACTGCAGCTTTCTCCCAGTTGTTTACAGCTAGGAAATCCTACTCTTCCAGTGACAGTATAGATCATTATTTATCTCAAACTGCGTTCTGAACAATCTTCTACAACAGATGTTTATGACCAGGAGAGGAAATCGACAACTTAGTAAACACAGGATCAAAGGTTCAGGAGGGCAGAGGGAAAGACAGAGTGGCAATTGGTAAGGATGATAAGTAATTCAGGGAGGCCTACCTACCTACTCTTCACTTTAATATATGCTTCGTGGAATATTATAATGACAGGCAGCTTGCCACTCCGTAAACATTAATTAAAAAATGCTTTTCTCAATTAAGAATTCTGGACAACTTCAATTCCTTTATAACATTAAATTGAAAACAAAATCCTTAGTTGTTTTTTTTTTTTCCAACTTAGTAAGACATATACAAGAATATGATTTGGGGTAACAGTTGTTTTATTCATTCATTTCATCCCTCTCCCTTTGTCTCTTTTTTTCTTTTCTTTTAAACAAATAGCATCATCATACTGATGAAACATTTTACCACTGCTATCACCAGTTTATACTGAAAAGTACACAAGATAGCCTGTTTTAAACATTTAAGAGTTTTAGGATTTGCTTTTCCCTTTAGAAGAATGCAGTTCTGCATCCTGTGCCAGCAGCTCCCCCTTCATTTTAGCAGATAGCATTATCTTCTTCTTCTAGAATTATTTCTATATACCTGAGCCCAATGACTCATTCACCAGTCAATGGAATATAAAATATTTATAATTTTATTATGAAACAAATGGGTCACTGCATGAACAGACATGAAATTAAGCCTGAGGTGAGCAAAGTCTGGACTAAAACCATATTTATGCTGCTGAAGGCAAAAAAAAAATTATTTAGTCTACAGTAATGAGTAAGTAGCAGCAAAACAAATATTTGGTTGGCTTGGAGAGCCAAAGTTTTCATTACACGTTGCAAACATGAAGGCTAAAAACAGGCTGACCAAGCACATTCTGTGAACAAATAACACACGTATTCATCATGCCTTTGTTGCATATAAAATATGATTCCTAGTTCATAGATTTATATGCTTTACATGTATTACATATTATTATTAAATAGTACATATATTTAGATGTCATAAATACATACATAAGATTTAAATGTTTTCATATTACTAATTAAAAAAAGATTTATGGCAAATTCTTTACTAGTATAAGATATACCATTTCCTGTTCTTGAAAGTGCTTCAGGATAGTGATGTGGCTTAATGGTGGCATGTACCAGGCCCTCGGTTTGATGCCCAACATCATACCAAAAAAAATGACGAAAAAAGTGCTTTCATCTTTTTTTATTAATTACAATTTATTCACTTTGTATCCCAGCTGTAGCCCCCTCCCTCATCCTCTGCTGACTGCACCCTCCCTCCCTCATATGCCCCTCCCCATGTCCACTGATAGGGGAGGTCCTCCTCCCCTTCCATCTGACCCTAGCCTAACAGGTCTCATCAGGACTGGTTGCATTGTCTTCCTCTGTGGCCTGGTAAGGCTGCTTCCCCTCTCCTCAGGGGGAGGTGATCAAAGAGCCAGTCACTGAATTCATGTCAGAGACAGTCCCTGTTCCCAGAACCTACTTGGAGACTCAGCTGCCATGGGCTACATCCGTGCAGGAGTAGTAGGTTATCTCCATGCATGGTCCTTGGTTGGAGTATCAGTCTCAGAAAAGACTCCTGTGCCCAAGTTTTTTGGTTCTGTTGTCTTCTTGTGGAGCTCCTGTCCCCTCCATATCCTTCATTTCCCCCTTTTTTCATAAGATTCCCTGCACTCTTGCCAAAGTTTGGTTACGATCTCAGCATCTGCTTCAATACCCTGCTGGGTAGTCTTTCAGAGGCCCTCTGTGATGGGCTCCTGTCCTGTTCCCTGTTTTCTCCCTCTTCCGAAAGTGCTTTAATCTTAAACAATATAGTCTACATACTAACAACGTGCCAATGAATTATCTGAATTATCAATGAATGCAAATAAATTCTTTGATATTTACACAATGGTTATAATTTGCTGACTGCCATGCTAAGAAAGTAGTAATTAGTGGTGACGCACAGACACACACACACACACACACACACACACACACACACACAGTAAACAGATTGGAATAAATTTGTTTATTTATTACTACTTTCATCTTACAGGCAAGAAAACGAAGGCTTAGAAATGACATACTCCAGATAGTTAAATCACAAATCCTAGTAAGGGAGGCTAAATATAGATGTTGGTGACAGCAGTATACTATGAAAATACACTCCTGATAACATGATAGAGTGGCAAATATGCCTCATAAACATTAATTAATGTGTTGCAGATATTTGATCCCATTGTGAACCCGGAGACTGTAAACTGTAAAAACCTGTTTCTAATTGTGGTGTGGCTCAGTCCTTGATCCTAGAGCTTTCTGTTTGCTGTAAACAAGTAGTTGTAGAGTGGCTCAGCCCTGGCACACACCTTTAATCTAAGAGCCTTCTGTAAACAGGATCAAATAAAGTTAACCCAGGTAAAGAGACAGAGTAAGCAGCCAAATTAACAGGTAGTGAACATGGGAAATTTCAAGCAAAATTGAGAGGAGTCTGAAGGTCAGATAGAAAAATGCACAGGAAGTAGAAAAGAGAGACATTGAGTTGAAGGGTATTTAAGACAGCATGGAGAAGGAGGAAGAGTTTTTTTTTTTTTTCTTCCTTCTGGGACATTAACTGAGTAGGAAGAGCTTTTTCCTTCTGGGACATGAGCTGAGTAAGAGGGTTTTTTTTTTTGTTTTTTATTTTTTTCTTCTGGGACATTGGCTGAGTAGGAAGGTCAGGTGGGTGATTTCTCTGCCTCTCTGAGATAGCAGGTTTTCACTGCAGCATCTGGCTCCTGAGTCTTGATTGGTAAAAGCGAACAATTGGGAATTTCTTTCTTTAAAACAACATTAATGCAATTTTAAACCCTATTAAAAATAAGTGTCCCTTACTCTTTATTTGTGTGCATAGAACATCATAAAATAAAAAGGAGTGGATGTGTAAATATATTAGTGATACTAAGTAGGAACAAAAGTTCCTTCTCTCATGATAAAAAATACACTATGTAAATATGTGTTAGCTTTAAAATAATGTATCTGCCTATATTAAAAAAAAAAAGCAGCAAAGAACTGAAGATCCTTACTGTTGGAGAATACAATTAGAAGAAATAGGAAGAGGAGTACATACATGCAGAGGAGGTCTGTAATTAGATTATAAGGGCCTCCCAACAAAATCCATGATCACTCAGTACCCAGACCTTGATGACTAAACATTTTTATTTGGTGGTAGGCACAGCTTCTTAGAAAACAGGATGATTTTGCTCCTTAGGAAGGCAAAGGACAATCTACACCCAGAAGAGCTTGTTAAAAATATGCAAGTACTTAAACACTATCAGGAGTATGCCAAAAGAACACTGGAACAAGTTGAGCTCTCTGAGCAAGTGAGAAGCCAACAGCCAGCAAAGCAGAATGCACGAATCATATGCCAGTTTACCCTGCCCTAGTAAGTAAGTAGGAAAGAAAGAAAAGCTGTTTGTGCAGTGGGGCGAAAACTAACAACAATGGGACAGATACTAACACTGAAGGGGGAAAGTCTAATGAGACCTGAGAGACATAATCTGAGACAGATTTGGCATTCTTTTGTCTTAAATCCCAGCTTGGCAAACAAAGACAACTGCAAAGCACATTATAAAACAAAAGGTGGAGTGAAAAATTTGACTATGAGTGTTACTAATTTCCTAATTCTGCTAAGTCTACCAGTTACACAAGACCTAGCCTAGGGAGATGCACAGGAGATAAGTGTGAGAATGTTCTCTGTTAAGTGCCTGAAATAGGACAGCCTGCACTGTTACACAGAGAAACCCTGTCTTGAACCCTTCTCCCCCAGAAAACAAAGCCCCTGTACTTTTTCATATGTTTTCCACATTTCATATGATAACAGAAAAATATGAAAGAAAAAAATTATGGCTATTATTTGAATAAAATTTTATAACCTTATAATATTTTCCATGCATACTCACCAATTTTAATACTGTGACATTTTACTATTTTCCTTTTGCATATAAGCGTTACTATCACCTCAATCTATTTCATAATTGTACCTTTTAATGGAAAATTTGAAAAATACAAGGCAGCTTCTAATAAGGTTTGAATTAGTTTCTGTTAACCCTCCCCAGTGTGATGTCACTCATCTCAAGTACAATGAGGTTTAGTGTTTCAGTTTCTTTATTCTGCTTGTGCTTACTGATTTAATAGTTAAAAGTATTGAACATGAATACATTTCCAAAGGTAAACTGCTCCAAAGATAAACTCAGGGAGGTATCACTGCCTCCCAGCACTGCTTCTTACTCCCCATTCTCTAACTCCCCATTTATTTACAAATAACCACATAACTGTTTTCTGGCTTCCTTTTCTATGTCACTTTGCAAGAGTAAGAGGAGGCAGGTATACACTGTAATTTTTTTGTACCTGTTTTTTGTAATTGTTTTCACTTATTTCAAAAAAACAAACAAGAAGATAACTCTTGAAAAGGCATTTTTTTCCTCCAATCAGTCCAAAAATGAGAATTGAGAAGTAGCTGTGAGGGCCATCGACTTTTACAATCTCAGGACACTGGAAAAATTGATAGTGTAGATGCCAGGACGTGTCTGGGAATCTAAACAAGGAGTTTAAATTCAGAAGTAGGTGATAGTAGGAATCAGCATTTAGGAGGAACCACAGAAAAGAAGCAAGGTTTGAAAATTATCTATGAGGTAGTTAATGGAAGAAATGAAAAGGGTGAGAGACAGGGAAAACTTCAGTGGATATGTGATGGGATGCTGAGAAGGGGTGTCCCTGTATTTTCAATTGTTTATTTTGTGCTGGCAGACAGCTAAGTGCTGACAGGACTTTGGTATTGTTAATCCTATGGCCTATCACCTGTTTTTCATTTGTAAATGCAAGACCTTCCTTACCTGACAAAGGGCAACCATAAGAGATGGATTTGGGCACAGTCTTGCTGCTGATTGTTCAAACTGAAATGTGGCTTTCTGTATAATAAAGAGCCAAGGAGTTGGGGCAGGAAGTATGGGGTTGGGCTTTCCATGCAAGCAGAGCCACAGAAGGAAAGGTAAGAGACTGCGGAGACTGGATCCAGAAGAGCCAGGAGGCTGGATGGAGCTGCAAGCAGGCAGTGAGAACCACACGGAGAGACTGGATGACAGGTAAGCCAGGATAAGTTTAGACAGCTTGTTGAGAGGCTGCCCAGGATAAGGCCACAGCTTTAGACTATCTAGCTGGACAGCATGGCCACAAGACAAAGATGAGGTAACCACTAAGGAATAGGCGCAGAGGCAGGGTTTGCACTGGGGATGTAAGGACAGAAAACAAAGGCAATGTACACAGTAAATTCTAAATATAACAGTCTCTGCTGGAATTTCTTCAGCTGTGGGAGTTTTATAACATAAAATATACTTAGACTATGTGAACTTTGGTGATATCAATGACAAGTGAGCTTTTTGATCTATTTTGGTTAACACCATCCCAATTTAGAACATGAGGTAATATTTTTGAAACTGCTGCCACGCTTATATTACAGGACCAACAAACAACAAACAAAACAAACTTTCCCATAAAGTATAAGCAACACATCACCTCAACTGAAATAAAAAACAGTCTTACTTCAATCTGACTTAGCAACATATATGTTTATGTATATTTGTGATTATAGAGGCACATGTCATTATAAACTACAATAATAATAATAAAAGGAACTATATTTCTAATCTATAAACCTATAAAAATGAACTGAAGTTTAATTTAATAAACATGGTTTTGAAAAAAACATAAAGAGCCTAAGAGTTGATGATATAAGATCACAGCTAAGTCCAGCTCTGAGACTGAGAAGCAAGGATGATAACCGGGGAAGGTATTCTTTGAAGGTGAATCTGAAGTAAGTACTGCCTTTTTTTTTTTCTTCCTTATTTGAAATCGGTAGCCTTGTAATTTCCCTTACAACACAGACATTTTGAAAATCAACTATTTTTCTGGCAACTAAAAGCTAGGAGAATTGTTAATACCTGACATTGAGAGACCAGGGAATTAAAATTTCTTTTTTTGGAGGGGGCATTTGTTTAAAGTTTAAAGCACAAGCCTGAACAAAGGCCAGCCAAGTGGATACATGTCCAGCCCACCTGCAGGGAGGAACTAGCCTTATTGCATTCTTTTCCTGCCCACTAGAGATACAGTCACTAGGAAACTGGCCAAGATGGCCAGGCCAGAACCATTTATGGTCTTGGTGCCTAAAGTAAAACAATCATTTCAAAAGTCAATTTCCCTTACCTAATCATGTAACACCAAGGCATGGAACTCAGTGCTTGTGGTTTTTCCCTTTAAAAAACTTGTTCCCCTAGACTGCCCCACTGCACTCCTACTCTTCACCAAGGAGGTTGCTGCGATCTGAGCTTGAGCTTGTATTAAATAAACCCTTGGGCTGGAGAGATGGCTCAGCGGTTAAGAACACTGGCTGTTCTTCCAGAGGACTCAGGTTCAATTCCCAGCACCCACCAAAAAAAAAAAAAAAAAAAGATAAATAAACCCTTATGTGTTTGCAGCAGAGATGATTCCTGGGGGTATTTTGGGAGTCTCATGAACTGGGCACAACATTATACTGTGTATTTACTTTTTTTACTGACAATCCATATTCACTCAAATGTCCCGCTGGAATGTAATCCCTAAAGAATAGACACTTTCACAGTGTGTTTGTTTTATGAATTTTCCTCGAAAAATGATTAGCCTGTAGAAAAGTCAAAATATGTATTAGTTAGTGGAGAATCAAATGCAGACTACTAATGTGTATAACAAAAATAGCAAGTCTGATATAACTGAGTTTTTATGATTAGAAATAAATTTTTATCAATTTTAAGAAATAACTATGGTTGGTTTACTCAATCAGTAGTAATAAGATACACTACAGAGTGAGTTCCAAGACAGCCAGAGATATATAGAGAGACTTTGTCTAAAATAAACAAAAACAAAAAAATTCCAACAACAGCAATAAATTATTTTAAATGAAACAAACAGCTTCAAAGTTTCTAATTAGGCTGATTGCAATTTAATTAAAAAATTTGTAGCCCTACAGAGTACATATAGAGTGATATAGAACATTAATACAAGGTAGACTACCATAAGAACTTTAAGATGTGCACTGGAATTCATGCCGATGCTTCTAAAATGTATGTGTAGGAATTTATAGCTAGAAATAAAGACAAGTAAATAACCTTGATAGAAGTAGTAACCATATCTTTTATGGGATTTTTTGATAGTCTAACATCATCTGGGGAAAGTTTATAGGGTGCAAAATTGTTTGAGTTAAGTTCTGAAGAATAAACATTTCATAGGCAAAAATGGTGGAAGGTGTTTAATGAATAAAACTGTCTAAGAAACCTGACACAAATAAGAAAGGGTAGGGTATAATTCATCAAGATAGTTTGGTGAGAACACTGAATTTGTATGGGGAAGAACTTAAAGAAAATCTTTGGCCAGCATTATTATAGATGTGTAAGGGATATTGTAGATGTGGAAGGGACAGGATAAGACCACATTGAAGGGATTTTGTTAATGTCTCAGTCATCACACAAATTGGTATCACAGTTGTAAACACACCTCCTCCTGAAAGCCTGGATGTATAACACTTTTTTCCATTCAAAGATGTACTTATTTTTGTTTTATAAGTGTGAATCTTTGCCTGTATGTATCTGCACCCTGTGTTCATAGTGCCCATAGAAGCCAAGAGAGGGAAGGGAATTCATCCCCTGGAATGGAAGTTACAGATGGTTGCAAGCTGCCATGTGGGTCCTAGAAACTGAATTCACCGTCCTCTGGGAGGGCAGCAAGTACTCCTGCCTGCTGGTCCATATCTCTCCAGTGTCCACTGGAGAATGTCACGAGACACTTAATTTTGATCACTATTCGTTTTAAGGAATCATTTAGAAAGAGGAGAAGATACGAAGCTGAGTTCAGAAGTAGGAAAGTAGGAGAATTATCTGTAAATAAGTAATCTCACTGAAATTTCAGTACTACTTGCTAAGTCTACATAATGACAACTTGGTTGAAAAGATTCAGTTCTGAACAAATACAAAGCTCTAAAAAGTTAGTGATACACTAACTTTTAATTCTAAGAGACTGTGTGTTTAATCCTAAGAGACTGTTCTAGAGTTCTAATTTTATTCTGGCTAATAGCTGTGAGCCCAAATGACAAAATGAAGCAACAAGACCTAGCTATTAATTTTATACAGCAAGCACACGCATGTACATATGGAAACACAGAAACATACATAAGTATCTATATCTTTAATGGCTTTAAAATATTTTAAATTGTATAAGAAACTATATGATTTTGTATCCTGCCACTTTGCTGAAGGTGTTTATCAGCTGAAGGAGTTCTCTGGTTGAATTTTTGGGGTCGTTCATGTATACTATCATATCATCTGCAAATAGTGACACTTTGACCTCTTCCTTTCCGATTTGTATCCCCTTGATCTCCTTTAGTTGTCTTATTGCTCTGGTTAGGACTTCAAGTACTATGTTGAAGAGATATGGGGACAATGGACAGCCTTGTCTTGTCCCTGATTTCAGTGGGATTGATTTAAGTTTCTCTCCATTGAGTTTGATGTTAGCTATAGGCTTGCTATATATTGCCTTTACTATGTTTAGGTATGTGCCTTGTATCCCTGATCTCTGGAATACTACTCAGCAATCAAAAAGGAGGAAATCATGAAATTTGCAGGCAAATGCTGGGATATAGAAAAGATCATTCTGAGTGAAATAGCCCAGAAGGAGAAAGACAAACATGGGATATACTCACTTATATAGACCTATAAGATATGATAAACATAATGAAATCTATACACCTAAAAAAGATAATCAATTGAGCAGACATGGGTTAAGATGATCAATCCTCGTTTAGAAAGACAGATGGGATGTGCATTGAACGTATGACAGGAGTCTACTGAGCACATCTGAAAGACTCTAACTAGCAGTGTTTTCAAAGCAAAGACTCATGACCAAACCTTTGGCAGAGTACAGGGAATCATAAGAAAGAAGGGGAGTTAGTCTGATGGGGAAAGGATAGGAGCTCCACAAGGACCAAATATATCTGGGCACAGGGTCTTTTCTGAGACTGACATTCAACCAAGGACCATGTATGGATATAACCTAGAACCTCCACTCAGATGTAGCCTGTGGTAGCTCAGTTACCAATTGGTTTCCCAAAGTGAGGGGAACAGGGACTATTTCTAACAGGAACTCAATGACTGGCTCTTTGGTCTCCCCACCCCCGAAGGGAGGAGCAGTCCTGTTAGGCCACAGAGGAGGGCTTTGCAGCCAGTCCTGAAGATACCTGATAAAACAGGATCAGATGAATGGGGAAGAGGTCCCCCCTATCAGTGGACTTGGAAAGGGGCACGGTGGAGATGAGGGAGGGAGGGAGGGACTGGGAGGGAATGAGGGATCGGGACACGGCTGGGATACAGAGTTAATAAAATGTAACTGATAAAAAAAATAAAAAAAATTATTTAAAAAAAAACTATATGAAAGTAACACAATAAAATAACCTATATTTATGCTCTGCATTTCTCTCCAGAAGTTAAAATCCTTCACTGTTTTAAGAACTGCTATGAAATAATCTGACATTTACACCATGACATTCATTTTCAATGATCTTAAAGGGCTTTATAAGCCCTGGAAGAATGGCTTCGTTCATGCTCAGGATTCAGTTTTTGAGAGCTGATGGAGTGGGAGAGAGAGGTGGATAGGGTTGTGGCAGATATTAAAAAGAAATTGTGGTACATCTACACAATGGAATATTACTCAGCAATGAAAATAAGGAAATCATGAAATTTGCAGGTAAATGGTGGGATCTGGAAAGGATCATCCTGAGTTGTCCCAGAAGCAAAAAGACACACATGGTAGATACTCCCTCATATAGACATACAACATAGGACAAACCCACTAAAACCTGTGCATCTAAAGAAACTAAGCAAGAGAGAGGACCCTAACTAAAATGTCCAACCCCCATCTGGAAAGGCAAAGAGGATGGACATCAGAAGAAGAAGAAAACAGGAAACAACCTAGGAACCTACCACAGAGGGCCTCTGAAAGCCTCTGCCCTACAAACTATCAAAGCAGATGCTGAGCCTGATGGGCAACTGTTGGGCAGAGTGAATGGAATTTTATGTAAGAAGTGGGAAATAGTAAGAGCTGGAGAGGACAGGGTCTCCACAAGGACAGCAACAGAACAAGAAAATTTGAACACAGGGAACTTCCCAGAGACTCATACTCCAACCAAGGACTATTCATAGAGATAACCCAGAACCCCTGCACAGATGTAGCCCAGGGCAGTTCAGAGTCCAATTGGGTTACATAGTAATGTGAAGAGGGACTGCCTCTGACATAATCTGATTGGCCTGCTCTTTGATCACCTCCCCCTGGCGGGGGGGAGCAGCCTTACCAGGCCATAGTAGAGGACAATGCAGCCACTTTTGATGTGAACTGATAGACTAAGATCAGAAAGGAGAGGAGAACCTCCCCTATCAGTGGACTTGGGGAGAGGCATGCAAGCAGAGGGAGGAGGGAGGGTGGGATTGGGAGGGGAGGAGGGAGGGGCTTATGGGGGGGATGCAGAATGAATAAAGTGTAATTGATGAAAAAATAAATAAAAAAAAAAGATAAAAAAAAGCCAAAAAAAAAAAAAGAAAATTGCTGACACACAGCCATTTAAGAAAAGCAGTGGCACACACCTATTATCCCGGCAGGTGGAGGCAGAGACAGGAGAAGCTCTGTGAGTTCGAGGCCAGCCTGGTCTACAGAGTGAGTTCCAGGACAGCCAGGGATACATACAGAAACTGTTTTGAAAACATACACACACACACACACACACACACACACACACACACACGCACCCACGCCATCATCTGCCAAGAGCTCCATTTTCTTTTGGTCCCTTTTTAGAATTGACAATCAGAAATTGTATACAGTTGCAAAGTAAAATATAATGTTTTGAAATATATAGACATTGTGGACTAAGTAAGGCTAATTATTATATTCCTTCCCCATGGTAAGAATACTTAAAGTCT
The DNA here is from genome assembly GCF_030254825.1 of Meriones unguiculatus. NCBI lineage: Eukaryota > Metazoa > Chordata > Mammalia > Rodentia > Muridae > Meriones > Meriones unguiculatus. The sequence continues at coordinate 79,270,366 of NC_083354.1, forward strand.
ACTTTCCTTGAGATTTTCAAGTACGTTATCTATGTTGCCAATTATGGTTCTTTCTTTTTAAAATATTTCATTTATATGTATATAGGTGTTTTGCCTGCATAAATATCTGTGTATGCACCTGCGCCTGGTGCATACAGAGGCTAAAAGAGGGCAACAAATTCTTACAATTGGACTTAGTGACGCTGTGAGCTGCCTATATGGGTCCTCTGGATAAACAGCCAGTGTTCTTAACCACAGCTCTCCAGCCTATATTCTTCCCTTCTAAGATATTTTACATTATTCAATCAGCAGCTTTTCAATTCCCATCCAGCATCCCTGCCCTAGACCTCAGTAATTACCAATTTTACTGTCTGAATAAGTTTTTCAATAGTGCTTTCTGTGGGGGGTAGTAGTGTATTTTATATCTGTCATCCCATTTTTTTATGCCACATAATTACTGCTATTAATATATTAGGGAGACAGAGTCCCACTGCGTATCCCTGACTGGCCTGAAACTTTGCTGTCTATCCAGCAGTCTGACCTTAAACTCACATCGATCTGCCTGTCTCTGCTTCCTGAGTGCTGAGAATAAAGGTGTGTACCACCAGGCTGGGTGAGGTAAACATGTTTTGACTACACCTCTTCTTCTTCCCCCTTCAGACGGAGAGTAGGATGCTAAAATAAAAATTAATTTAAAAACCATTTTGAAGGTTTTAAGGAATACTTTATTATCTATTAATGTATATATGTCTGAATGTGCACATCTGTGCAGGTGCCCACAGAGGCCAGAGGAGGACAATTAGATCCCCTCGACTAACAGACAGTTCTTTGAGCCACTGGATGGGCACTGGGAACTGAACTCTGTACCTCTAAAAGAGTAGTAAATATTCTTAAAGTCTGAGCCATCAAGTCCCTAATTTTTTTTTTTTTTTACTTTAAATTATCAGTTAGATTAATCAGCCAAGGTTATCCAGAAAAACAGAATAAAGAAGTATATAGCTGTATACGTACAGATTTGGTATAAGTATTTGGCTCACATGATTGCAAACTCACACTTGGATTCCAGACTGAAATCCAAAGGATTGAGGCTGAAGAAAGGCCAGTATTTCAGTGTAAATCTGAAGGTAGGAAAAGAGCCACGGCCCAGCTCAAGACAGTCTCACAGGAAGAACTGCCTACATCCCAGAGGGTTGGACTAATTTAGGTATTAAGACTTAAAACTGCTTTCATGAAGCCGCACTTGGGAGAGCAACCTTCTTTCCTCAGGCTAATCCATATGGCACTTCTATCCCCAAACACTCTTAACAGACACATCCAGAATATTGGTCGACCAGCAAGCCCATTCAAGGGGACACAGAAAACTAAGCAGTGTATCAGACTGAAGGGCTTCTGTCTGTCTAACAGAAAAACAACTGGAATTCATTTTTCTGGAAGCAGTTGAAAGGAGTATAAAAGCTATGGAGGAAATAGACACTATGGCTAGGGAGTGACTCTGAATAAAATGCTTGCCAGGTAAGCATGAGGACTTGAGTTCAGATCCCAGCACTCAGGAAGATACAGAGAGGTGGGGTGTCTGTACCCCAATGTAGAGGTGGTAGACACAGGTAGATACGGGGAGCTTTCTGAGCCAACTGATCTAGCAGAAACTGCAGATCAAAAAATCCCAAAACTAGAGGTGGAGGTGAGTGGGTGGAGATGATCCCCTAATACAGGGCTTCTTAACCTTTCTAATGCTGTGACCCTTTAATACAGCTCCTAATGTTGTGGTGACATTCAACCATAAAATTATTTTGTTGTTACTTTATATGTAACTATAATTTTGCTACTTTTATGAATTATAATGTAAATATCTGATATGTAGAATATCTGATATGTTACCTCCACAAAAGGTTTATAACCCTCAGGTTGAGAACCACAGGTTGAGAACTGGAAAAGAAAATGTCCCAACTAATGTCCAAACACTGCAGTGCCTCAGTTGGTCCCCCGTAGTCAGAATCTATATGGATGAGCTTATAGAAAATGAAGGAACATGTTAGAAGAGGAAAGAAATAAACATTAGAAACAATCTCTCAGCCCCAAGTCATACAGTTCAAAGCCTAGAGAAATGAGAACACAGTCTTACAAGCACATGAGAACTTCAACTATTTCATCAGCAGCTCATAGCAAAAAAGTGGATGCCACCCTATCAACTTCCCAAAATACCACCTCCGGCCTTTAATATGAAGAACACCTTCAACATGGAACAGCTGGTCAGTCTACACTCAATACCACAAAAGTCACCATAGAGCTCAGAGGGTGTGTACTCTCTATGCTGAACCCTTATGACAAGCGATAAGCTGGCAGAGCTGAAGAAACAGATGGAGCAAGGCCAGCACGAGCCTGCCTGATTCATTAATGAACATTTTTACCTTTTTCTTGGTGACAGATCTTGCTCCTGGGAACTGTCATCATAACCAACGGGTCAGGACCTGTCCTGAAGTGGGACAGGAGCTCCCATGTCTAAGGCTCTGAGCTTCCCTGAGTCCGGGTTCTGCTCTGTTTGATTTGTGCTCCTTTCCTATGGCTTTAACTGTAGTTATAAAACAGGCAGCGTATTCAAGATTACCAGCTGACCCAAACCTAGATCTTGCTCATTTCAAAGGCTGTGTTCCTAAATGACTTTTGAAAACTGAGTTCTAATAATGGTATCTGCCACCAATGGAAATTATAGCATTTTACTGACTTTATGTCTTCAATTCTTTAATAATAGGTATTTCTACTAGTTAAGCTAACATGGAAAGTCTTGTAAGATTACCTTACAAAACATAATTTCATTGTGAAAGGAAAGATCTTCAGTATGGATATTTGAATTGGATTACTTGGATATCGTACTAAAGGAACATAAAAGATATGTGAAAATGGTACTTGAGCTATGTTATTTCTCAATGAGAGCACATGAGAATGAATTCTTAAACTTTACAAAGCAGCAAGAAGAGAATAAAACGAATCTCATTCAGGCTAGTGCAACAGAAACATCCTCACATCCAGAGTGTGCTTGGGCATAGCACACAGTCCACATTTACATTTATGAAATGGTACTTTCTGTTACTAATGTACAGGTCATTAGACTGGGACATGTGACAATGGTCTGAGGCCAACAGAAGAGTGTGGAAAGTAGAAAGTAGAAATGATGAAGGCATCTAGTGCATAGAGATCTTTAAATCTGTGTCCTTCCTTTATATACTACTTAATCTTAATCATGGGATGCATTCCATGAGTTCATATGTGCACCTGTCCTGTTGTATTTGGAAAACACTGTTTCCTTAAAATCATCCACCACTTCTGGCTCTTATAGTCTTTCTCTCCCCTCTTTGACAAAAATCCCTGAGTGATGAGGGGAGGGGTGTGATAAAGATATCTTATTCAGGCCACATACTCCAAAGTCTCTCACTCTTTGAACACAGTGCAATTGTGGGTCCCTATGTTAATTGCTCTACTGCCAGAAACTTCTCTGATGAGGGTTGATCTGCGAGTATAACTATATGCTATTAGCAGTCATTTTATTGCTATGTTCATTTTGCAATATAATACGCTTTCCTCTGGGCCTATGACTTATGTACCATTAGGTTCTTGTCTCATTAACAGTGTCAGATATGGGTTCTATCTCATGGACCTTACACTCAATCAAAAAGCGCTTCGTTACTCCCTAATATTTGTGCCACTATTGGCACCAGTGGGCATATCTTGCAAGTGAGTCCTTATTATATTTTCCAAGATTTGTAGCTGGGTGAGACTGATGCCTGCAGTATGCAGTTCAGCATTTTCTTTCATGAAGGTCTGCAGGTAGCAAGGTCTTTTGGTTTCCGTTTGTCTGAAGGTCACTGTTCCTTAATGCACTGAACATGATACTTTGCTTTCTTCCTTCACTTACTGAGCAATCAGGTCTTAACTGTTCTAAAGGTAATAGAATTTTCCCTCTGGCTGCTCTTCATGCGTCTTGATACTGAATATATTATGATAAATTTGGGTTTGAGTTTACTGTTTATTTTTATCTTTTTAGGCTTCTGAGGCTCCTTTACCTTTTGACAAGATGATTGCGTCAGTTACAGAAAAACCTCATGCACCATCTCTTGCTGCCTTGCCTTTGCTGTTTCCTTTTATAGGAAACTTGAGTAGGCATTTATCAAGCCTCCATTTGCCAAGTATCCTCTATCTTTTGGGGCTGAATTTTATAAATATTATTTTCAATTTACCAATATTCCACTTTCAAACTGCCTTGTCTTTTTTAATGAAAATTAGTGTTTAATTAAAAAAATCATTTAATATATGAAGTACAAAGAAAATGTCCATGCATTTTCAAATACTTAAAAGTCAGAATACATAATATAGAAACATACATATAGATTGAATTCTTATTTTTTAATTTTTCTTTATTATTATTATTTATTACAAATTATTCACTTTGTATCCTGGCTGTAAGCCCCTCCCCCTCATCTCTTCCCGGTCCTACCCTTCCTCTTTCTTCCTCACATATGTTCCTCCCCTACTAGTAGAGGTCCTCCTCCCCTACTAACTGACCCTATCCTATAAGGTCTCATGAGGACTGTTTGGATTCTCTTTCCTTGTGGCCTAGTAAGGCTACCTTGCCAGGGGGAGGTGATCAAAGAGCAGGCAACTGAGTTCATGCTAGTGACTGCCTCTGCTCCCCTTACCAGTGCACACACATGGAGAATGGCTTTTTTTATATTTTCAAGTCATTTTAGAAGTAGGCTAGGCCAGGCAGTGGTGGCACATGCCTTTAATCTCAGCACTCAGGAGGCAGCGGCAGGCAGATCCCTGAGTAAAAGGCCAGCCTAGTCTACAGGGTGAGTTCCAGAACAGCCAGAGCTACACAGAAAAACTCTGTCTCAAAATAACCAAAGATTAACAAACAAAAAACCAAAAACACAAGAAAAAAAAAAAAGTAGGCTAGATATAATTAACCTTTATTGTCTGAATAAAATCGGAGTTTGTGTACTGAGCCTGAACTGGTGTTTGCTGTTTCTTTTAGCTTTCTCTCAGGATGACTGAATTGTCTTTATGTGTTAATTCTGGGTCTCTCTCTCTTTCTCTGCCTCAGGACTGGGGATGAAAGTAAGTATCCACCAGAAGGATTTAAATTTGCTTCCATTAGACCTTTAGAGTCACTTAGGACTTAGGACTATTTGCAATTAATTGTTGGCTAGAAGACAGTGGGCTCTAAACTCCTGGAAAGTTGCTTTTTTGCTACAATTTTGGACACTCCTGTTCTTCCCATCCAGTATAGTGTGCTAGCATCTGAGATAGTGAGTTTTCCTGTATTAAGCATGAGGTAACCTGGTTTTAGTTTTATACTGTCAGCCCTATATGATGAGGTCCTCCAGACAGTCTTTTGTTAGTCCTTCCCACTTTTAGAAGACTTTGGGTCTTGTAGTCTCTCATGAGAACATGAGAATTAAAAAAAAACAAAAGTTCAAGTCTCTGGTTTAGGAAATGTCCTTTGGGCTAAGGCCAGATTAAGTACTTCACATATTTTTCTCAGTTCACACCTTTACTTATTCCCTGGTTTAAGTATTAGTGATCTTTTGGAAGTCACAGGAGCATATGAGAAGCTGTTCTTATATTCTATCTTGGGTTTTAGTTGTTTTTGATGGGAAGATCAATTTAGATTTCTAGTTTGTCATGTTGACAGACACTGATGTTTTTTATGTTATTTTTTTGTCATTCATTCCAAATTTATACATTTAATCTTTAGAAAGTTGCAGTAACAATGTGCTAGAGGGCACTGAAGTTTGCTGAAGGGGTTCTAGAAACAATTCTTGTAGTCAAAATCACAGTGGAACTTTATAAGTAAAATTTTAATAATAAATTGTCTAAATGTTGGATCTCACTGGAATCCTGAGTCTTGGAAAGAGCAATGGTCTGGGGACCAGGTACTGGTGTCAATGTTCTCACTGTGCTGGCTGGTGCTCACTGAGTCCTGGCAATGGTTGGCCTTTGGCTTCTGATGAGGAAGTCTGGCTGCTGATGCCATCAGAACCCAAATTATGATAATTACAGACATGCAATGCAATATACCCAGAGCACCCTCGAGATCAGTTTCTGGTACTTAATACATTCCTTGAGGCTACCTCACAGTCACATTTTAAATGTTCAACAGCATAGTCTGAAGTAGGCTTCCATTCTACTATGGCCATTTCCTAAAAATAATAAGCAAAGAACAGTGTGCAATGTTCTTGTGTCACCAAAGTCATTTCTAAATGACTTCCTAGTATTTGGACATTACTTCTTAGAATTTCATTATTCTTTTTGTCTGTTGACATTTCAAACTGACTGATGTAACTAATCAAATAATTTAATGATTATCTGATTTTTAAGGAAAAAAAATACTTGGACTTAAGAGCTACAATTATAATACCTGCCAGGAGTTTTGTGAGGAAACAGGAAAGTATAACAATTTAAATTTGTTAGTATATTGCATCAATCATGTAAGAAAACCAGTCTAATATTGTGCAAAATAAGATGCCCTCAATTACTTTTAATATAACAGGTGTACACCGTGGAGCTGTGGGAGAATCTTCCCAATGACTGAGTGCCAAAGGATGCTGAAGGGGCTAACACCCCCATGAGTTACTGTGCGCATTTGTCATTCTTGGCGAAAAAACTCACAAAATGTCACATAAAAGAAAAACATCTTACTTAAAATAAGATCTTGACAGTAGTCTGGAAAAGTTAAACTCCATTTCTAAATGGGAATGCTGTTTATAATCAAACTTTTAATGTTATTAGTTTGTCCTCCGAGAGGATCTAAATACTAAACCAAAACAATCAAGCAACACAATTATGAACATATAGCCCCATCACTTCTTTTTACTTTCTAAGTAGAAAAATCTAATTATTTCAATTTAGGATCCAAATAGCAAACTGACTCCAATGTTTCTTTGCTAAATTATCATAAGTCACTTGAGAAAGGAAGTGGTGGCATACTACCAAACCAATTAAACTTGATTAAAAGTGAGTTTTTTCTTTTGAGTGAGCAGTAGGGATAATTTTAAAAAAATGGAGTCCTTGGCTGTTGATGCTATACATATTTTATTTTATACTCTAGAGCTCAGAGTCACAAGTTTTTTATTTTTATCTTTATACATATGGGCTCTATATCCAACATGCCTTATGCTGGCTAAGAGAACTGAGAATAAATATTCCTAAAGCAAACTGATAATTTAGGGCTTGCTTGTCAGTTTCAATATACGATTTTTTTTAAAGCATGTTACATACGATAATAAAATTACATTACTAGAGCAAAGATACAATGTTTCTGTCATGAAGACAAGGTCTGAGAAAACAAGTATTAAATATTAATAGAATTAAATAGATGTTTTTTTCTATCTTTATGCTCTCCCACAATTCCAGTATTTTGTAAAGGATGTTACTTAATTTTTGTCTGTCTATCTATCTATCTATCTATCTATCTATCTATCTATCTATCTATCTATTCATCTGTCTAAAACAAGGTTTCACTATGAAACTTAGAATGGTCTTGAACCCCTGATCTTCCTTCTTCAGCTTCCTGACTGTTCATATATGGATTTATTTATTCATTTCCTTTCTAGAATTTTCATTAAAAAAAGTTTACCACCCAACTTTTAAAATCCAAATGAAAAGCATTTCCTCATTCTAGGAATATCAAGAAGTTTGCAAGCAGTGCTTTGCTTTGTAACATGGCTGTCCCCAAGAACCATGGATTCACAAATGAGAGAGCTTCTCTCGCTTATGTTAGCAAGAGATTCAACTCTTTATATGCAGAACTCATGTATAACAGTATATACATCCTGATACCTGCTAAAGACCCTTACTGAACATGTTACTTCTTCCCTATGCTAGAATCATACTAAATGTTTGCAGTATACCTCTTAGTAACAGAATTAAAGACAAAAACCAAATGACGTAGTAGGCTAGAAAAATACATAGAATAGGCCCTGCATTGGCTTTTCTTTTGCTAACTTATTCCACATGCTATGTTAGGTAGTATCATGTCAAGTTGACTCAACCTAGACTCCTTTTAGAGGAGGAAACTTCAACTAAGAAAATGCCCCGCACCTGAGTGGCCAGTGGGCAAGCCGGTTGGACATTTCCTCCACGAATGGTTGATATGGGAGGGCCCAGCTCACTGTGGGTGGTGCCGCTGATAGGCTGTGGTTCTGGGTGCTATAAGAAAGCAGGCTGAACAAATCATGTGAGCAAAGCAGTAACAATGTTCCTCCATGGCCTCAGCTCCAGTTTCCCACCTTCAGCTCATGCCCTGACCTTCTGCGATGGACTATGATGTGCAAGTGTAAGATGAAATAAACTCTTTCCTTCTGAAGCTGCATTTGATCATCGTATTTTATCACAGCAACAGAAACCCTAACTGAGACACATGTTTTCACCCTTTTAGATATAACTGCCCACATCTTCATTACTATTTAAACCATTTTGAATTTTATTTAAAAAATTTTTGTTACTATTATTTATTACAATTTATTCACTTTGTATCCCAGCTGTACCTCCCTCTTTCATCTCCTCCCGGTCCCACCCTCCCTCTTTCTTCCCCCCCAATGTCTCTCCTCTAGTCCACTGATAGGGGAGGTCCTCCTCCCCTACTATCTGACCCTAGCCTATCAGGTCTCATCAGGACTGTCTGGATCCTCTTTCTGTGTAGCCTCATAAGGCCACCTTGCCAGGAGAAAGTGATCAAAGAGCAGAGTGCAGGGAATCTTAGGGAAGAAGGGGGAGATTGAAAGACCTGGAGGGGACAGGAGCTCCACAAGGAGACAAACAGAGCTAAAAAATCTGGGCACAGGAGACTTTCCTAAGACTGATACTCCAACCACGTACCATGCATGGAGTAAACCTAGAACCCCTGCATAGATGTAGCCCATGGCAGTTCAGAGTCCAAGTGGGTTCCATAGTAACAGTAACAGGGACTGTCTCTGACATGAACTGATTGGCCTGCTCTTTGATCACCTCCCCCTGAGGGGGGAGCAGCCTTACCAGGCTACAGAGGAAGACAATGCAGCCACTCCTGATGAGACCTAATAGACTAGGATCAGAAGGAAGGAAAAGAAGACCTTCCCTATCAGTGGACTTGGGAAGGGGCATGTGTGGAGAAGGGGGAAGAAGGGAAGGACTGGGAGGGGAGGAAAGCGGGAGCTACAGGGAGGATACAAAGTGAATAAAGTGTAATTAATAATAAAAAAAATTTGAGAAAAGGAATCTGGGCTCAGGGGGTCGTGCATAGACTGATGAATCAACCAAGGACCATGCATGGAGGGGACCTAGACCCCCTGCTCACATGGAACCCATGGGGAGCTCAGTCTCCGTTGGGCTTCCCTAGTAAGGGGAACAGGGGCAGTCTCTGGCAAGAACTCGGTTGCTTGCTCTTTGATCACCTCCCCCTGGTGAGGTGGCCTTACTAGGTCATAGAGAAAGAGGATCCAGACAGTCCTGATATTTTAAAGCTTAAATGAGAAGAAACAGAATGATTCCTGGCCTGAAAAGGTTTCTATGATTCAAACACAAATATCCTTCACCTTTTAGTCAAATAAAGTTAAAATTAACACCTAAATTAGGAGGAGACTTCTGGAACTTTTGGCCTCTAAGGGGTGGGAGAAATGACTCAGGAGCACCTGGAGAAAGTTAAAAGCTTGGGAAAAGGGCCAGTTTGCTCAATGAGAACTCATCATGTGTGCTCTTAGGTTAGCAGAGAGCAAATATTCCATGTGGGTTTTTGTTTCCCATAGAAGTCAAGATTAAGCTACTTTAACATTATACATTGGATAGATAGGAAGTAGTAAATATGTATACTTTCACACTGAGTCAAGCCCGAGGCTCCTGGTCTGATTAATGTAGTACTACAAGACAGAGGCAACTTGCAATGGCAAGATGTACTCAGAGAGGTGCACTGCACCTCTTTGAAATTCGTCCTTGATTTATAAGCTCAGATTGCCCTTCTCTCGCTTCTGGCAAGAATCACAAAGCAGGCATTGTCTGCTGAGAACTTTAAGGGGGATCTGACACCTTATCTCCATAAAGCTCATTAAAGAATCTGTCCAGACCTGTACCTCTGTGTGACTGACTATGTTTAGTTTGTTATTACTTATCTGATGATGACACTTAAAAAACCCGGAAAAGATTTAGACATAATTAAATGAAAAGGATTATGTATTTTAGTAAAAAAACCCGAAAGAGCTAACACAGGAAACCAACTTTATCAACAATTAATTATAAATCTTATTGTAAATTTATTAGCCCCCACAGCAGTATGGTGCACAAGCCAGGGTGGCTTACAGTGGGACTAATGGGGCTCTTGGGCTATAAATAAGAGTGTCCGGCAGTACATCTCTTTTGATATTGTTGGTATCTAAACCAAACGCTATGTTCCTTGTTTACCTAAATTGGGTTTTTCTCTTAGAATCAACTGCAGATTCTGTAATCAACTAAGGGAAGGAACTATTTTGAATATTACAAGGTCTAATTTCAAATTAATATGAAAATTTTAATTGGATGACTGTAATGGTTTTAGTCTTTGATATTTGGTTTATTTTCTTTACTAAAACATTGACTTAGGTATTGTCTGCAGTCTGTAAAAAGTAAATAGGAGGCCAGTGAGGTGGCTGCAATCACACCTGGTGTGGTTTGATACCTAGGACCCACATGGTAGAAATAGAGAATCAACTCCTGCAAGTTATTCTCTGACCAACATGCATGTTCTGTGGCATGTGTGTACCTGTATGCATACATGTACACACACACAAACACAAACTGAATGCAATAAAAATTAAGAGCAAATAGAAGACAAGTGACAAATTTTATGTTTCTCCTCAAGTTTATTACTGAATTAAGCTGCTATATATAGCTAGCACATTCAAAAGAACACATCACCTAGTATCCAGAATACTGGATAATGTAGTCTTGGACTGAAAATGAAATGTTTTACAAAAGCCAGATATATAGCTGCACAGCCCAATTGCAAAATCTTTCTGGAATGGGTTCATGAGAATATTTAGTTCAACTGATGTATAACTCTACAAAGCCAAGGTCAAATAACACTTTCCAATTTCTTTTTATGTGTGAATCTTACTTTATAGAAACACACACAAGTATCTCTGGATATGTTCACAAAGCGAACCTTGGAATATCTGATGACTGGGAAGGCAGATAGAGTTCTGGCATGTGCTGAATGATATTCAAATTCTTTGTTTCTAAAACTTTGCGTGGTAAGATGACTTGTGATATTATCTATAATCACAGGAAGAAGTTCCATTTGCTTAAAACTTGCACAGCAACACTGTTTTTGAAACATAAAGTGGTGTTTTCTGAAATTCATAAATCTTTCATAATAATCATTTTTCTACTATCACATCACCAACATGTGCCAATTTTAAAAGTTCAAAGTATGTTTAGAGGAAACAAAATTCCAAGAAAGATAATTTATAATGTATTTCATAAATAGGCGTTAGGAAGGGCTACACCAAACTACACATACAGCACAAACAGTGATAATAAAATAGGGTCCATAGTTTGATGCTCTTGTATATATATTCCCAGGGGATCAGAGGCCCTCTTTTTGCTGTGAAGATGTACATAAACACAAAACACCCACAGATAGAAAATACATGAATAAATCTTGAAACAAAACAAAACAATACAGAAGTAGCCTACTGAACTTTGTAAACACGAATAGCAAAGAAATCTCAAAGTTACGATTCCTGGAGCAGGACAGATGTCTCAGAAGTGCTCACTGCCTTTGCAGAGAATCCCTTCTCAGTGTTCTAGTCCCTGAGCTCACATCAGGTGGCTTACAACCACCTGTAACTCCAATTCCAAGGCATCCATACCCCTGTGGCCTCTGTGGTACCTGTATACATGGAGTGAACACACACACACACACACACACACACACACACACCAAATAAAAATAAATCTTTTGATAAAGCAATAGGTTCCTAGCAACATGAGAATCAACATAAGATGGCTCATTTAGTGTTTAGCTCATGTTTTATAAAGAACAGTCAAACAAGCATGAGCCTTGAAGAAGAGACTTCAGGTCTAGGGAAAGGCAAATATAAGAACACTTGTGGTATTAGAAAGTAGGAAAGTACTCAAGAATGGAGGCAAGTTGAAAGAACTCAGGAGCGACCATGAAAGAGATATTCATAGCTAATGCTGGAAAAATTTGAAAATAAATGTTAATTTCTGATTCTTAAATTAAGACTAATATGGATAATAATAAGCCCATAATGGAATAAAGAGTAGATCTCCTCTTTCTTCCTCTGTACTTCTAAATGAGGCTTTTCTTTTATTTCAAGTAATAAAAGTAACAGAAGCCAACCAAAAGAGAATGACACCATTAGGATATCACAATAACTAACTAGAGGAAAAATCTACTATTTACCAGTAGATGATAAAATGAATGTTGAAGAGAAGTAGGGCGTTTGAATAGTCTCACAGTGTCTGTCCCCAAATTCTTCTAAACTGTAAAGGGATGAAGAACAGCACAGTGTAGGGTGGCGTAGCATAGAGCAGCACGGTAACAGCCGCGTACGGTGACGCTACGTGAGTCAGCAGACAACACTGGACTGCTGACAATGCGTGGACAAGGAGCACAATCTCAGTGTCAATGTTTCTAAAACATGCTATGAGAAACCAAACTAACTGACAGATATTCTACAAAACATTGAACTAGGACTCTTTAAAGCAGTAATTCTCAACCTTCCTAATGCTGCGATCCTTTAACACAGTTTCTCATGTTGTGGTGAACCCAATCATAAAATTATTTCATTGCTACTTCATAACTGTGTCAGAATATAAACATCTGATATGGAGGATATCAGATATCTGGGCCCCACAGGATTGTGGCCCACAGATTGAGAACTACTGCTTTAAACTATCAAGGTGATAAAAGATATGGAAGGATAAAAGGATAAAAGATATGCTACTAGGTAACAGAGTTGAAGACGGCAGAAAGCTAAGGCAACATGGAGTCTTACACAGAAAAAGGGTTCTATTAGGATTCAGCTTCCAGGAGGGCTGCAGTTAGTCAGCAGCACGGTACAGCACTAATTGCTTTGCTTAGACCACTGCACTACAAAAGATCTTTGTTGTAAGTACATGGAAACGCAGAATTATGACATGTGATAAGTATAATAGCTTTTCAAGATTGGGCGTCAAGATGGCTCAGCTGGTAAAGGTGTTTGCTGTGCAAGCCTGATTATCTAAATTCCAATCCTAGAATCCATGCATAATGCCAGATGTAGTAATACACATTCACAGCCCTGGCACTCCTACAGTGGAGGAAGGCAGAGATATGGCAGTCAGTGTGGAAGCTTGAGGACCAGCAAACCTAGAGCGCACACATTAGAAAACAGCAAGAGAGACCCACCCTCAAATGGAAGGTGACCACTGACCTCTACAAACACACCCTTGAACACACACACACACACACACAGACACACACACACAGACACATGCACACTAATATAAATGAGCCAAAAAGTATTCAAGGTCATTAGAAATGAACTGAGTATGCTTTAAAATTATCTCAAAATAATAGAGTTTTTAAAAACAGTTGATTATGAAAGCTTAAAAAATACAATGACACAAGCAAACAACCAGCCCTACATTTTGAAAGCTAATTTCATCATTCAGATTCAGGACAAATCCAACTATTTCTACATGATATACAGAAAACAAAAAAGAAGAAAATTATTAATACCAATGTCTTTCTAACTGTGACACACAAGAGTTCACTACAGTTTGTTTTAACCTACAGGGTCTAGAGAGCCCCCTGTTTTTTAGGGAGTAAGCAGAGGCTTTCTCTCCCTAGCTCTCTTGAGCCTCTCAAAGCAGACAGAGGCACACCATATCCCTGATGCACATCGGCCCCTGCTCACTTCTTCTATCCCTGAGCCATAGCAGAGCCCTCCCTATTGCCCACCCTATACCCGGCTCCAGAGGGGTCTCGACACACGGGGTACTTATAGTTATTAGCTCAAAAGGGAATAACATAAGTAAGTACAAGACCTTTCCAGTCCAGCAGAAATACTATTACATATTTAACATGCTTTTAATATAAGAAACTATCCCGTGAGAAAATTACATCTATAATAATCCTTACTGAAATTATTTCAAATCTATACTGTCAAAACAGCCATTATCTATTCTGAGTTATAGTTTTAACTACATGAGCTTGTCATGAATATATTCATCCTTGGCTTTGCAATTTGAGACATTATGGATGATTTAAAGTTTTAGCAACTTATTCAAACATAAACTCCAGTGACTTGAATTTTTCCTCAAGGATCTGTCTTCATTTCAAGTTACCGGGAGATAACAATCCAAATAATCTCTGAATTATGTTTCTAAGCAGCTATGAGCTAGACTGCTTATAACAATAATATATTTCACAATTAATATACTGCTGTTTTGTATCAGCATATATTTTCTTTAAGGCAAAATATACAATGTATATTATTTTCTTAAACAGAACTCCAGTAACCACTTCAAAATCTAACATGAATATGCTCTAGGTTTCACAAGAGCATGAGGGTGAAGCTGTCCACACAAAGTGACAGGTTTCAGCAAATTTACTACACTCCTTAGAGGCAACTGAACAGAACTCATGATTATGCTAAAGTGGAAATTATAGTATAACACATGATTACATGAAAGAAAACTGGTTTAAAGGTTCCAAGAAATGATACTGGAAGCTGAACATTACATGCTCTGTTATGAAATAGTTACAAGATTTTAGTGAAGTAGAACAGGTTTTTCTGACACTGGTCTTTTTGGTTGTTGTTTTTCACAAAACAATATAGAAACTGTGCAGTACTTTCTGTGTCTTATTGTGGAGTAAAACCAAACATGAATGGAATAAGTGAGATGGCTCAGTGGGCAAAGTCACTTTACATAAGGACCTCAGTTAGCATACCGGGAGCCCACATAAAGTCAGGTGTGAGTGTGCTCATCTGCATTCTCAGTGTTCCTATGGTGAAATGAGAGAGGACAGAGAGAGGGAGGAAGGACGGGGAAGAGGTAGAGAGAGAGAGAGACAGACAGACAGACAGACAGAGAATTCCTAGAAGCTCCAAGGCCCACTAACCCAAGTGCACAGTGGTGAGCACCAAGAGAACATATCTCAAACAAGTTGCATAGCTGAAGCTAATATCTGAACTTTCCCTCTGACCTCTACACACCGCCCTCCACATATGCACCTCTGTGTATGTACAGGTATGCACAAATAGACATAGGTTAAAACATCAACGACAGCAACAAAATCGAGCAGATATTTAATACTATTCAAACCAACACATAAATGTTTGTATGAATCCTAGTTTAGGTCTAAAATACTTAAATGACCTAAAGAGTGTGCAGTATAAAAAGAATGAACAGTTTCTGTGCACTTTTAATCCAGTTACATATTACAGCAACACTAAGTCTTATCTGGTTTTAAGTGCTTGGTAAGTTCTCGATAAGCTTACTTAAAGGCAATAATCATGATCCTTTTTGAATCAAATTTACTTCTCAGAAAAATAATCTCTGTATGTGGAAACATTTTATTTACTTCCCAGAGCATGTTTTCAGGAAAACAAACAAGCAAACAAACCACCCAAACTGATAATCCTTGAGAAGGAGGAAGAAGAGGAGGAAAACTAGGAGATTTGAAGATGTTAGAAAATAAGGGTATCAAGAAACAGAGTAATTAAACTCAATGGAGAGAAACTTAAATCAATTCTATTGAAATCAGGGACAAGGCAAGGCTCCCACTCTCTCCATATTTCTTCAACATAGTACTCGAAGTCCTACCTAAAGCAATAAGACAGTTGAAGGAGATCAAGGGGATACATATCGGAAAGGAAGAGGTCAAAGTTTCACTATTCGCAGATGATAAGATAGTATACATGAGCGACCCCAAAAATTCAACCAGAGATCTCCCAGCTGATAAACATTTCAGCAAAGTGGCTGGATACAAAATGAACTAAAAAAAATCAGAAGCCCTCCTGTATACCAAAGACAAAGGGGCCGAGAAAGAAATCAGGGAAACAACACCCTTCACAATAGCCACTAACAACATAAAGTACCTTGGAGTGACTCTAACCAATCAAGTGAAAGACCTGTTTGAAAAAAAAACTTAACTCTCTGAAGAAAGAAATGAAGACGATATCAGAAGATGGAAAGATCTCATGGATTGGTGCTCATGGATTGGTAGGATTAACATAGTGAAAATGGCCATCCTGCCAAAAGCAATCTACCAATTCAATGCAATTCCCAACAAAATACCAACATCATTCTTTAGAGACCTTGAAAGAAAAATTCTCAGCTTTACATGGAGAAACAAAAAACCCAGAATTTCCAAAACGATCCTGTACAACAACAAATCATGTGGAGGTAGTTCCATCCCTGATCTCAAGCTGTGCTACAGAGCAATAGTAATAAAAACCGCATGGTTTTGGCATAGAAACAAAAAGGAGGATCAACGGAACCAAATAGAAGATCCAGAAATAAACTCACACACCTATGAATACTTGATTTTTGACAAAGAAGCCAAAACCATTCAATGGAAAAAAGACAGCATCTTCAACAAATGGTGCTGGTCTAACTGGATGTCTACATGCAGAAAAATGAAAACAGAACCATATTTATCACCCTGAACAAAACTAAAGTCCAAGTGGATCAAAGACCTCAACATAAAACCAGATACACTAAATCGGTTAGAAGAAAATGTGGGGAAGAGCCTAGAATTCACTGGTACAGGAGATAACTTCTTGAACAGAACACCAACAGCACAGGCTCTAAGAACAACAATCAATAAATGGGACCTCATGAAACTGAAAAGCTTCTGTAAAGCAAAGGACACTGTTGTCAGAACAAAATGACAGCCTACAGACTGGGAAAGGATCTTCACCAACCCTATATCTGACAGAGGGCTGATATCCAGGATATATAAAGAACTAAAGAAGTTAAAAAGCAATAAATCAAGAAATCCAATTAAAAAATGGGGTTTGGAGCTAAACAGACAATTCTTTGTAGAGGAATATAGAATGGCAGAGAAACACTTAAAGAGATGCTTAACATCCTTAGTCATCAGGGAGATACAAATCATAATGACCCTGAGATTTCACCTGACACCCATCAGAATGGCTAAGATCAAAAACTCAAATGACAACACATGTTGGAGAGGTTGTGGAGAAAGGGGAACTCTCCTCTATTGCTGGTGGGAATGTAAACTTGTACAACCACTTTAGGAATCAATCTGGTGCTTTTTCAGACAATTAGGAATAGCGCTTTCTCAAGATCCAGCTCCTAGGCATATATCCAAAAGATGCTCAAGTACATAACAAGGACATTTGTTCAGCCATGTTTGTAGCAGCTTTATTTGTAATAGCTATAAACTGGAAACAACTCAGATGTCCATCAACAGAGGAATGGATACAGAAATTGTGGTACTTTTACACAATGGAATACTACTCAGTGATTAAAAACAAGGAAATCGTGAAATTTGCAGGCAAATGGTGGGATCTAGAAAAGATCATTCTGAGTGAGCTATCCCGAAAGACACACACAGCATATACTCACTTATAAGTGGGTACTAGACCTATCAGATAGGATAAATATACTAAAATCTGTACATTTAAAGAAGATAAACAAGAAAGAGGACCCCGGGTAAGATGATCAACCCTCACTTAGCAAGACAAATGGGATGGACATTGGAAGTAGGAGAAAAGAAGTAACAGGACAGGAGCCTACCACTGGGGGCCTCTGAAAGTCTCTACCTAGCAGTGTATCAAAGAAGATGCTGAGACTCATAACCAAACCTTCAGCAGAGTACAGGGAATCATATGAAAGAAGGGGGAGTTAATATGACCTGGAGAGGATAGGAGCTCCACAAGGACCAAATATATCTGGGCACAGGGGTCTTTTGTGAGACTGTATCTGCAACCAAGGACCATGTTTAGATATAACCTAGATCCCCTGCCCATGGTAGTTCAGTATCCAAATGGGTACCCTAGTAAGGGGAACAGGGACTATTTCTGACATGAACTCAATGGCTGGCTCTTTGACTCCCCACACTCCACCCGCCTGCTAAGCCACAGAGGAGGACTTAGCAGCCAGGCCTGAAGATACTGATAAGCTAGGGTCAGATGAAAGGGGAGGAGATCTTCCCCTCTCAGTGGACTTGGAAAGTAGTAAGGAGAAGATGAGGGAAGGAGGGTGGGATGGGAGGGAATGAGGGAGTGGGATACAACTGGGATACAAAGTTAATAAACTGTAACTAATATTAAAAAATAAAAATTTAATTAAAAAAAAGAACAACAACAACAAAAAAGAAACAGAGTAAAAGGCTGAGGTAATGGCTAATTTGTTGAAGTGCTCCATGCACAAGCATGAGTAACTAATTCTGGGTCCCAAGAACCCACAGAGAAAGCTGGGCACACTGGAATGCACCTGTACCCAAGTAGCAGGGAGGTGGAAACAGGAGGACGTCTGGGGCTTAGACATCCAGTGAGCTGCAGGTTCAGTTAAGGACACAACCTCAAAACAGGAAGTGGACAGCTCCTGATAGTCACCTGAGGTTCCCCTAGCATTCTCTCTCTCACGTATACACTACTAAATAATAAAGCAAACCCATCAAAGCACTTACCTTCAGTTCCTTTCTCCACTTTTGCAGCAGTTTCTTTTTTCTGTTTTGCTGCTAAGAGTTCCCGTTTTAATTGCCTTGCTTCTTTTCTGAGCTCTTCACTATAAAGCAAAGAAAATAAAATGTACATTTATAATATACTGTCAGAAAAACTGGCTTAGCAAAAGCAGAACTTTTTTTAGGTGCATTAAATAAAAAAATAGTCAATAAAATAATTAATTTTCTACTATGTACATGCATTTTTGGATAAGCAAATATTACCTAAGTTATTTTCACAATAACTATAAGTACACTATAAGTATAGTGTTTCACTAAAACACTATAAGTACCTACAAATACTTTTCTTCTCAGATACATTATATATAACAAGTTAAGTAGTAGTTTCAATAGATGTCCCCTATAGTCTCAGGCATTTGAAAAATTGGTCTCAGGTTGGTGTTGCTGTTAGGTTTAGGAGGTGTGGACCTGCTGGTGGAAGTATGTTGCTGGGGACATTTAAGAGCTCAAAGACTTATGCTAATTTGAGTTTGCTTTCTTGGCCTCCTATTTGCCAGCTTGAGATGTGAGCTCTCAGCAGTTCCTGCAGCCATGCCTGCCTGGCTCACTTCTCCAGTGTGATGGTGGTGGGCTCTTACACTGCTGAGACCAAAGTAAACCCTTCTATATGTTGCTTTGGTCATGGTGTTTAATCACAGCAATAAAAAGTAATTAACACAGTGTTTTAGGTAGGGTTTCTATCGCCACAACGAAACACCATGACTAAAAATCAAATTGGGACAACAGGTTGATTTTATTTACACTTGCCATATTACTGTTCATCATGAAGGAAGTCAAGACAGGAACTCAAACAGGGCAGGAACCTCAGGGCAGGAGCTAATACAGATGGAGGGATGCTGCTTATCAGCTTGCTTCCCATGGCTTACTCAGCCTGCTTTCTTATAGAACCCAGGACCACCATTCCATGAATGGCACCTACAATGGGCTGAGCCCTCCTCCATCAATAATTCGGAAAAGGCCTTACAGCCTATCTTAGGGAGGCATTTTCTGCATTGAGGTTCTCTCCTTTTGGATAACTCTAGTTTTTATGTCAAGTTGCCATAGACTAGCCAGCACATACTAGAAGTGAAAACTGACCTGCTGTTTTTCTAACTTACTAGTGAATTTAATGCTAGCCTCAACAAATAGGGCTCTTGTGTCAAATAAAACTTTTATATATGTTCTTGAAGGTGGGGTCTTCGTAGGTAGCCCAGACTGGCCTGGAACTGGTACATAGCACAGAGAGGCTTTGAACCTGAAGCCTCCTGTCTGTAGGTACGCAACATTCTACCTGGCATGCAAAAGCGATTTCAAGTTAAGAGCTATTCATCTAATCCGGAGAGACACAAAACAGTTTGACTCCAAACTTGTTTTAGTACAGAAGTTTTACCAGTAATTGCCATTTATTAAGCAGTTATTACATGATAGTTACATAGCTAAAATTATTTAAAATTCATTTGATTATTCAAACTTAATTTTTTTAGCTCTCCAGACACAGTTTGCTCATCTATGTTTTCTCAGCATTTGAGAGGCTGAAGCAGGAGGACTGAGAGTTTAAGCTATGCCTGGGCTACATGGTGAGTTTTACGTCAGCCTGGGCTACAAAATGAGAACATCATATTTCAACTCCCCCACCCTATTTTTAAAAAGTGCATCTAATGCCACATTTGGCATGTAATTTTCTCTGTGAAGCTTTCCAGGCCAAAGTATTCTGATTAACATGCTGTGTCATGGGTAAAAGCAAATGCTAAGTTAGAAGCATTAGCTAAGTGACTTGTTGTTTTAGGGTAGAAGATTCAAATTACTTCCTGACAACAATCATTAACTATTCATGTCATGCACCCTAGTTCAGCTATGGTTTATTACTCTCCCAGGGTCTATAGGGTGGATGTTTGTCCTCAGTCATAGTATAGGGAAGGAAAAAACATTTAAGATGTAGGAAGTCCTTAGGCCAATTGAGTCATTCCAATTTATCTTTGGCTTCTTGTTTCAGAACATAACTTGTCTTTTATACATGCTTTCAACACTGACATTTGCCATCAGGTAATACAGCTAAGGTGTGGGTCTTGCCAAAGCTGTTAGGCTGTTTAGCCTTTTAACACTGAAACTATGAGCTGACTAGGAATATATAGAGAGACACATATAGATATATATTTAATATATAACATTATATATTAATATATAATTATATTAAATAAATAATATTAACAGCAGTATATTAATATAATGCATATTAATTAAAAATTACTATATAAAATTAACTATATATATAATAGATAAATAATTATATATATTTGATTTCTTAAATCACTAATGCAAATTCTAGCCAGGCATGCTCTATCATCAAATTTATGCTATTACAGGAGAGCCAGACTGGGTTAAGGATGCTCAGAGAAGACGGGAAGCTCCAGCAGATACCACACCCTGATTTCTAAAGTTACTCCAGCCAACCTTAAGTCGAGACAGCCTTGCAGGCACATCCAACCTGTAGCCAACAGACCCTTGTGACAAGGGCAGCTATAAATGCAGTCAACACAAAAAAAAGTTTTAAGTGGAAAGCCACTTAAAACATTAGGAGTTTTTTTTTTTTTTAATTGCTCTTTGTGACTTAATTTCTCAGGTCACAGAGTATTAACTTTGCAGATGATCATGTTGTGTCATCATGTCAAAAGGCTGAACACCTCCATGTGTAAAGCTTCTTCCTGGTTCTGAATCGCATCATAGTACTTACTAACAAGTACAAGGGGGTTAGCAAACTGAAGGCCACATAACATGCATGCTTCAGTTCTTTTAGCCTTCTACACAAACAGCCCTATTTTTTTTTTTTTTTTTGTATACTTGGCCTTTAAGACCATAAATTCTGAAACTACCCTCTCTGATCCAAGTTCACTACATCGTAAATGTTTTCAGTCTTTTATTTATTATAATTTATTCACTTCATATCCTGGCTGTAGCCCCTTCTCCCCATCTCCTGGTCCCACTGTCGCTCCTCTAACCCCCATGGCCCTCCCCTAGTCCACTGGTAGGGGAAGTCCTCCTCTGCTGTTATTTGACCTTAGCCTATTAGGTCTCATCAGGACTGTCTGAATTCTCTTTCTCTGTGGCCTAGTAAGGCCACCTTGCCAGGGGGAGGTGGTCAAAGAGCAGGCAACCGGGTTTGAGTTCATGCTAGTGACTGCCCTTACTAGGAGACCCCCATGGAGACTGAGCTGCCCATGGGCTCCGTCTGAGCAGGGGGTCTGGGTCCTCTCCATGCATGGTCCTTAGTTGACTCATCGGTCTCTGCAGGTCCCCCTGAGCCTAGATATTTTGGCTCTGTTGGTCTCCGTCTGGAGCTCCTGTCCCCTCTCGGTCTTTCTATCTCCCTCTTCTTCCATAAGAGTCTCTGTACTCTGCCCTAAGATCAACAATCAATAAATGGGAGCTCATGAAACTGAAAAGCTTCTGTAAAGCAAAGAATACTGGCAACAGAACAAAACAACAACTTACAGACTGGGAAAAGTTCACCACCCCTACGTCTGACAGATGGATAATACCCAGAATATATAAAGAACTCAAGAAGTAAAACACCAACAAACCAAGTAATCCAATTAAAAAATGGGATATAGAGTTAAACAGAGAATTCTCAACAGAGGAATACTGAAAGGGAGAAAAACACTTAAAGAAATGCTCGATGTCCTTAGTCATCCAGGAAATGCAACTCAAAACGACTCTGAGATTCCACCAGATTGCTGGTGGGAATGTAAACTTGTATAACCTTTTTGGAAATCAATCTGGCATTTTCCTAGAAAATTAGGAATAGTGCTACCTCAAGATCTAGGTATACCACTCCTGGGCATATACCCTAAAGATGCCCAACCATACAACAGGACATTTGCTCAACTATGTTCATAGTAGCTTTATTCATAATAGCCAGAATCTGGAAACAACTTAGATGTCCCTCAGCCAAGGAATGGACACAGAAACTGTGGTACACAATGGACTACTGCTCAGCTGTTAAAAACAAGGCAAATGGATGGAACTAGAAAAGATCATCCCTGAGTGAGGTATCCCAGAATCAGGCCCAGAATCAGGGAAACACACATGCTAAATACTAGCTTAGAAGTAGATATTAGCCATATAATATAGTATAAACATACTAAAATCTATATTCCTAAAGAAGCTAAACAACAAGGACGATCCTAGGGAAGATGCTTAATCCTCATTCAGATGGGAAAACAGTATAGACATTGGAAGTGGGAGAAAAGAGGAAACAGGACAGGAGCATAGAGGGCCTCTGAAAGACTCTACCCAATAGGGTATCAAAGCAGATGCTGAGACTCATAGTCAGTCTTTTATTTCTACTGAGCTGGCAATCACTCTTAAAATCATCAAAGCCACTTCCTTACTTGTATTTCACGATCCACCCATGGTAATCCAATTAACACCATAATAATTCTAGATAGTATACTGATAGTCATTTTACTACTGTCCTAATCAGAGTTCTTAATTTTCTTGAACCACCTGACCCTGTGGATGTGACATAACTGCTAGGAATAAACTGAGAATATGGTTCAAGTTTTCCGCAATCCCTTCAGAGACTGTTCTAAGAGACAACCCCCCACATAAAGGGTAACCTTAGATGTGAGATACTGCCTGGGGGTTTGCCCCTGTAATAAATAGCCCTTATGACTGCAGTGTGCACTGAGGTTTGGGAGGCAATGTTTAGCATTCTACTATAGAAATTATCTTTCCTCTTTTACAATTTCAAGCACTCTCACTCGCTAATCCTTTCATTCAGCAAACAAACAAACTCAAATTTCTCTACAGTCTGCTGGAATCGAGTGATTATTATCTTTACAAATGGACTCCATCCTGGAAAGAGCAGTTTATATATACAGTCTGCTTCACAATCTCTGGCAATCTATCCCTCTGAAGGACTCCCAACCAAACTCAATGGCCTATGTTCAGATCTCCTCTTTCCAGATGGTCTCGCTGTCATTCAAAGATGTTAACTACTTCCTTCCTGAAATTCTATCTGAATCAGGCTTTTCAGCATTTGAGTCAAGATTTCCTAATTCTCCCTGTTTTAGTTACTCTTTCTTAAAATTTTCCTCACCTGTCTCCCCTATGTAGAGACACTTGAGTCTCATGGTATCAATTACCACTCCTATGTAGGTTATTTTCAAATCTAGTATATCCAAGTGCTTTGCCTTGAGTTTGGTCCTATCTTTCTATTTCACATCTCCATATAGAGTATGGAGAATGCTGCATGAAAGAAATATAAGACAGAACACATAGGTAACTAAAAAATTATAAAAATGAGCTGGGTGGTGGTGGCTCATGGCTTTTAATCCCAGCCCTTGGGAGGCAGATGCAGGCAGAGTTTGAGGCCAGCCTGGTCTACAGAGCTAGCTTTAAGACAGTCTAGGCTACAAGGAAACCCTGTCTCGAAAAACAAAAACAAAACAAAATTATAAAAATGTAAAATGAAAATAATTTAATTATATTCTATATATTTTTATTCCAAAATGTAAACGAATTTTTTTAAATATTCAAGACATTTTTACATCTTTTGTACTAAGTCCCCTCAATCTGGTATGTATTTTACTCTTAAGGTGTCTTCTAATTCTGTCTAGCCACATTTCAAGGACTGCAGAAGGACAGCAGGTCAGTGGTCTCATGATAATCACACATTCTCGCATACAAACTAGATGTCATCTCTTTTTTTTCATGTACCTGATGGTAGAACCATTATCTGTCTCAAGAGAAGATGTCAAACTTCTCCAGGACTGCTCTCTGTGGATCATTGTTAAAGTATATGTTACACATATAATACTTCCTCTTATTACTCACCATCAATGCCAACTTCAGGCTCTTGTATACACCTCAGAAAATGCAATTACTTCCTTATTCTTGAAGCTAATGGACATAGCCTTAGCAGTCTCTAGTGCAGTCAGCATGAAGTAAAACCAAACTGTGCAGTCACTGCTTGAGGAACAGGGCTGTCCTTCACCCACTAAGCAGTCCTGCCTTTTATTGTGTTAGTTTTCAGTTAGGTAAGTGATTTTATCATTTAGAGGATGTTTCTTGAAGACTAAGATCTTTTAGGTACAGATTATTTTGCCATTAAAGAGCAAATGCTGCATTTCTAGGCCAGATAAATCAGCTATTCTAATAAGTATATAAAAAATGAGACTAAGAAACTTTATACTATCTAAGATACTACTCTACCAGAAAAAAAAGTTAATTAAGAAAACTAAGTTGGATTAAGCAGTATGGATTGAAAAGACAACTCTCACTTTTCACCTGACGAGTGACTTTAGAACAGTTACTTAATTTCTTTGAGGCTCAGTTCTCCCACTATAGAGTTAAGAAAGGTTGTAAGATATTGAGCACACAATAAATGTTCAATCAATAAAAGTACCTACTATGTAGTTAGATATTTAAAACAACACTACTATTTAGGGCTGTTTATCATATAAAATATTTTATAATTACTTATTTTAAAATGAAAGCTCCCTCTAGTATATATGGAAGTTAATTTTGTTCATAATTTTGGAAGTGCAAAAAGTAGAAATCTAAACCTAAAGGGTTATAGATTTAGACATCCTATTAAAGTAATATAGCATAAACTGAACAAAAAAAAAAAAAAACAACTCAAAAAAGGCAAAGTAAGATAAAAAAAAGCATAGATCTATACAAATTATTAAAAAAAATATCTTGCTATACTACCACAAGATCCAGCTATGCCACCCCTGGGCATATACCCAAAAGACGTCTCACCAATCAACAAGGACATTTGCTGACCTATGTTCATAGCAGCTTTATTTGTAATCATCAGAATCTGGAAACAACCTAGATGTCCCTCAATGGACAAATGGATACAGAAATTGTGGCACATTTACACAATGTAATACTACTCAGCTATTAAAAACAAGGAAAACAAGAAATTTGCAGGCAAATGGATGGAACCAGAAAAGATCATGCTGACTGAGGTAACCTAGAAACACAAAGGCTTGGTATACACTCACTAATAAGTGGATATTAGCTGGATAAAAATCTACAGACCTAAAGAAGCTAAATGCTAAGGAGAATCCTAGGGAGGATGCTTAAATCTCATTCAGAATGGCAAACAGGATAGACAACAGAAGCTGTGGAGAAGAGGAAACAGGATGGGAGCCTACTATACAGGGTACTCTGAAAAGCTCCACCCAACAGGGGATTGAAACAGATGCTGAGACTCACAGCCAAACTTTGGGTAGAGTGCAGGGAGTCTTATGGAAGGGGGGTTGGGGAGGGGATAGAAGGAGATGGAGGGGACAGGAGCCCCACAAGAAGACCAACAAAGTTAAAAAATCTGAGCCCAGGAGGTCCTGCCGAGACTGATGTACGAACAGGGACCATGCATGGAGAGGATCTAGGGACCCTGCTCAGATGTAGCTGATTGGCAGCTCAGTCTCCATATGGGTACCTTTGTAAGGGCAGCAGGGGCTGTCTCTGTCATGAACTCTATTGCTTGCTCTTTGATCACTTGCCCCTGGCAATGTGGCCTTACTAGGCCACAGAGGAAGAGGACCCAGGCAATCCTGACGAGACTTGATAAGCTATGCGCAGATGGCAAAGAAGGAGAACTCCTCCTTTAAGTGGATGAGGGGAAGGGGATAGGGGAAACAGGGACTGAGGGTGAGACTGGGAGGAGTTGAGGAAGGGGGCTTCAGTAGGAACATATAATGAATAAATTGTGAAAAAAATTAAAATTAATGTTAAAAAATCTCACTCTGTTGAAATTTTCAAGAGATTGAGGATTTTCAGTGTCGTAATAATCTTTCAGACTAATAAAATCTCATATTTGTCAATGCTTATGGGATCCATGATTCTTGGAATGAGTATAACTTTAAAATTTAATCTTTAGATCACAGGCTTATTTTAGGGAATCCCAATCTGACATTCTCTAGAACATGATCCTCCTATTCACTGGCATGAAAATATGTTCAAATATGCTAAAACAAAAATAGAATTTATAATCTTGAAGTGCACACCACCATGCACTGCCAAAACCATGGATGGGCCTGCTTTAAGGGCCAAAAAAGCAACTCCTCAGTCTCCTCAAAGTCTAGTTTCTGTTTGAAAAATATTAGAAAGTGCCTTTATAAATGGCTCTGCTGTTATTAAGTCTAAGACAAAAAATTTTTAGTGGATATGTTTCTAATTATATATTCATCTGAATTTTAATACAACACTATTAACCAATAAATAATTGTGTACTGTTCTATATATATTTTTTTTTAATCTAGTAAATCTACAGTATCTTTCCTTCTTACTAGAGATTATTAATTTATTCAACAATTTCTAATATTTACAGGTAGCACTGTGGACACAAACATAGAAATCAAGATATACAAGAAAAGAAAAGATGGGAACCTAACCAGTAAATTCTTCAATTCAGTTACCTCATTCATGACAATATTTTTGTTGTTGTTTTTCTGTTTTGTTTTGTTTTCAAGACAGGGTTTCTCTGTGTAGCCTTGGCTGTCCTGGACTTGCTTGTAGACCAGGCTGGCCTCTAAATCATAGCTATCTGACTGCCTCTGCCTCCCTGAATGCTGGAATTAAAGGCGTGCACCACTACGCCCAGATGACAGTCTTCTTAATAACCTATAATACAGGTATTGTATTGGTTAGAGGCTGAGGTTTATGGAGAGTTAAGTCTTGCCAGTAGCCATAACCACCATCCACTGAAGGAACTAGAAAGGAACAAAACCCTGTAAATTCTAGTATTTTTTTTCTAATATAAACTGCGAATACCTACACAAACTTTTCAAGGATTTTGGATTGCAAGGGACATAAACCCTGTCCACCAATAATGAAAAGAGTACATTATAAAAAGTAACAAAGAAAGCACTGACACACTTAGAAATTCAGAGAAAGGTTTCTACAGTGAAAGATAACTGTAGAAGAGGCATGTGAACTGACCTATACAATACTTAGGGTTGTAGCATATGTAGCCAAAGAAGAGGCAACCAAATAGCAGGCTTATAGCTAGACAGGAAGTGGAGAGGAAAACAGTATGGGAAGTTCTAAAATAAGACAGAAAAAAAAATGAAAAGAAAAAGGTTAACTGACTCAGCAAATAAGGGTGCTTGCTGGACAATGAGTCCTGCCCCTGGAACAGCAAGCAGTCAGCCTGCTTTACAAAGTGTGTTTCTAGGTTACCCTGGGGTTTTCAAAGAGACCCTGTCTCAAAAGAAATAAAATACCATTCCTCTCTTTCCGAGTTCTGACAAAGCCACCAGAATGCTGGTGTCATTTGGTATCAGTTCCTGACTTACTACAACTTTCCTTTAACATGACAGTGTCTTTCTGTCTGTTTACTTTGAGCTTAACTTCATATAGATATCAAATTCTACAATTCTATTCACCTGAACTGTACATAAACACTATTGAATTGTGCACTAATTTCCATAAACCTTACTGAATCACACACTCACTTCTTTCTCAAGTATTTAAGCCCGCTCATGAGCTAGCTTCAAAACACATTTTTCTACTATAGTCTATCTTCCACGTAGACTATACAGTTTCTCTAAATTCCAGTCAAAACATACCAGTCATCATTATCTTGGCAAAATTTAAGCTTTGGCACACATACCCTTTGTTCATGCCATTTCTATGACTTAAAATAGTGCTATTTTACTATTGCTGTTTACTAAAATCTTCATCTTTCCTGGCTTCATGGAAAAAGTGGCACTTAAGCTGTGGCTCTATTCAGAAATACTATCATAACAAGGTCAGTGCAAAAAATTAAGGATTAACATGAAAAAGTACACTACCATGTACTTAGAAGGAAATTATGTCTATAATCAAAGTATGTCACAACCAATTCATGACTGTTGAAATAGAGCAGCAACTTAATGGAGTAAGATTTTTAAAAGAAATTGTAAAATGAAACTGAATATCGTATCAAGATCTACTTTGCCGCTGATTATTTTTTTTTTTTTCCTTTTAAGACTAATATGAAGGCTGGGGAGGTAGTTCAATTGGTGGAGTGCAAAAGATGTTTTATGAAAAAGCAACCAGGTTGTATGCTAAATGTTATTAAAAATGTTATTAAAAAATGGGAGTTTGAAGGAGATACCTTGACTGGGTAGATAACGCTTCTCCCAGAAGCCATATATTAAACAGAAATCTCAGTGCCAAGAGATACCCTCCCATGAGCTGTTGCTTAGAGATATTCCAGAGGATCCCAAAATAATGCAGGCTACTGTCACTGCTCTTGGTTACCCACCAGAACCAAATGATAATATGCCACTGCAGAAGTTACCACATACTTTGACTGAAGGTAACAAAAAAAACCCAAGCTGGAATTGAAATGGAAGTTCCCTCCCTACTAGCTGGCTTTCACAGTGCTGTGAGAGGCTATGTAGGCTGCCAGAAGAAAAATAAAATTGATGGTTTCACCCAGCAGTGAATAAAACCTCCTAAGCAACGTGGGCCCACTGGTATAATAGTGTCATGACTCTTGGGGTAGTTAACTTCTCTCTGGTTGAATCTGAGGTCTGCTCACAAGAGGGAATTCATACTTGGTATAGTAAATCTAGTTAAAAACTCATAGTTAAATTGGGTCCTTTCCCTCAGAGATGGGGAACCCTGAGGAAGAGGATGAGGAAGATTGTTAAGAGTCAGAGAAGATGAAGGACAGCATGAAAACATGGCCCACCAAATCAACCAAGGTCTTGTATGAACTCATAGAGACTGAAGAATCATGCTGCATGGGTCTGCACCAAGTCCATTATATGTGTTATGGCTGTTATCTTGTTTTTGTGAGACCCCTAATGATGGGAGTGGGTGTATCTCTGATGATGTGAGTGGGTGTATCTCTGATTCGTTTGCCTGCTCTTGAGACTCATTTCCTCCTTTTGGGTTGCCTTGTCCAGTCTTAATATGAGGGCTTTTGTCTTATCTTTTGTATTTTGTATTTTGTCCTGTTTGGTTGCCTCTTGAAAGCCTGCTCTTTTCTGAGGAGGAAACAGAGGGAGAGTGGACCTGGGAAAGAACAGAAGTGTGTGTGGTTGGCTAGGAGCAGTGAATGAGGTAAAAAATGTGGTTGGGATGTATTGTATGAAAGAAGAATCCAATTTCAATTAAAAAAGAAAAAGCTTATAACTATAAAGGCCATAGGCCCTAGGGCAGCAGTTCTCATTCTGTGGGTTGTGACCCCTACAACTCTTTCATAGGGATCACCTAAGACCATTGGAAAACACAGATATCGTAACAGTGGCAAAATTACAGTTATGAAGTAGCATCAAAAGTAATTTTATGGTTGGGAGTCACCACAACATAAGGAACTGTATTAAAGGGTTGCAACATTAGTAAGGTTGAGAACCATTGCCCTAGGAGGAACCTACTACTGTTCATTTGTTAAATGGTCACATTGTCCAATTCTCCTGGAAATATTTATATGTATACTCAAAACTCATAGGTGAGTGCTATTCTCAGCTCTGATCAGAAACACTTCTGTTTGTAGTAGGCAGCAATTAGGCAGAGATTTGGAACTGGTCAAAGTGTTCACCTCAAAGGCCCAGGGAACACTGCAGAAGATGAAGTGAAAAGAATGTACAAGATTGAGGGTGATTAAGAGGGTTTTGAAATGTCTTCTAGATAAGACACAGTTGTTGCAACTGTGATATTGATGTCAGTGATGATTAACTGCAGAAAGCTGGGCCATTAACAGTCACCATGATGGGGGAGAGATCCACAAGGTGTCAGCCCCTCTGAAAGGGTGATGGCCAGCTAGCGGTTACTAAGTAGCGGGAGGCATATTCTTCAGTGGTTTAGCAACTGGTAAACTGTTCCTGCACAAGCAAATAACCTCCTACGCATGCTCATGTAAGCAACCTTAACTAGGTACAATGGAACACAAACAGGAAGATAAGAAATAGGAGGGCACTGTTAGAAAGAAGTTCACTAGGAGAGAGAAGATAACGGAGGAACCATGATTAAAGTACTTCTGTGAGTACGCGTGTATGGGAGTGAAAGAAGAGACAAAGCAGAAGAAACCAATCTCAGGACAGGGAGGTCGTGCACTTGCTACAGTGCTTGTCCTGCAACCAGGACAACCTGCGTTTGACCCTAAGAAGTGCAAGCGGTGCATGGTAACATGTATTTGAGCGGTGGGGAGGCAGAGACAGGCAGATCCCTCAAGTTCGCTGATGAGCCAGGCTACATTAATTGGTCAGTCCCCAGCTTCAGTGACAGACCCTGTCTCAAAAACAAACAACAACAAGCAACAAAAACACCCCACCAAGGTAGATGGGGAAACAACAGGTACCACTGCCATTGACTTCAGTCCTCCACACATATGTGTCCCCCCAAACCTAATATCCATGTTAACATTCTAAGCCTTAGACAAAACATTTGAATGCGTATAGGCATGGTTATTTATCATACATCTAGGCTAAATATTAATGTCTGGCCACAGGACACAATTAATCCTTTGCTTTAGTTTTATCATCATAAGAAAACTTTGGATAAAATATACATTAATATTTCTGAGCTACATTATCAAAAATTTAAGTGTAAATAATTTTTACATGCAGGTCATTTTATTTCAAATCTTTTGGCCTTAGGACATTAACCATTATGAATTAAATTACTTCTTCTCAGTTCTCATATCTAAAAAATAATGAGACATCAACTAATTTAATATTCATCTTGGACACAGACACGAGTTAGAAACAACATGAGTCAGGGCAGAACTACACACTGACTCAGACACACTATTTCTTAATGCATTTTCCCTCTGAACTGCGAGCTGCCCATACAAGGAAAAGTTCTTGTTGACTTGCTCATTTTTAACCCAAGACAATGCATAAGCAGCTACATAAGCATTTTTAAAATGATAGTATACTATAGCAAGTTTACATTTCTATTAGGCTGGCTGCATCATATTATGTAAGTAGTTTTTTTAATCCTGCCATTTTCTTCAATAATGCAACTTTTGAATTTGAGACTAAGAAATTTACAATGGCATAATTTTCACTCAGTTTTAAATTTCCCCTGCTACTTCTCTCATTTTCTTTAGGTACCATGAATCTTCCTTGGAGAAAATAAAATATTGTTCTTTTTTTTTTCATTGTGGAATGATAAATATCATAATAAAAGTTGCTGAATTCAAACACTGACCATCACTAACATTTGCCTTTAAAGAACTGGTAAAACATTACCAAGCCCTGATTTTCTGATATGCCTTTAAGAAAATTTTAGCCATCAAAAAAGAAATACGTGTGTCTTATATAAGATAGTAAATAAAATTTGCTTTAAAACTTCATTAAGGAAGCTGATGGCTAAACTAAAGTCCACTAGAAACTGCTGTCTGTTGGATTATGGACTTAACACTTGAAATCAGCTTTAGCCTGCTATTTTCCACATAAGAATTCAAAGCACATGGAAAAGGCTGACAGCCAAACAGTACAACTTTATGACTTTCAGTTTTCTGCTTTAATCACAAAATGTAAGTTTGTTTATAATGAGACAATAACTTGGCTGTAGATAGAATCACTTCAATAAAAGCCCATTGTAGGTATTAAGACTATAGATGTATGGCACAGTTTTTACACTTATGGTAGCATCAGGTGGAATAGAGATAAAGATTTGCTCATAAATACCATAATATTTGTGACTCATGTATAAACTTTGAAAGCAAAATCAGGGACATCTCACTGTGACTCCAAACTCAGTTCTATGTGTTGCTGGTATAAGACATAAGACAACAAGGAGAATAAGCTAAGTCTCTGCCTCCCAATCTTCAGAAGAGTAGGATAAAGATTTAGCGAACTTCACATCTCAACACAAAACTGTTCCTATGGTGACGATGGTTTTCATCTCTACACAGACACTGCTATTGGTATTCACAGGGTCTACAACCAGGTACTGACAAATGAGGTTCCAGTTTAACCAACCAACTAATCAAGCCAAACAAACAAAGAACTCAAATTTTTGTATTTTTTCATGGGCATATAGATTTCAAAATCTTACTGATAAGTTTCTTTTGTTTGATTCAGTACTTGAATTAAAATCATTTGTTATGAAAATAAAATATATCTATTTTTTTCTAATTCTTATCATTAAACATTTGGAACCAAACTGCAATTTCTTTTATTAGAATCCTATTAAAATAGGAATATACAAACCAAGGAAGAACTGTATATACACTTACACATTTTGTGAGGGCATCTATCAGAAAACATTAGGCAAAGTCATTTTAAAGCACTCTATCCAAACATAAATTCAATCTGAGAGACAGTGGTGGTCTATATAATCTGCCATATACATATATAGAAAAGAAGGCTGTCCTTTTCCTAAATGCACTACAATTCAGAAAGAAGACAAGAAGAATACAAACACACTTTCATGTAGTCTTTTATGCATCTTCATATGAAAGATAACACGGTTTTTTTTTTTTTAACAGAAACTGGATATTTGACATAAAATGCCATCAGTCTTTGTGAGAATTCTTTCAAATCTTGTATTTCTTTCAAAACAAACTGAGTAAGAGTAAATACTACAACAAAAATGTAAAACGCCCAGGATAATGCCAGCAGATACTGCTATTCTGTCTAAACAGTACATTTTAAGAAACAACTATGTTATTTGACCTTCCTGAAGTAAATTTGCTGTGGCTGAAAAGTATCTTTAGTAATATGTCTCTTCCAGGACCCACCTTTATAAATACTAATACAATATGAAACACAAATAAGATTTCTTCTACAATAAGCCAGTTGTCAGAGGTTGGTCTAATGTGTGTTACTGGCCCTCCAGATCTGGTTACACTTATCCTTGTTTTGTAAACCTACCTAAGATATAACTGATTGGTCAATTAAATGGCCTATACCTGGGCAGGACAGAATGGTTTAGGCATGGCTAAGGTTCTTGGGACAGGAAAATCATGGGAACAGATGGACAGGAAGAGAGGGGGAAGGAGGATGTCATGGGAAGAGAGGAGAAAGGAGAATGCCACAATGGGTGAGTAGAGAAGAAAACATGTGGGCAGAGAGGAAGGACTCCAATAATGGCGTGAAAAGGCCCAGGTGAAGAATACAGGCAAGTACCATAGGACTATGTATGGAAGGTAGAGCAGTTGAGGAGGATTAAGGTGGATGGCATCAGATGGAGGCTGGGAGATGGATGGTGAGGTTATTGAGACTGCGTAAGTGAATATCTGCCTCACCCAAGGTAAATACGACAATCATAAATCTAACAGGTCTGTGTCTTATTATTTGTGATAGCTAGATAATTCCACTGTGATACTCTTCAGGACTAATAATAATAAAACGTTAGATAGCCCAAAACTCTTTTTTATTTACTACAATTTAATCTGAACTCTCCTAGAAGAACACATTTAAGTATACAACTTACCAGAGCCTGAAGGTAAAAGGATACTTAATCCAGGGCAAAAATCATCGATCTTCTCATCTCAGCAACCCAGAAACTCAGAATGCTGAGGAAGGGACTACCCACACACAGGCAGGATCCTTCACTCAATGGATAGGTTGGAATAAGCACTAACAGCCCAGAAAGAACACAGAGGTCAGCTTGCCACAGATCCATGAAGGGAAGCAAGCCTTCAAGCTGATTAACTAACATGGGGAGGGTGGCTAAAGCATTTTATAGCTAAAACCAACAGTGTCTGCAGTACTGCAATGCACCATTCAGAACCTCATGCAAATCCTCTTGGAAGAAAGGCATCAACCGTCCGTTTTTGAAAGAACTCTAATAAAAAGATGAACTCTATGGATTAGGTCTTGAATTGTATTCTGATGGTAATTTTATTAGCGACTTACAGTATTTTACAGTTATGTCTTAAATTGAATGAAGCAGAAAAGTGTTCTAAAGAAAACCTTGGATATTGTAATGGAGAAAGACATATTTTTTAAAGGATCCTAAAAATACTTGGTTACTGAAATTTACTACTAAGTATGAATTACAACATTGAGTACAAAGCAGAAGATGAGCCAATTATGGGCTGAGTACATGAATAAAACCCAGACGGAAGATATTTGCAGTACAGCAATATGAAAGTATAAAAACAACAAGTATTAAAGGCAAGGGGTTGTTTAAAGTATTGGAGAGATCAAGGATATGAGGCACATATCTAAACATAGTAAAGGCGATATACAGCAAACCTATAGCCAACATCCAACTAAACGGAGAGAAACTTAAATCAATCCCACTGAAATGAGGGACAAGGCAAGGCTGCCCACTCTCTCCATAGCTCTTCAACATAGTTCTGGAAGTCCTTGCTAGAGCAATAAGACAATTGAGGGAGATCAAGAGGATACAAATTGGAAAGAAAGAAGTCAAATTATCACTATTTGCAGATGATATGATAGTATACTTGACTGTCCCCATAAAATTCTACCAGGGAACTCCTACAGCTGATGAACACCTTCAGCAAAGTGGCCAGATACAAAATTAACTCAAAAAACATCAGTAGCCCTCCTGAATAGAAAAGACAAAGGGGCTGAGAAAGAAATTAGGGAAACAACACCCTTCACAATAGCCACAAAGGACATAAAGTACCTTGGTGTAACCCTAACCAAGCAAGTAAAAGACTTGTATGAAAAAAATTTCAAGTTGCTGAAGAAAGAATTAGAAGAAGATATCAGAAGATGGAAAGATCTCCCATGCTCATGGCTTGGAAGGGTTATAATAGTAAAAATGGCCATTTTAACAAAAGCAATCTACAGATTCAATGCAATTCCCATCAAATTACCAACACAATTCTTTACAGATCTTGAAAGAAAAATTCTCAACTTCATATGGAATAACAACAAACCCAGAATTGCTAAAACAATCCTCTACAATAAAAGATCTTCTGGAGGTATCTCCATCCCTGATCTTAAGCTGTACTATAGAGCAACAGTTATAAAAACTGCACAGTACTGGCATAGAAACAGAATGGTGGATCAATGGAACCGAACAGAAGACCCAGAAATAAACCCACACAATTATGGACACCTGATCTTTGACAAAGATGCCAAAACCATACAATGGAAAAAAGACAGCATCTTCAACAAATGGTGCTGGTCTAACTAGATATCTACATGTAGAAAAATTCAAATAGATCCATACTTATCACCCTGCACAAAACTAAAGTACAAGTGGATCAAAGACCTCAACAAAAACCCAGACACATTAAATCGATTAGAAGAAAAAGTGGGGAAGAGCCTAGAACTCATTGGTACAGGAGACAAGTTCCTGAACAGAACACCAACAGCACAGGCTCTAAGAGCAACAATCAATGGATGTGACCTCATGAAACTTCTGTAAAGCAAAGGACACTGTCATCAAAACAAAACGAATGCCTACAGATTGGGAAAGAATCTTCACCAACCCTCTATCTGACAGAGGGCTAATATCCAGTATATATAAAGAACTAAAGAAGCTGAAAAGCAACAAACCAAGTAATCCAATTAAAAAATGGGGAACAGAGCTAAACAGAGAATTCTCAATAGAGGAATATTGAATGACAGAGAAACACTTAAAGAAATGCTCAACGTCATTAGCCATCAGGGAAATGCAAATCAAAATGACCCTGAGATTTCGCCTTACACCCATCAGAATGGCCAAGATAAAAAACTCAAGTGACAACACATGCTGGAAAGATTGTGGAGAAAGGAGAACCCTCCTCCAATGCTGGTGGGAATGTAAACTTGTACAACCACTCTGGAAATCAATCTGGCACTTTCTCAGACAACTAGGAATAGCGCTTCCTCAAGATCCAGCCATACCACTCCTAGGCATATATCCAAAAGAGGCTCAAATACAAAATAAAGGACATTTGTTCAACCATGTTTGTAGCAGCTTTATTTGTAATAGCCAGAAGCTTGAAACAACCTAGATGCCCCTCAACTGAAGAATGGATACAGAAATTGTGGTACATCTACACAATGGAATATTACTCAGCAATGAAAAACAAGGAAATCATGAAATTTGCAGGTAAACAATGGGAACTGGAAAGGATCATCCTGAGTGAGCTATCCCAGAAGCAAAAAGACACACAGGGTATATACTCACTCATATAGACATATTATATAGGATACACCTACTAAAATCTGTACACGTAAAGAAACTAATCAAGAGGGAGAACTCTGACTAAAATACTCAATCCCCATCCCAAAAGGCAAAGAGGATGGACATCAGAAGAAGAAGAAAACAGGTAACAAGTTAGGAACCTGCCACAGAGGGCCTCTGAAAGGCTCTGCCCTGCAGACTAGCAAAGCAGATGCTGAGACTTACGGCCAACTCTTCGGCAGAGTGCATGGAATCTTATGAAAGAAGTGGGAAATAAAAAGATCTGGAGAGGACAGGAACTCCACAAGGAGAACAACAGAACCAGAAAATTTGAACACAGGGGTCTTTCCAGAGACTGATACTCAAACCACGTACCATGCATGGAGATAACCTAGAACCCCTGCACAGATGTAGCCCATGGCAGATCAGTGTCTAAGTGGGTTTCATAGTAATGGGAACAGGGACTGCCTCTGACATAAACTGATTGGCTTGTTCTTTGATCACCTCCCCCTGACGGGGGAACAGCCTTACCAGGCCACAGAAGATGACAATGCAGCCACTCCTGATGAAATCTGATAGACTTGGATCAGAAGGAAGGAGAGGAAGACCTCTCCTATCAGTGGACTTGGGGAGGGGAATGCGTGAAGAAGGAGGAGGGAAGGTGGGCTTAGGAGGGGAGAAGGGAGGGGTTTATGGGGGGATACAAAGTGAATAAAGTGTAATTAATAAAAGTTAAAAAAAAAGCAAGTGGTTTGAAATTAACAACACATCTGAGCTGCCACTGCAAGCAGTTGTTTCTTCAGAAAAACGTCAGAGTATATAGCAAGACCTTGAAAACCCTTGTAATTTATTCCAAGTCAGGTCAGTTCTAAATGGCTAACCACTTTTGCCTACAATAACTTATTTTGCTAATTTTCTATGACCTCACTAGCCACTGGTTTTTAAGTTTTAAAACAGGAGTTTGACCTTGCATAGTGTTGAGGGAGTCAGTAACCCAATAAATAAGCGATTAATAATTTCAGTAGGGAGATGGGAATTTTTATATGTTGGTTACTAAGATTTCTATAGTTGAAGTACGATGAGTTTACATGTCATTAGGTTAAATCCATGCAGAAAGCATGTACTATTGTTATTTTTATTTTAGGTTTTGTAGGTCTTTTTCTTTAAAACCTCAACCAATTTATAGTGGATTAGAGTTTAATTATTAGTGGAGGGATTGGGTGTGGAGTTATGTAGTGCTACAAGAACTCTGTAAAATCATTATTATCTTAGCAGTAACTAAAGGCTCCTCTCGTTCCTCTCCTTTCCTGTTTTGCAGAGATCTTTTTACTTGAATACCTGTGACACACATTCCCCACAGTCTCATCTCTCGCTTATTTCTCTCTCTCTCTTTTCATGGCCCCTACTTCTTGTTTTGTTTTTCCAAGACAGTTTCTCTGTGTATTCCCGTCTGTCTAAGAACTTGCTCTGTAGACCAGGCTGGCCTCCAACTCAGAGATATGCCTGTCTCCGCCTCCCAAGTGCTAGAGCTATAGGAGTTCACCACCAGCTCTCTACTTCTATTTCTTTCTTATCATCTTTTCTTTTTCAATAAACTTCCATTTAAATGCTTCCTATATTTTTTCCATAAATTTAAATGTTCATATTACTATTGTATTATGAAATGTTTTTCATCTTTCCTTATAAAAAATTATACAGTTTGTATCTGTCATCCTTATTGAAATTTTATTATATAGAATATAGGAATTAAAATCTATACTGAGAAAGTCTCTTCTGTGATCCTTTCTGTTTTCTCCCAGCTTATGATGGTTCTGTTTATCACTATAGTTTAAATTTTCACTTAAGACAAAAGGGGATTTATTGAAGAAAAGTTTGATTTAGATTTAATATTTTTAATTGAAGAAAAAGTCTCTGCTTAATTTTTACATTTAAAAGATTAAAATACTTCCTGTTCTGTTTATGA
The DNA here is from genome assembly GCF_030254825.1 of Meriones unguiculatus. NCBI lineage: Eukaryota > Metazoa > Chordata > Mammalia > Rodentia > Muridae > Meriones > Meriones unguiculatus. Next base: position 79,309,071 of record NC_083354.1, read on the forward strand.
TATATAATTACATAATCCAGACTGCAGGAATTTCAGTCTTCCTTTAGCTGATGACCTTTGCAATCCAATGATAACAGACTTCTCACATAAGGTATTTAAAAAAAAAAATGCCTTCAGGGCTGGGGGGGTGGCTCAGTTGGCAAAGTGCTTGTGGCATAAACAAGAGTACCTGGGTGAAAAAGAGCTCATTTAAAAAGCCAAGCACACTAGTGTCCACCTGGAATTTCAGCATTAGGGGCACAGAGACATCAAGATTGCTGGGACTTGCTGGCTAGACAGTCTAGTCAAATATATAAGGCCAGGTCCAGCAAGAGACTCAAAAATCAAGGTGGAGAGTGCTTGATGAAGACATTAGACTTAAACTCTAGCTTCCACGAAACACACACAACACACACACACATTTCCAAGTAAATAAAACAACCCATTTTAATCAGTGTTTATAAGAAGGCAGATCTGCATAGAGTGACGGGGGCTCACAAGTCCAGGAGGGGAGCTAACATGGGCACAAGCAGGAGACAGGCGTGGCTGGCTTATAATGAAAGGCTTAGAGCGTCCGCCTGGGGTCAGAGTCAAAATTTTGACTTTACAACTTTTGTAAACAGCAAACATTCCACTATTCCTTGTCATTCCAAAGTCCCTCAGACCTAAAATAGAATCCTTTTTACCACTAGGTGAAGTTTACTTTTACCCCTTTCTCAAGTACTTACTGAGAATGTTACAATCTCAAGCAAAAACCAAAAAAAGTGCCGGATTTATATTCTGTATAGTAAATTTTTGTATTATGATTTCTTTGTCTTCATTTGAGAAGTAGCTCTATGGTTATGGCACCTTGGGCTTTTTGGCTTTAGAAAGGAACTGTGAGAATGAAAAAGAATGTAACAGTGTATGGATGGGAGAGAAGCTTTGAGAAAGGAAAATTTGGAAATCCTCTCCAAAAGGACATTCCTGGCCAAACATGGTGGCTCACATCTGTGATCACATCACTTAGGAAGCTGAGATAGGAGGAATACCATGACGTCAAGTCCAGCCTGGGCTACAGAATAAGACTTGGTAAACAACAAAGTCTTCCATTGCTACCAAACACAAACATGACAGTTCACTGTGTCTGAGACAAGTGCCAACTCCATTTAGAATCTCTGATTTGTAGAGATAAAGTATAATTACCACTCTGCAGGAACTTTGTACCAGGCTTGTCCACCCTGAAAGTATATCCTTTCACCATGGGCTTCACCATGGGCTCCACCAGAATGTACCTCAACTTTATCCTCTTTTTTTGCAGTTACTCAAGCTGTCCCCCTTTAACCTGGGACTTATGAACTACTTATGACATAACAGGGGGAACCTATATAATAGCTAGATATCCTGGCTTAGCCCACTTTTCATTATTTTAAGGATAATTTCTGCCCTAGCATCCAGCTTTCCACATGCCATAGATTCATCTTTCTTTCCTTTTTCTTTCTTTCTCTTCTTTCTTTCTCTCCCTCCCTCCCTCCCACCTTCCTTCTTTCCTTCCTTCCATTCTGTCCTTTTTGGTGTGGGAAGATTAGAGGACAAAGGAGAACACTTTCATTTTTTTTTCCTTTACCTAGGAAATCAGCAGGAACGTAATAGAAAAGAAAATATTTATTATTTATTATTGATAATATTTACACAGCACTATCAGAGCCCTCCTTAGCAAAAGTGAAATGATTACTTCCGTAACAACAAAAGATATATTGAAGCCAATGAATTTATGTTTACCTATAGGATAAACTTATGAACGTTAACACATGTTCAGGAGTCTCTAAGAAATTCCTCATATGGCTATCATGGAATCTTTTCATTTGAAGTTATAATTGACAAATGTTTTTCTATGTGTTTTTATGATGAGCCTCCTGTTTCTCCTGTATATAGTAAAAAAAAGGGGGGGGGGCCTTTGTGGGTTTGGCAGTTTCCCTTTAACTAGAAGCTACAGTGGAGACTTGTGTGTTCATAAAGAGTACGTCCCAGATAAAGGTTCCAAAAAAGGACAAATGATCATCAGCAATAATGTGAGATGTTTGTTAGTGTCAATAATAATCTTAAATGTTTTCTAAAGCTTTTTACTTGAAAATTGAGAAGTTGTAAATTGTCTGTACATTAGCATTGACTCTGGAAGAATAAATTTCCAATAAATTTCAAGCAAAACTTGAAATAAGTGAACACCTTATGGGTGGAATGCAATTTGACTAAAGTCATTCTTTCAAAACTGTCATCAGTCAGTTTCCTACAGAGAAGACGGACATGCAGAAAAGTTCCTATCTAGGTGTACATAATCTAATCTGCCAGTTAGATTACTATGCACTATGAAGCTAACATAATTTTACTTTATCATGATTCAGCCAGCATATTTTATGATGTTCCCATTCATTGACAATGCAGTATGTATGTGTTTATCTTAAGACCTTAAAGTATTTTAATTAAGGATGAAAAGCTGTTTATTGAAAGGACTTGTGAAACAATCTACATTTATTATAAAACAGCTATATGTGGAAAAAAAAAGAAAGAGACTGTGGTTTATTAAAGAGAACAGCAGACTCTAGGGAAATAAATTAGATCTAGATGAAGACTAGAAATTCCTAGTAAAGAAAAGCTAATATAAAAGAACTGATACTGTTTTATCTTGAGTACATTAATGAGCTTCAAGAATAAAGAGTGAAACCCTCAAGAAATCTGGGAGTGAAATCAATTACTCTGGGCGGAAAGACAAGATAGAGGTGGCTGCAGATTTTATCAATGACGGTGAAAAAAAAACAAAAAACAAAAAACAGGAAAACATATAGAACTTAATGAGGAAAAGAAAATGGGACCCAAAATATTAGAGCTAGAAAAGCTCATGCAGTTATAAAGAAAACACACAATCTTAAATACAAAGAAAATGATATTAACAAAGTCTATGAGATCTTTTTTAAAAGAGCCTGTGATGACAAGATACTATATAACTAAAATATGAATTCCAATGAAGAACCACAGGTACTAGGGCAGGAGATGATGATCAATGTACTTATATACAGAACTAGAGCTACAACTGCCAATATTTCCCATGTAAATGCTATGCACATGAACAGCCTGAACACTAACATAACTATCTTGAACTCAGAAACAGAATAAAAAAACTGAAGGACTGTTTTCTGAGCAAGTTTCTCAGCACCAACATGTGTATGTGGTGTGAGTGTTTGTATGTTAGAGAGAGAGAGAGAAAGAGAGTATATGCAAGCATATGTGTAGAGGCCTAGAGTTGACAGTGAATGCCATGCACATAGACAGAATGAAGATATCCTCCATCTCTCTCTACTTTCTTTCCTCAGGTAAGCTCTCTCATGGAAGGCAGAGCTTGAGCTCAACAATTCTGGCTAGCCAACTTGTTCAGGGAATCGCCTGTCTCTGACTCTTGGGTGCTGGAATTACAGATGGCTGTCACACCAGGCTACTTTGCACAAGTTCTAGATTTCCTCATCTTTGCATGGCAAATGCTTTATACACTGAGCCATCTTTTCAGTCCACTATGCATATTTGTAGGAAGAGCTAAAGTCATTGGGAAAAAAGCATCTAACCAGATATATTTACTACAGGATCTTGACGAAGTTACTAGTATGTAGTTGGTGCTTAATAAACACAGAGGTAAACCAGGAATAGTATCTGAATACTAATTCTGGAACCTTGTTAAAGGAAAATGTAGATTTTTGAGAACAAGGGGATTTTGTGAGAAGAAAAATACCCCAAATGTAGCACATATAATAAAACCACTGAGAACACAACATTAGACAAAACAATGTATACATAAAAAGGATGAGGTCATATCTTAAAGCCTATATCCACTGAAAAAAGTAAGCTTTAGAAATGATTGAAGAACTTCTATTTCTAGCAGAGTTCTTCGCTTTGCTGACACTAAAATGCTTTCCGCTTTATAGAGAAGAATGAGTGTGTGCCCAGTGCTATACAAAGCACATATGGTATGGCATGGTATGGACTAAGTAGGGAAAAAAGGATGAGGTGGAAGTTTTTCTGGCTGACCAGCTGGTCTTTCATTAACATGGATTAAAATCATACAAAATGGCTTCTAGAGGACCACAAAGCTCTACAGTCTCACGAAGGGACTTACTTACATCACTAAGATTTCACATTTTTAGTTTGGTAATCTCTTTTTTAATAGAGGAGCACTTGGAGCCCCTCTTTTATCTGACAGCCAATTTCATTTTTGACGGGCAGAAAGGTATGTGCTTCTCTGAGCTACTCAAAACATGGTCAAAAACAAGACATTCTGTGTCAGATCTATCAAGAAATATATCTAGATGCAAGCCTTCCTGACGATAACTACACAGTAATGAGAAAAGAAGGAGGATGACGTCTTGTTTTTGTCTCTAATCCCAGATTCCACACCTTAGGCAGGTAGGGGTCTCCCAGTCTGTTCTGTCCTGTACTCTTCTTCATCTGAGTTTGACAGCTGTCTGAGTTGCCAACATCTACCTGAAAGGTCTGTCTCTCTCAGTTCAGCTGCCTATGTGAATTACGGTCACCACAGATCTGTGAGTTACATGCCTTCAAGTCCTTACATAAACTATAGCCATGATCATGTTTAATAAAGATTTTATCAAATTTGATCTCCTGTCTTTGCTCTAGCACCCCTTAATTCTCAAAGTCCAAGCTCAAGAGTACAAGTGCAAGGTTCCTCATGGTCCCCACTGTATTCTCATCTCTTATTTCTTGACTCATCCTTTACATGTAGTTCATATGTTTATTTTAATTTAATTTTATGTGTGTGTCTGTCTGTGCCTCATTTGTGTGCAGTGCCCTGGGAGGCCAGAGGATATTAGATGTGGCAGTGAGCCACCAGATGTGGGTGCCGGAAACTGAACCCAGGAGTTCTGCAAGAGCCGCCTCTCCAGACCCGACTCCATATATTCAGAAATTACACTAGTGCCTGGACTCTATCATAATCATTCTGCCTAACACTCTCCTCCCGTTCACTTCTCTTCTCCCCACAGTTCATATATATCACTCTTTATATCTTGACTTCTCTGCCGCTTTCTCCATAAAAATTTCTCTCAACTCCAACATGGTGTTCAAGTCTCTTCATTTATCCCTAACGTGACATATTTTAATGTCTGTCCAGTTCACTTTTTTGTATGACTTGCAGTCAAATAAAACTATTTCACTTTGCAACTCAAACAACTAGCAGAGGAACTGGCAGCATTCACTACTCAATGAATATGCCACAATGACTAAATTATTAAGTATTTGGTGATAAGTGCTAATTATTGTTTTAGATTATCCAGAACTCCGAATTTCATTACTAAGGAAGTTTTTTAAAAGGTACAATTAACACTAAAAAAAAAAAAATTCCCTTAACTTCTAGTAATACGTCTCAATGCTAAATTTCAGGTATTGATCCTGATAATCTAAGGGTTCAAGCATCTGCACACACACAATATTGCTTATTATGGGAAGTTAGGTCAGTAGTTAGGTCATATCATAGGCATAATATAAAAAATCCAGAGTACAAAACCATGTATTCAAAGTTGTATGTACATGTCTACACACAAAAACAAAGATAACAAAATGAAACCAGTAGTGAGCCCTGAAGAATGTAACATTATATGACTTAATAATTTTATAAATTATAATGTCTGATTACAAAGATAAATTTACTTTTGTTTAGAAAAGAAGTTTCTGTGGGGGAATATTTTAGTTCTCAGAAAACATTACTTCTATACCCTGATTGAAAATTAAAACATAAGCCATAACTAAGAAGTCAGATTTAATTAAATAAAAATATTCTGATATTCAGGATACTTAATGACATATGTTTGATTTCTACCATGGTTTCACTGGCCATCACATATTTTTCAAATACATTTATTAGGTCAAGAACAGCACAAAGGATGTATCATGTCTCATTTGTGGAATAAATGAATTTTCTCATACAGGATTCCAATTTGTACTAAGTAACACGTCTATTACTATAATGCATGAACAGAAGTGCTCAGTGTAGGTTCCTAACATTTCCACTGAGTTCCTACTATCCATCACCTTAGAAACTGGCTATGAGATTGATAAAACTACAGGTCCGCATCAGTTTAAAAAGAGAAAGAGAAGAATGCTCCAGTTTAGTCTTCCCCCTTAAAAGAATCCTCTGGGGGTGGGGGGGCTAGATGGATGGCTCAGAGGTTAAGAACACTGTCTGCTCTTCCAGAGGTCCTGAGTTCAATTGCCAGCAACCACATGATGGCTCACAACCATCTATACCCTTAACTTTCCACACATGCAGATAGTACATTCATATACACAAAAATAAATAAATAAAATCTTAAAAAAAAAAAAGAATCCTCTGGGGAAAGACACTAATGCATATTAGTGTCTGGCAGTCAGTCAGCTTTTGTATGAGTCTACTAAACCACTAAGAGGGTAATTTTGGAAATTTAATACAAACGTACATGTCTCTTTAATGTTAAATCCTTTCCTACCCTGAGAGCCATTGCGAGAAGGGGAAGAGAGGTAGAAAGGGGAATTATGTAATTATTATGTATGTAATTATTTCTTCTAACAATAAACAACGAAGCCCAAACCTGGAGGAAATAAGGCAGAGAAGGAAGAGGAGGAAGAAGAGGAAGAAGAGGAAGAAGAAACAAACTAAACCTGTTTTTGTTTTTTTTCTAGAGCCACACAGCCACACAAGGTAAATAATGTGGTAGAGTCTGTAGACACAACAGGCTCTAGACCACCTACAGAGGCCATCTTTTTGGGCTGTCTGATTTTATAAAATCTCTCACCTACACTGTGGCTTAAAGCTTTGTTCTAAATAAATTTTCAGCTTCTGCTTCCAAAAAACTGAAAGGGGTAATTTACCTGAGACAAGCTGTAACCACAGAGGCACGGGTGGCCTTACAGAAGAGCTGACTCATACTCAAGTTGCCAAAGGCTCTGGCTATTCTTTTCCATGAAGGACAACCTGGTCTTCCTGCTCTTTTACCACCTGGCAGACAAGCAGCATCCAAACCTTGCCTGACCTGCTACACCCTCCTTCTCTCCCCCACCACCCCGCCTACGACTCTACCCCCTCCCTCCAGGGATGAGGACAAGAAGGGACCAGGAAAAGCACTTTGGAAACTACTTGCACCTAATAAAATATATTTTAATTTAACTAATGTGAAATCCAAAGTGAATTCCAGCAGTCCAAGAGGGAAAGATGCTTTATTTATATTTATTTATATGAGCTCTTAATTTAGGCTTGATTCATGCTTCATGAATAAAACTACCAGTTTGCACACTGGTCTTCATGAGCCCTTACTAGTTTTCAATAATCCAGTAAGACTTGGCAAGATTCAATATTTGCCCTTTAGTCGCAAAAACTAATTTTGTGACTAAACAAAACTTTTCTTTTATAGAAAAAGTTCGATAAAGTTATAGTCAACGAAGTAATATAATTAGAATGTCTTTTGTTTTGTCTCTAGTTCCAAATTTCTAAGAACTGTGCTAAATGAACTTATGGCACTGGATGTCCATATCAAAATCTAAAAAGAAAAGCTGAAGAGAAGTAAAAGCAGAAGTCCCTGAGTTCAAATTCCTAGCACCCACCTAAAAGCCAGGCGTTACCTTGTGGACCCACCACTGGGGAGCAGATACAGGCAGATCCTGGGAATTACCTGGCCAGCTAGTCTTAGGTCAAACAGTGATCTTCAGAGTTAGTGAAAGAATTTGCCTCAAAAGGAACAATAGTAAATTGATGATGATGACAAGCTAATGAGAAGCTGGACAGTGATAGAAGAAGATACATCTGATGCCCTTTATTACCCATGTGCACATCCAAGTGTGTACAGAAACATGTATCACATGATCTAAGAAATTATATTTTTACAGGTGGAAACAATACAATGAGGATACATAGAAAGAATGATGTACAGAAAGATAATGTGATAAGAAACAGGCAATAAGTAACACATTAGATGACAGTATACAATAACTAACATGCTTTACACATTACACTGTCAGCACCAAAATAAAAGCTATACTGGATATATGACACTGAAGACCACATAAGAAAAAAACAGAAGCATATGATTTTTGGTCGATGCTTCTTTAAATAGCATTTCTATTAAATGCCTTAGCAAATACCAGAATCATGTAATGGCATGGTAAAACTCATAATGCTGACTTGAGAATGCCTGCTGTAGCTTTAGCGTGAATAAAGCCTGAGAATTCTCTCTAGCAAATACTCTCGGAACTGGGGCTGAGAGTGTGGTGACTTTGAGAACCACTGATTCAAAGAAATACATATGTAATAAATAATATGTAATATATGGCATAACTAATATTTTTTGTTTTAAAAGCAAAATTATACCATTGTGTAGATGTACCACAATTTCTGTACCCATTCCTCCACTGACAGACATCCAGGTTGTTTCTAGGTTCTGGCTATTACGAATAAGCTGCTACAAACATGGCTGAGCAAATGTTCTTGTTGTATACTTGAGCATCTTTTTGATATATGCTCAGGAGTGCTATAGCTGGATCCTGAGGAAGCACTAGCTTTTTCTTGTTTCAGGTTATAATTTTTATTCAGTATGCTGTATTTTCTCTATGGAAAATATAATGGTAGATTATTTCTTCTTTTAAATTAAATTTTTATTGTTTTATTATATTAATTACAGTTTATTTGCTTTGTATCCCAGCTGTAGCCCCCTCCCTCCCAATCTCACTCTCCCTCCCTCATCTCCTTCCTGCCCTTCTCTAAATCCACTGATAGGGGAGGTCTTCCTCCCCTTCCATCTGACCTTAGCTTATCAGGTCTCAACAGGACTGGCTACATTGTCCTCCTCTGTGACCTGGCAAGGCTGCTCCCTACTTAGGGGGAGGTGCTCAAAGAGCCAGTCACTGAGTTCATGTCAGAGACAGTCCCTGTTCCCATTACTAGGGAATACACTTGGAGACTGAACTGCCATGGGCTACATCTGGGCAGGGGTTCTAGGTTATATCCATGTATGGTTCTTGGTTGGAGAAACAGTCTCAGAAAAGACCCCAGGGCCCAGATATATTTGGTCCTTGTGGCGTTCCTGTCCTCTCCAGGTCATACTAACTCCCCCTTCTTTCATATGATTCCCTGTTCTCTGCCCAGGCAGAAAGACACACATGGTATATACTCAGTTATAAGTGGATACTAGACCTAAAAGGTAGGCTAAATATACTAAAATCTGTACACCTACAGAAGATAAAGAAGATAGAGGACCTGGGTAAGATAATCAATTTTCACTTAGAAAGACAAATGGAATGGACATTAGAAATAGGAGAAAACAAGTAACAGGACAAGAGCCTACCACAGAGGGCCCCTGAGAGACTCTACCTAGCAGTGTATCAAAACAGTTGCTGTGACTAAAAACCAAACCTTGGGCAGAGGAAGCACTATTCTTAATTGTCTGAGAAAGTGTCAGATTGATTTCCAAAGTGGTTGTACAAGTTTATATTCCCAGCAATGGTGGGTTCCCCTTTCTCCACATCCTCTCCAGCATATATTGTCACTTGAGTTTTTTATCTTAGCCATTCTGATGGGTGTAAAGTGAAATCTCAGGGTCATTTGATTTGCAGTTCCCTGCTGAATAAGGACATTGAGCATTTCTTCAAGTGTTTCTCTGTCATTCGATATTCCTCTATTGAGAATTCTGTTTAGCTTTGTACTCCATTTTTTAATTGGATTACTTACTTTGTTGCTTTTTAACTTCTTGAGTTCTTTATATGTTCTGAATATTAGCCCTCTGTCAGATACAGGTTGGTGAAGATCCTTTCCCAGTCTGTAGGCTGTCATTTTGTTCTGACAACAGTGTCCTTGGAATATTACACAGCAATTAATAACAAGGAAATAATGTAATTTGCAGGCAAATGGTGGGAACTAGAAAAGATCATCCTGAGTGAGGTAATCCAGAAGCAGAAAGACACACATGGTATATACTCACTTATAAGTGGATATTAGAAATATAGGATAAACATACTAAAATCTGTACACCTAAAGAAGCTAAGTAAGAAGGAGGACCCTGGGTAGATGAGCAATCCTCACTCAGAAAGGCAAATGGGACAGACATAGGAAGAGGGAAAAAACAGCAACAGGACAGGAGCTGACCACAGAGGGCCTCTGAAAGATTCTACCCAGCAAGGTATCAAGGCAGAGGCTGAGACACATAGCCAAACTTTGGGCAGAGTGCAGGGAATCTTATGAAAGAAGGGGGAGATAGAAAGACCTGGAGGGAACAGGAGCTCCACAAGGAGCGCAACAGATGCAAAAATTCTGGGCACAGGGGTCTTTTCTGAGACTGATACTCCAACCAAGGACCATGCACGAAAGTAACCTAAAACACCTGCACAGATGTAGCCCATGGCAGTTTAGTGTCCAAGTGGGACTTAGTCTCCAATGAGAACATGGACTGTCTCTGATATGAACTCAGTGGCTGGTTCTTTGATCACCTCCCTCTGATTGGGGAACAGCCTTACCAGGCCACAGAGGAAGACAATGCAGCCAGTCCTGATGAGATCTGAAGGAAGGGAAGTAGGACCTCTCTTACCAGTGGACTTGGGGAGGGGTATGGGAGGAGGTGAGTGAAGGTGGGAGTGGGATGGGATGAGGGAGGAGGCTATAGCTGGGATCCAAAGTAAATAAAATGTAATCAATACAAAATAAATTAATTAAAAAATAAATAAAACTTTAAAAAAATCATACAATGCACTACCAGAATTATTTAGCTACTTTACATTTGATCAAAATTCAATATTGATAGCTTGAAATACTATAAATTTAGGAGAAACTAAAAAATGGGTTGGTCATGCTTTTCTCTCAAAGTCACTACTAAACAAATTCAGTTTCTCCAGGATTCAGAGGAATGGTCCTTCATTGCTTCATGTAACAGAAGTTTTCAGAGCATTTTTTTCTAATACATAGGTTAAAGGGAATAGAATGTGTTGGGTGAGGAGTGCAGTCTTCTAAAGTTTCCATAAGTTCTTTATGAATTTTCAACACACCACGGATGCTTTAGGGGCGGTGCTTTACTCAGGATTTAGAATTTATTAGTGAATACGTATTATTAGTTCAAAAAGGCATAGATGAGTATCAAAGCAATGTAATAACCAAACAAAAACAGATCATCAATTCCTCCTCCTCCTCCTCTTTGCTGGAGCCTGTGGCCCAGCTTTGCGGGGAGGAAGCCAATGTGCCAAGATTCTTCATAACAAAAGGAAGCCCAACTCTCACCGTACTTCAGCCTGTGAGGTGGATGCTGCTCTGTCACACAGCAAAACAGCTTCGGCTTCACAACTGTCACACCTGAGGTCAAACCTGCCGCACAGTACTAAAATTTCCTTGCTGAGATTCCTTTCTCCTCTTTCACTGGTCTGCAGGGTAATTTCTTATCATCAACACTACATATCTGTCCTAATGCTTAACAAGGCTTTCTTTGCAAGGACTACTGAGATTGTGTATAAACATAGATTTGTGTTTTTCATGTGGTTCAGATTCTGATAGGCTTTATTCCTCAGCTGTTAGGAGTAAATTAAAGATAAAACACTAACTACTATTAAGAGATTTTTTTTTTATCTTCTTTCAACAGCCATATGAAAAGTATACCAATAATTTAGAAAGACAGGATTTGTGAATTAAAACTGCACAACGTATTTATAACAACTACAGTAACAACAAAAGCAAATATTGTGTATGTCTTTTCATTTGTAAACTCTGCGCAAAGATCTCAAGCTTTGCAATCCCAGAGACAGAAGTTCACACTGCAGTTCCAACCTCACCAGCGTGTAACATGGGGGATGTTTGCACAGACTCCTGGAGGGTTACTTCCTAATATGTCAGAAGGAGGAATAATCATGGTGGAAGGGCTTTCTGCAAACCTTGACTTTAGTGTTACACATTTTTCTTCTAGTCTTCCCTATACCATGTGGTGAGCAATTAAAGCTGTGGGCTCCTTACAGAATTCTTCATCCAAGGGCAGAAGCCAGTCTCTTCATACATATGAAACAATTTCAAATGGTAGCCCGTGAAGAAGCCTCAACACTCTTGGAAGAGTTAAAATATCAATGTATGTTCTTTGACAACAAGGAATGAGATTTGAAAGTAAGAACAAAGAAATATTTGAGGAATTCACAAGTAGTGGAAAATAACATTCCTAAATAACCAACAGGTCAAAGAAGTCACAGGAAAATTAAGATACTTTAGCAGAATGAAATGAAAGTAAACATAATCAACTTTATAGAATACATCTAAAACAAGGCTTTAGAGGGAAATTCTCAGTTTTAAATCGGTGCCTACGTTAATAGTCTTCATAATATAACATTCTACCTGAAGAAACTAGAAAAGTATTTTGTATAATTTTGTTATAGGTAAACAAGTCATCAATATGATTATTCTCACAGCCTAGTGCTCTTTTCTGATTTTTTCCCCTGTTAAGGAGCACATAACATATTTAGAAGGGGAAAAAAAAAAGCCAATGACCTTTCTCTTGGCAATGACTACTTGGAACCATTCTCCTGGGGGTCCTAAAAGTTAATGTGATGACTTGAAGATAAAAATTACCAAGCATGGTCTTTAAATCACAACACTTTCTTGTAATCACCTAAGTTTATACACATATACTTAGCAAAGAGATAGGCTTATCATCTGTTTTATAGATAAGAAAACTGAGGCTCAAATTAAGAAACCTGTTTGACAGACAATGCCTGTCTCAAGTTCTGTAACTTTTGAAATCTGTTATGTACATTGTGATCATTTTCACTAAGACTTTTTCATATGCTTCGGTTATAATGAAGTAGTCTAGTCTGAGTTCTAAATATTTAAAATCTGGATCCGTTTTATTATAGGCACAACATATAACAAACAGATGTGGCTAGAAGACTGTAAAATAAATGTGGCCCTTAAAAGACGAAGATTGTGTCCAACATTGCAGTGTTTCTTCTTACTTATTTGCCAGTTGTTAGGAACCAGAGTATTCACCAAAAAGGCATAAAAGAAAATATCAACCGAAATAAAAATTATAATCCTAAGGCTGGAGAGATGGCTCAGTCATTAAAGGCAGGCTGACAAACTCAAGCGATAACACATGCTGGAGAGGTTGTGGAGAAAGGGGAACCCTCCTCCACTGCTGGTGGGAATGTAAACTGGTACAACCACCCTGGAAAGCTATCTGGCGCTTTCTAAGACAAATAGGAATAGTGCTTCCTCCAGACCCTGCTATACCACTGCTAGGTATATACTCAAAGTTTGTTCAAGTACACAAAAAGGACACTTGCTCAACCATGTTTATAGCAGCTCTATTTGTAATAGCCAGAACCTGGAAACAACCCAGATGTCCATCAACGGTGGAATGGGTACAGAAATTGTGGTATTTTTATACAATGGAATACTACTCAGCAATCAAAAAGAAGGAAATCATGAAATTTGCAGGCAAATGGTGGGATCTAGAAAAGATCATTCTGAGTGAAATATCCCAGAAGGAGAAAGACAAAATGGGATATACTCACTTATATAGACCTATAAGATATGATAAACATAATGAAATCTATACACCTAAAAAAGTAATCAATTGAGCGGACATGGGGTAAGATGATCAATCCTCATTTAGAAAGACAGATGGGATGTGCATTGAACGTATGACAGGAGTCTACTGGTCTACTGAGCGCATCTGAAAGACTCTAACTAGCAGTGTTTTCAAAGCAAAGACTCATGACCAAACCTTTGGCAGAGTACAGGGAATCATAAGAAAGAAGGGGAGTTAGTCTGATGGGGAAAGGTTAGGAGCTCCACAAGGACCAAATATATCTGGGCACAGGGTCTTTTCTGAGACTGACATTCAACCAAGGACCATGTATGGATATAACCTAGAACCTCCACTCAGATGTAGCCTGTGGTAGCTCAGTAACCAATTGGTTTCCCAAAGTGAGGGGAACAGGGACTATTTCTAACAGGAACTCAATGACTGGCTCTTGGGTCTCCCCACCCCGGAAGGGAGGAGCAGTCCTGTTAGGCCACAGAGGAGGGCTTTGCAGCCAGTCCTGAAGATACCTGATAAAACAGGATCAGATGAATGGGGAGGAGGTCCCCCCTATCAGTGGACTTGGAAAGGGGCACGGTGGAGATGAGGGAGGGAGGGAGGGACTGGGAGGGAATGAGGGATCGGGACACGGCTGGGATACAGAGTTAATAAAATGTAACTGATAAAAAAAATAAAAAAAAATGTTAAAAAAAAAATAAAGGCAGGCTGACAACCAAAATGATAAAAGCTGCAATACTAAATAAAACCATTTCTCTTTAAACCAAGGCAGGCAAGTTTACTCACGTAACTTCAAAAACAAAATAACCACTGATCCAATCATAAACCTTCCCCTATTTGACACCATTTCCATGTAAATCTTTTCTTAAGGTCCTTGTTTTTGTCACACACACACACACACACACACACAATTAGATAGATAGATAGATAGATAGATAGATAGATAGATAGATAGATAGATAGATAGATAGATAGATGGATGGATAGACAGACAAATATAGATAAATCAGACAAGGCTATGACTTATATGCTACCCTGCATGATAACATCCTTTATTCTCTCCTTACAGATGTGTACCAGAGGCTACATATGGTAATATTGTAGCACTTCCAACTATTTCTACAACAAAACATTCAGTTCTTAGAAAGTGATGGAGAGCAGAGCTGTCTGGGTTCACAACAAGTGAACCCATGTTAGTTAAGTCATAATCTCTTAAAAGTTAGTATTTAAATATTAACAGTGGACACATTCTGTCCTGCTATAACTATTAAGGGTAGTCTCCTGACAAGATTCTTATATATAACAGATTTTTTTTTAAATCATATTTTAGGACTGACACAGAGTTGATACTTAAATAATGTTTGTGGAATAACAATTTTAAAAACAGCTTGCAAACATACTTCTCTTTGATCAACATCTTAGGAGAAAAAAAATTCTTGAGATACAATGCACAGCATAGTGACTAGTTAATAATAGCTAGAGAGACGGCTCAATGAAGAAGTGAGGGCCTCATCTCCAGTAACCATGTAAAACTGGGCTTGACTGCATACACCTGCGACTCCCACCACTGCTGGTAGCACAGGTTAAAAGATTCTTGGAGATGAATGGTCAGCCCTTCTAGCCAAAATGGTAAGCTCCAGGTTCAGGGAAGAAACCCTTTCTCAAAAAGAAAAGAAAAGAAAAGGATGCTGATATCAATTTCTGGCCTTCATGCACATATTGTGAACACATGTACATGTGTAACTATATGCAAACACAGGCAAAAATGGACACACATACCACATAAACATAAACATAATAATAATAATAATAATGTAGTATAAATTTCAAGTTGCTAAACCAACAAATTTTAAATTTCAACACAAAAAGTACATACATGACCATGATGCCCTAAAAGAAGACTGGTTGTAAATGGCATCTTTGGGCAATAAACACCAATTCAAACAAAAAAATTACAAATTATTCAAGAAGAGTCTTGATTATCTATAACAACTGTGCTTATGTTTCTGGAGTTTGTCCTCTTGGAACCCAAGACCATAGTGCAAAATCACCAAAGCCAGTACATAGAAGGGCCACAGGAAGAGGAGAACAGAGGATGTTCCAATGGGCAGAATGAAGGCCTGGGATGAAAGATCTCACTTAAGATACCCCTGGGCTCCTGGCCACGTGAGCAACCTTAGCAGGGTCCCATGCACTGCAGGGAGGCTCAACTATCTACTTGTACTCTAACCCAGTTCCTAACATACAGAATTAGAAGCTTTGTTTAGTGACTAAGCTCAGCGATGTTTTTTTATAGACTAGTATCTGAAACAATATCATACACTATGATGTGCAATCCTTTATATTTTGATCACAAAGAATATACACTGAGAAGTTAGCAATGAATAAATAACTGAAAAAAACTCATTATGTATATTTTCAAATCACAAGAGGTTTGAATAAATAATCTGGGAATATGAGAAAATACCAGTGTTCATTTTACAAGAGTTTAAAAATACTACTATATATGTAAAATTCCTACTCAAAAATTGATGGAAAGTTTTACACCATAAGGATTGGTGCCGTGATAGACATAAAATACCACAACTGATCTTAAATGAGATCCTTATGTTGAATTGGTGCCCATCATGAAAGCAGTCAAAACAACAAAAGGTAAAATTGAAAACCTGGAGTGAGGCTGACACTTTACCCTTATCTGATGACAACTCTGAAACAAAGGTGGAGTGTTTGAACACAAATCTATGAGGGCTCCTGGGGTGATGCAGACCTCAGCCTCAGCAGCACAGAGCAGCAGAAACTTTCTTTAGATGATGATTTCTGCTGGGCAGTTTACTATAACAAATGTTAATAATGTTGGCATTTTATTCAGGTTGAATTTTCAAATATTTAAAAGTTTTAGCACTGTTGTGTTAAATATTGTATTTCAGTAATAATTAATTTAAGTATAAGTAAATGAAGAAAGTGTGGGCAGTAGTGACTTGTTGAGGGTAAGAATGTACTGGTGGGCTCGGTGTGGCACAGCATCACACTCTGAAATGAGATTACAGGGTTGAAACTTTGGCTTAGAGTTGGGAAGAGGTTTAATGAACTCACACGCAAGAGTGGACACAGACAAGCCAAATGAACACTTATTATTAAACAATGATAAGGCGATTATAAAGGTTCAAAAGAGAAATATTTTATAAACTTTCACATGCTCTAGAAAAGGGCTAAGGATGAACATAAGGGACTTCATATGGCCTGTAAAGCCTGCAATACCAACAGAATTCTAATGGAAACAGATCTGAAGACATCATCTGATTCATAGTCTATTATGTGCCTTCTTGTTGTTTGCATATACATTTATTTTTGAGGTGTGTGTGTGCATGCATGCTGGTCTTTACTCTGTGGGGAGGTCGGCCTGGAACTCCTGCCTCTGCCTTCTAATAGCTGGGCTTAAGCATGAGAAACCATGCCTGCCTCTTCCACAAATACAATTCAGACTTTTCTACATATGGTCTGCTTGGTTTTAACACTATGCTCAAATCCTATAATAACTTTACCATTCTTGAAAATGTGTCCTGTCTATGATTTCAGTTATTTTTGCCATTCTGCTCTGAATTCTATCAAGTTTTGCTCTTTAAAACAAACCAGTTAAATTGCCTTTTCTTTGAGGTATAATTTAGCTATAGTACTATGAACAGTATCATAAATGTGTATTATATAGTTCAAAGAATTGTGACAGATACATATACACATAAGTACACCTATAACCTAATCCTCTAGAATGCAATTCTCACTGCTGACATAAACTGTCACTTTTCCAATGCTCTATCCTGTTACAACAGCTGTTCTGCTATCAGCATAGCCTGGTTTTGCTTGTCCTAACAATCTACATGGAGTCATACAGTATGTCCCCACTAGGCCAAAGTTCATCATGCAACACAAAGTATTTTTGAAGGCTCAAAAATTATTGTAGTATATATTACCAGTCTGTTTCTTCTTATTAACAACAAATACTTTTTATGTATATTCTCCATACAATTTTTTACCCACCGAATTGTTGAGGTAAATTTAAGTGGCTCCCAGTCTTACAGCATACATGCACAAGTCTTTTTGGTGGGCAAATGTTTTCACTCTAGATAATGGGTCATAGGGTAAATATATGCTTGACTTTATAAAAACTATCCTATTTTTGTCACATTTTACATTCATATTGGTAACTTGTGTTTAACAGTTCTGGTTTTCTACATTTTACTTACACTCTTTCTTTTTGCTCCTCCACTTTTTGTTCCTCTTTTAAAAGCTAATATACTGGGTATTTGTCTTAGACAGGGTTTCTAGTGCTATGCTGAAACACCATGACCACCAACAACTTGATCAGGAAAGGGTTTATTTTGCTTACATTTCTACATCATTGTCCATAATTAAAAGAAACCAAGGCAAGAACCTAATCAGGGCAGGAACTTAGAAGCAGGAATTGAATAAAAACCATGGGGAAATGCTTCTTACTGGTTTTCTCCTGTGGCTTGCTGAGCCTGCTCTCTTATAGCACCCAAGACCATCAGCACCTAAGTAGAACCATCCACAATGGCTGGGCCCTTCCACACCAATCACTAATAAAGAAATGCCAGACAAGCTGGGCAAGGTTATGCATGCCTGTAATCCCTGCACATGAGGAGGGAGAGGCAGGAAGATCTCTGTGATTTGGAGGCCTGCCTGGTCTAAAAAGTGAGTCCATGAGAGCCAAGACTACATAGAGAAACCCAGTCTTGGGAAAACAACAACAACAAACTTACACCTGCCTTTAGGAAATCTTATAACAGCATTTTTCTCAGTTGAGCCTGCTTCTTTAATGACGTTAGCTTGGGTCGAGTTGACATAAAACTATCCAGGACAGGATGACAATGGCTGAATTTTATTTTATTAAACATGATGAATTACAGTTTTATGGATTATCAGCCACTTACCTTTTTTCTTCCCATGAATGTTCAAGTTTTTGCCAAATCTTAAAATAATCTACTTTAGACAGTAAATTTCTGGATGCAAGTCTTTTGCAAATGTTGTTTTATTTCCTTAGATGAGGGGAAGAGATAAGAACCGCTCCCAAGCCTTTCTAGCTCTTTCTGAACTCTCATTGGCTGGTTCAATTCAGCTGTTCTGGCCCAAACTCCTCTTGAAGTTGACTGATTCAAACTGGTCTCTCTTGCTTCTGACTGAATTGCTCTGCTTGGCCTCAAACTAACTCTGGCAATATGTTTTAATCTTCTGGGTCCTTCTCAATCTATGGCTCATTCTATCTTCACCAGTATTTAGCTTGTTTTCTCTGCAACCTGTTTCTATAAAACTATCCTGATAAAAAACAAATAAACAAACAAAAACCTCTCTGTTAAAAACTCCCCAATATCTCCCTGCTGTGCTCTTAAGTAGCCTCTCTTTCCTGTCCTGTTCTTATGAGAGTTGAGTGTATCCTATCTCTGACTCATTCTGTCAAATCTTTCTCTGATTCATCACTTTGCTTGCCACCTCAACTAGACGTCACTTTCAAACACGGATGCTTCCTTCTATAAAGTAACCTTACCTTCACTGTTAAAGGTGTATAATTAAAGGTGTATATCTATATCTATCTATCTATCTATCTATCTATCTATCTATCTATCTATCTATCTATCTAATAAAGGTGTATATAAATTAAAGGTGTATAATAAAGATGTGTCTGTATTCAGCCACATCATACTGTAATTCAGCTGGATCACACAGACCTAGAAGGTCTTTGGATGTGATCCTTTGCCAGAGCAGCCATGTTGCTGGATTAAAATTCCTCTACAGTCTTTTATCAAATACACTTTGCAGATACTTCCTCCTAATCTATAGCTACTTATTTTTTTAATTTTGCTAAAGTCTTGCTATTTCTTTATGGTACAACTAATATGGAAAGAATGTGTACTGCAATCAAAATCCTAGAAAACCCAGAAGAATACAAGTCCAAGACAAGCTTTGAGGAAGAGACCCATCACTGGTTCCTACTCTAGGATGTGCTCAAGTCCTCTGACAGATCGATATGATAAAATTGATTTCTGGTTTTAACGCCCCCATCCCTACCCCACACTGTATACCTGGCAACTAGTGTTTTAGTATAGCTACAATATTTATGCAATATTTCGAGTATTTTCTCAACTCTTCATTTTCAAAGTCGTTAAACTGGGAATTATAAGGAAGGGGCACACAATATATGGCCCAGGTTGTAAAGAGCTACTAACAGGTCCTTTCTGGCCATAATTCTTAAATCATGTAGTTTAGGTCCCTGCCAGAGTCTTGTTTTACAGGCTGTGTATATTGTTAGATTTGTTAAAACTGGTAGACAGAAAACAAAAACAAAAACAAAAACAAAAACTGGTAGACAGCACATAGACACCCTGACTGTTCCTATTCTATCTATACAAAGACATCTGTCTTTGTCTTGTTTGGATAGTCTTGAATACCAGTCAGTGAGCAAATATGGTGAAAAGGAAGTGCAGTCTTTATTAGGCAG
Source organism: Meriones unguiculatus (assembly GCF_030254825.1). Classification (NCBI taxonomy): domain Eukaryota; kingdom Metazoa; phylum Chordata; class Mammalia; order Rodentia; family Muridae; genus Meriones; species Meriones unguiculatus. The sequence continues at coordinate 79,329,129 of NC_083354.1, forward strand.
TGATGAATGGGCTGAATACTGAAATTTAAACTGGTAATAAATAGTGATGCCTAGACTTGATTTTTCAAAACAATATATTGCCCAGCTGCTAACTCACTCAAACCTTAAATCACGCACAGGCTTACATGTCTCCTGTCTGGTACCTTTTTAGGGAGAAGGGAATGGAAAACGCATTGTCAACTGACACTTTCCTCCTTGCTACTAGAGTATTACTATTCTTTACGGGCTTTCCTATCTTACAAACGTTAATGATCATTATTACAATTTTAACTTGGGCTAACCACATTAGCTAAGAACATCTGGTGTATCACAAGGCATTATTGAATGAAGATCATTTGGAGAAATAATAAAATTAAAGGCAGATCTGACTTTCGTTGCTATAATAGACTTCCTTATTTGGAAAGGCTGTGGAAAGACAGCTAAGAATAAGTTAATTTCTGGTGCTCCTAAATATTCCTCAAAATGTTTACATTACTTAACTGAATTTCTACCACTTAAAACTATCATCTACTGAATGATTTTTCTTATAATGAACAAAGCATCTGCAAATGGTCTAAATCTCTAAATTCTTTCTGGAATTACGTTTTTACAAGTCATCAAGTTCTTATCCCCAAATCCACAGTGGGGTGTAGTGACACACAACAACACAGATGGTACATGTTTAAAATCACACCACCATAGCAGAGCCCAGCAGAGCACACCACAGTGTAACAATGCAGATGGTGTAGGCCTGGGATCAAATCAATATGCCATACTATACTACACCACAACAGACTATAACAACACAGTTAGTATAGGCCTGTAATCACAACATAGAATGCCACACCACAACATAACAACACCATGTTGAGATCCCAACAATACCATGTCATACTGTAACACTGCAGCACGATGACACAGATGGGCCTGTGTAGAGGTCTGTAATCGCACCCCACAGACAGTACCACAGCACAGCACATTAGAGCACACGACAATGGACTGGCATGTGGTGCAGGCCTCTAGTCACAGCACTTGAAAGTAGAAGGTCGGACATCAACTTAAGGCCACACTGAGCTATACGAGATCCTATTTCAAGCAGCCAGTTTAAAAAAAGAAGACAAAAAGAACAGTAATAACCCTTGTTTAAGGACTAAACAAAAGTTCAGGTTAAAATGTAAATAGCTGTTACATTTAAGAAACAAGTTTCTTAGAGAGAAGTATTTCAGAATGGCTTAATAGTTCTCAGAGTGCACATGTAACTTTTAGAAGAGGGTAGTTCACGACTGCTAAGGAAGGAGCGCTGATTTTCTTCGCTAAGTTGTCTACAATCCAGCTAACGCTACACCTGTGGGCATGCAAGCCATCCTCATTGAACCAGTGGGTTATTTTCAAAGCAGACACTGAAGTAGGAGAGGACACATGGCTTGGAGGAAGGGTTAAGATGGAATGGGAGGAGGATAAGAGGAGAATGGAGTGTGAACATGATCAAATATGCCATAGGCATGTACTAAATTATCACAGAATAAATGAAAATATGAAGTGCTTTAGAATATTTCTTTTAACCAGGAAACTATTCAGATTTACTTTTAACAATATAGTTCACAAGTGCTTTGTCACAACAGTATATTACCAATCTCAAAAGCTAAAATGATTTGATTAAATCAACTGTCTGCATAAGTAATGACAGTGAACCATAATGGCCTGAGATAAAATTGGCCCATCACACAAAAGCCCTAATTTGCTTAACAAGATGTGAGCTATCTGCTATACAAAAAAAAAAAAAAGCCAAATGTGGTAATTAGTGTAGTTATCTAAAGGCCTCATGCCTGGAAGTACAAAGAATGCTGTGTGACTTTCTGGCTTAAAGAGAATGGTGATGTCACAAACATGACCCACAATCAACGCTTCTTCCTGACAGCTCATGTGCCTTTCACCTGTGCTTACTGTGAATGCCTTAGGAATAGCTGGGTTGTTTTGTTTTTGGTTTGTTTGTTTGTTCCAGTGCTTCTTCCTCATGCCCCAAGTTGACACCACACAGCAGGAAAGAATTGTCTCTTGTTCTGATATTAGTTAGTAAGACTTCTATGCCTTCATCTACCATGTCCTCTCAAGTAAAGAGAAAAAAAAACTAAGAAATCTTTCTGAAGAAACTTTCTGGGAGTGTTGTTTATGAAATGATTATGGTGCAATTTTCTTTAAGTTTGTGCAGTACTATGTAACACCCAAATGTTTACTGAGGAGGTATGCTTTGGTCACTACTCAATAATATGTGTGAACCTGGATAAGATGAAAAATTTTTCTTCTTCCACTGAATCTCTTAGCATTTGGTTTTGATTCACAAGTATACTTGTACCTTAGATAGTTATTATATCACTCTAAAAGAAAAAAAAACAAAAAACAACTTAAAGGGTTAATTGAAATGTCTCAACTTTAAACAGAAAACCAGCCAGGCCCTGCTCCATGTCAGCATTATTTGTACACGGTGAAACATCTCTGAAGCATAATATGACAGGAGATTTGGAGATCCCAAACACATATTTCCTAGTTGCAAGCTCAACAGTCTGTGAGAATGGTGATGTTACTCCCTGCTGCCTACATTCTTCTGCAATAATTACTTGGAGTGAAGACTTAGCCTTCTTTCATTTACTTCAAAATCATCCCCCACTTATGAGAACACTAAATCTTTTTCAAAAGGCTTAGAATGGCTCGTTGTTAGAACATTAATGTTGAGGTTACCAAGTTTTATTACAGATAGCAAAAGTTTAAATAAACATGACCATACTAACTATAAACTTGGCTCATAACACTAATTATATCACACCAACCTGTAGGCACCACAGGGTTGGAAAGGAAAGAAGAAAAAGGGAAAGAAAGGAAGGAAGGAAAGAAGGAAGGAAGCAAAGGAAGCTAGCTAAATAACACAACCCTGAATGTATTCAGCAATATAGCTTTCTATTGGAAAGAATCATCTCTAACAAAACCTTGACTCAGAGGTGTACTGAGTTGATTTCTTATAAAGAAATTAGCATGCCTATCCTTTATAAGTGTAATAATAAACTAGAATCAGAAGAGCAGACTACTAAAGTCAAAAATAGGTTATGATGCTAAGCAAGGGCTGTGATAAATCTCTATTAGAAGGACACCTATAAATAAACCTCAGTGTTAAAACTAAAATAAACAGTTGCAGACATGGCTATTTCTAAGTGTTTCCTTTATTTTATACTAAAGTACAGAACATTGACTCTATTAATAATCTCTGACAAAAACCTCACGATGAAAGTAAAAAAGTCCTAGTACTGCTCATCTATAATCTTTCATAAATGAACTGCTCTGTGTAGGGAATTGCCAAAGGGCCTGAAGTCAAAGTGAGGTCAGCACCTCTCACACCCACTAGAACAGGCACTACTAAACACAGATAAAGCAAGCAACAACAACAACAACAAAAAAAAACAAACCCAAAGGCAAAAACAATTGAGTGCTACTTTCTGGAGAAACTGGTGTGCTGCATTGCCACTGGGGATGTAAAATGGAACAGTTGCTATGGCAAACAGTACAGCACTTTTTCAAAAAATTAAAAATAGACTTCCCATATGAACCAACAATCCCACTGAACACAGCCTGGCACAGAGATATTTACATATTTGTTTGTGATAACATTCACAGCAGCCAAGAGGTGGAAGCAACTAAATATATATACTTACAGATAGATAAAGAGAATACGGTATATGCACACATGGAATAATATCCACAATTAAAAGGAAAGGAAATTCTTATAACACAACATGGATGAGCCTTGAAGCATATATGCTAAGTGAACTGAGCCAGTCACAAGACTGTGGAGGTCTACATAAAAAATGCACCTCTACGTAGAAAGTGAAATCCATAGAAACAGACCAGTCTCCAGGGCCTACAAGGATGAGGTACAGTTTCAGCACTGCCAGATGATGAAGCCCCGACATCTGGTTGTATAACAATGTGAATATATTTAACATTATCAGACTATACATACAAAATGGCAAAGCTGGTAAAGCCTAGATGATAAGGTGAGCTCTGGGGTGGAAGGAGAATCGGACTAAGTCAACACTTTGCTCAGTAGTGACTGAGCAGAGTACTGATGATATGCAGAAGTAAGGGCCACAAGTTTCATGAGGCCTCCTTAGTGGGATATGGAAGTTACTGACTTAAGCCAAAAGAGCTATAAAATTCATTTTTAGAAAAAGAAATTATTCTCATCCTTCCTCACCAGTAGCAGAGTAACTCCCACAAGAAAACTGGTATTTCTCTGTGATACAATGCCTTGTTGTATTCCGGTCCTTGTCTACCTGTTAAAAAGGTTTTCCTTAATGTTGAATCCAAATTTACTACTTAGTTCCTTTTGTTCACTGCTCTTGGTTCTCTCCTATGAGCACCAGAGAGGAGAGGAATGACCTAGTTCTTTGGCATGAACAATTTTTTATTGTGAAAAGCCTCACAGAAAATTGTGTAATATGATGGTCTCTAGTTTCTTTGTGGTGAGTCCATTAATCCATTGCTTTAAATGATAAGCAATCGGATAATAATATTTTAAATTGTTTTCTCTTATAATAGAGGTTAAAGGCTGAGGCAGAAGGACTGTCATGACAAAGAACAGCTAGGGGTACTTAGCAAGACACCCAACAAAACAAAACAGCAAACCCCTCCACGGTTCAGGACGATAGGAGTAGACACAAAGGCATGGCACATTATTTATGATTTTAGACCTTATATCAGAAAATAAAAATACGAAAGGCTCTTGAGTGAATGAATTTCTTTTAAATTAACATACAAATAGCATTAACATTACAGCATTTCTGCACATCACCTTGGTTGTTGCTGCTGCTAATAACAAGCTCATCTTCCTCATCCCTGCCAATTCCTCGCATCCTCCACTTCCAGTAGCCCCTTTTGGAAAGAACCTACTTCTTCAATCAGCTGACATCAGACCTTGCAACACTGTCTGGCTCTCGTTATTCCTGAAATAAACCTCAGAAACCTACTAAATGCTGTCTAATAAAAGACTTTAGGCTAAAGATTAGAACAGAAGTATGATATGTTCTAAGCAACCATTAATCTCATTTTTATTTGTGTTAGAGATTTCATCTATTAAGCACTTAAACAGCCTGAAATGATTAGAATATTTTCAGTCACTGTGATCTGGGGTAATTTGCACATATATAAACATGAAATAACACTAAGCACTAAGCAGCACCACATACTAACTTGCTGAAGCACTCTAATCATTTACTTACATTTTCAGCCCTAAGAAAATCCCTGTCTTAGCACTAGAACTTTATTTCAGGAAATAAGGAAAGCAATTTAGGTAATAGCACAGAGTTCTCTAAATTACACTGATAGGCTACATTATGTTCTGAAATTGTTTTTAAATGTTTCTGAAAAGTCTGGTTTCAAGCACTTATTAGAAGCTTTATTAGCTTTTAAAAGGGTTGGAATTGACCTGAAAAAAAGGAAAGAAAATGAGTGAAATAAATTAAATGTCATTAAATTTTCAACAAAGTACTGAATAAATGAACATACAGTGAACTTCCTTAAACTTAGTATTTAACTAATAATAAATCTTCAACTGAAATAAGTAAAGGTTTCTCTTTGTATCTTTTATTTAATTACCATTTAAGTTAAACCATATGAGTAAGTTTAATATTTGTCAATTTTTACAATACATTTAATTTTAATAGCCATGTAGGTGATTAAGTGACAACAACTTTATTTCCACTTTGATTTTTTCAGTACTACACAAATTGTGGCTGGATATGGTAACACATTTGTAATTCCAGCACAGGCTAGATGGGGTAATGCAATGAGTCCAAGGCCATCCATGAATACATATTAAGATCTTAATTCAAAAAGCAAACAAGCAAATTTCTGTTTGTGTGTAGGAAAATATCAGGACACAGTTATTTCTTGAAGTGCCTGTGTTGTTCTGTTACATGGACATTTAAAATTTTTCATGTTTGAAGGAAACTCCTTAAGACACAGGATGTTCTAAAACATCCCTCAGGCAAGCTGCGCTGCCTGGAAGAAGCAGAGACCAGCCAAGCAGTCTACAACAGGCTCAGAGCAAGTGAACCACATGAAAAGAACACTTTTTGACTTGATAAGCTTCCTGCCAGCTGTGCAATGTACCCCAAGTTTCCAGCTTGCATGAGCTGTACCCATCTTTTTGGTTTTGGTGATGCAGCTGTCTTTTCTGCTCCTGTAATATCTTACCCATCTTCCTGTAAGTAACCCCAGTAAAACTCATTAGCTCGCCAAGCTGGACTGTGATGCTATCTGTATTTTGGTTTGTTTGTTGGTTTATTTGGGGAATGTTCACATCTCCTTGGGAATAATGTTACACAACAACTTCCTCAAATTAAACAAAACAAAACCTTTCAGTCCCTTTCTTTATTTTCTTCCTAGAATATAAGGTTCTTCCTGTCATTACAATTGTTTTCAATAGATACAGATATATGAAAAAAATGTACATAGTTTTAAGTTGTATTGGTGTTGAAATTAAAGGGACTACCAATATGTTTTGAGAACTAGGCCATTAATAGAGTTCATGATTAAACTTTAATATGAAATCGTTTAATATTTAAAAAGTATTCTAAATATTATTTAATAGAATTGAGATACTAAGTTAGGCAAGATGAAGAACACTATAATACTAATATTTGAGAGGCTGAAGAAGTAACATTAGAAGTTCAAGACCAGCCTCAGCTACATAGCAAGTTTGAGACAAGGCTGTCTCTAAAAACAATGATAATACAAATTTAGATATTAAAATTAATATATATATATTAAATCCTTGATGGCATTTTTTTTGCATAGAAACTGGTATGTTCTTTAGCTTTTTCTATGATTAATTTGGATACCAAAGATAAACTATCTGAGTTTCCTGATTATAGTGTCACAGTGTTGTTTTCAGAATCTCAAAGAGTAAATAGAAATAGCAAAATGTTCATATAAAAACCCCACAAAGTTCTTACTGAACAAGTAAAGCTGATGATGGGCAAAAGGTTACTACCTTCCTTCTTACTGAAATATGCATCTGATTACCAAATAGTTTTTCAAGGAATATTATTTTATAAAATTAAACCAAACCAAAAAATAAAACTACAGAAATTCACCAAGGAACGCCTGTATTTGTCCTGGAAAGATTAAGCCTCAAAGCATTATGGAGATGAACTGTTCTACATCAGTGATTCTTCCAGAAGGACTTGAAGACCAAAGCATTATTGGTGACAAAACTTCAAAGAGATAAGAGTTTGAAAGCTATAATAGAGTCCTTTACCTACTATGGTAAGAAACTGTAAGGCTGAATTATATGTTTCTTGATGAGATCCACTAAAGAAATAGGAGCAAGGACCTATGTGGCATGGCTAGAGCTCTGTTCTAGAAGAATCACAACACAGCAAAGGCCACTGGATGACTAAGCAGGAAAACCAGAGATGTTACACTGTTGAGAGCCAATAGTCAGCAAACTTCTGTGGATATGTCCTTTTTGAAAACATAACATGTCTTGGGGTACACATGCTTTGGATCACAACTGCACAGGTCTGCCATCTCAGCATAAAAGCCGTAGCAGGTCAGATAGTCTAATTAATGTGGCTTTTTTTTCTATTAAACTCTATTGTTTTTAAATGGGGATAGTTAGATTGGGTTTGTACAATTTAGATAAAAAATAAATACCTGAACTTGGCAAAGATTCAGTGAAAATATAGAGAAGTGAACCTAAATATTTAACCTTAAGTTGATTGACAGGTTTGGGGGACTGACTAAATGTCTGAGTAGACAGAAAGAAGTGTTCAGGATGTCTTCTAAATGTCTAGGTTGAAACTAGAACTATAAGGATATATTTACTGGAAGAGTGAACCTAGGACCAGGAGTGAATTGGTAAGGAAAATCCTACTTCGTTTTGGGCATGTTTAACTTGAAGTCCTGGCAGGACATCCTGCTGTAATTGATTTATGGAATATACTCATCTCTCCACAGCTTATCTCCACACATTTCTCCAATTCTCCCCAAGTGTATTGGTTACTTGTCTGGTTGCTGTGATAAAATACCTAACAAAAGCAACTTTAGAAAGAAAGGGCTTATTTTGGCTTCCAGTCCAAGGCACAGTCTATCATGTGGAAGGCCAGGCAACAGGCATATGAGGTAGCTGCTAACAGTATGTAGTCAGGAAGAAAAGCCAGATGAATGCAGGTACTTTATCTTCTTTCTCCCTTTCATTCAGTCCAGGACCCCAGTACATGGAATGGTGCCACCAATATATGGAATCTTCCTCCCTCAGCTAAACCTCAGAAACACTTCCAGAGATCAGTTTCTCAGATGGCTCTAAATCTTGTCAAATCAGTTTTCAAGATTCACTATCAAACTGACAAAGCTCTCAAATTCCTGCTCACCCCTATTCCCAGCACCTTCCTTAGCTGTCTTTCACCTGGACTCAGAACTGGCTAGTAGGCTTTAGACCAAAGTACTCTGTAATCCACTGCTCATATTAAGGCAAAATCAAAACAATTCTAAAATATGTATCTAGTCATGCCACGACCCTGCTTAACCTTCTTCAACAGCTTCAAACAATGCACAAGCCCTGCCTTTTATGAGCAAATCCCCATTTGCTTGCCATAAACTGAGAGTAGCAAGCAATCACTGTTCTTTCATCTTTATAGTACATTTTGTTACCTTCACCTAAAACACTTGCTTCATAAAGACTTGTAGCTATTATGCTACAATCTTAACAGTTCTGTGCAGATAATGAAAGAGTTCATGGGTCCCCATAAACCTTCTGTTTTCTACATGAATATGTATTACCATTTTAGTGAAAAAGAAAAAGTTAAAACCCCACAAAGATCAATAATAATTAGCTCCCCTTTCTGTCCATTGCTCATGCCTTTGAATGGGCCTTCATCAAGGAAACTGTTGGGTGCAGCAGTCATTCCTCCCATAGCTGGTTCCTGTTGCTGGCCCTCCTTAGCATCAAGGCTCCCTTAGAACTACGTTCTACTAATGGCAATCAGCTACTGTTTTCTGACATATGGATACCTGGATTTCCAATTTGTAAGCCACAGGTCAGAGCCTTGGCTCTAGTGAGCACAAGTACGTGAAACTATGTCACTTGGTGGAGTGGCCATCTGCAGTTGGTTGAGAAACCATCCATCCAAAAGGAGCTGTAAAGGACAAGATCTCAGGGATTTATCACTTGAAGTTTTGTTCACAGATGACCCTGTTGAAGGAGTTACCATGAGACGCATGGGTCACCATCTTTCTTTCCTTCACTTTGAATCAATCAGTTGTGCAGTCTTCTTTCACAGCCAGCTCTTCTGTGTTTATGCAAGTGCTTTAACCTTTCTTACACAATTGCCAAAGATTCTTAACTGCTTTTCGGTTTCAGTTCCTCCCATCATAAGCCTACTTTATCAAAATGGCATTCAGAAATCTTAAATAAACTCCCAAAGAAATTTGAAACCATCTGCGTCAAGATCACACCTCTCTTCCCAATATTGGCCTCATGAGATACCTGGAACTCTCCCATTCCATTTCTAGCCCCCTTGCTCTCTTGCTTTGATACTGTCTCAAGTCCCCTCTATAAGGAATGAGTTCCTTCCACCCATCTTTATTCAAGTTTAACCTATTGTATTAAGCTTTCTCTGTTGACAGATGTCAACTATTCAAGCCTTAAATTCTTTTACTACTGTTTATACCCATGTCTACCATGAACTTCTGTGTCTAACCCCATTACATTCTTAGAATATAGCTTCTATTCCTCCTTGGAATTATCACGGGCACCAACGTAATTCAATAGACTGGAAAAAAAATACTGAAACTGTTTTTCCACAACAAAAATTTTAAGGGTCAAGACTTTAATTTCACATATTTATATCTATATACCTAGCACATTTAAGGGCCTTGAGAGCGTACGCCAAAGATACAAGAACTTCACTTATTCTCTCATTTAGTATACATTTCCTAAGCACCTAGTGTACGACAGACACAGAGGCTAGGAGTTCACAAAGGGGATTAAATTTAAAAATTGAAAATGATTCAATCTTCCATTGTTTTGAAATATATTCTTTTCCTGTTCGAAAGGACATAGAGCAGAGAGCTTCTCAGTTTCTCTGGGGTCAAGTTTTCATAGTGTGACTCATTACTTTTTATAAATTTCTTAGGCAAATATGATCACATTTAGACTTGAGTACAAAAAAAATTCTCAGCCCAGACTTAATTGATTTTACGAATTCAGTTAACTTCGACTGTCTTGTTCCTCTCCTTTTTCCTTGATGGAAAAATACAAATGCTCACTGGTTACTCTACAGCTCAGAGTTATACAGGTCAACATTAGTACTTCCAGAAAATGGGCTTTCCAAAACACTGTGCGTTACAGGCAGGGGCCACCTGAGAATTAATTTTGCTTTTTCTCTCTGGATAAGAAAGTGTCCTTGCTGATGTTGAGTTTGGTTCAAGAACTAGGCAAGCCTGGCAATTATAAACATTCCCTTAAAAGGATATCCACAGATGGTTAGTTCAAGTTCTTCTGGAATTGTGATGAAAAGGAAGAGCCTACAAACTGTTAACTCTTTCAGAACAGTGAATATAAAAGTTAATGATAATGGAAATGAACTTTCCTGACTGAGTAGCCCTGTTTTACTTATATTATATTTATTAGCCACTGTATATTAAGTGTGTATATTAAGGTCCCTGAAGCCAAAAGAAACTATGCTGAGATAGATTTCATCTCTTTCTCTCTGACTTTACTCATGAGAAAACACTGGATCTTGCTTAATTAAATTGGAAAAAAATAAAGCTAAAGGCATAAAAAAGTGTATTCTCCTATTTATCCATAACCTTCCCAAAACACTACAATGTTAAAACAAAACAAAAATCCAAGAGAGCAAACCCAATCTAATCACTTTTATTGAGTAAGTTTGCTAATCAGCGAGGAATGGGTCAAGCACAAAAACAATACTAATTGTCTAGTCACTCTTGCTTGACTATATCCAGAAATCTCTAGGGGGACGGTTGTGTTAGTGAAGTTTTGTGTTTTTTTTTTTTTCCTTTTAAGGTTTAGTTCAATTTTCTTTTGAAATGATACTCCAAACATTGGAAAGAATATAATGACTTCTGAGAAAAATACTATTAAAATTTCAAGCTTAAAAAAACTTCCAAAGAAATGATTTGTAAACTAACAACTACACCTTCAGCTTTCAAATGTTTGAAGATGTTTAACACAATTTCACACTAAAATAAGTGATAAAATTCTACCTAAGAAATACTGTAAGGCGAGGTTTCTTTTCTCTTTTTAAAATGGAAACTACAGCAGCAAAACATTTCTTTAGGGCTGAACTGTTTTCTTATTCGCTAATAAGGACAAACCATTGTGTTATTAATAGTAATAAAATTAATGCTAAGTATTTTCTTTAGAGTAAGTGTGGTATGCGTTTTACGCATGTGAGTGTGGAGACTAGGGGTTGACATCTACTGTCTTTCTTGATTGCTCTCCAATTTACATATTTAGGCAGGGCTTTTGAATTAACTCAGAGTTCATCAATTCAGCTTATCTCACTAGCTAACATGTAGTGATCCCCTGTTTCTGCTTCTCAAGCACTTGGCTTACAGGTGAGTAATTACACCCACCAGGCATTTACATGGGTGCTGAAGATCCAAGCTCTGGTATTCATACTTGTTTGCCATCTCTCTTACCCCAATACTAATTAGTAAAAACAATGACTTCACTGATATTTTTCTGTGTTATCCATTAAAAGGAATTTAAATCTTATTAATTTAAAAATCAAATTTAACACTTCAGGAGCAATGAAGTCACATTGTTAAAATATTCAGTATACAAAGATTCTATTTAAAAAGGAAGGATGGGTATTGGAGATTTAGCTCAGTAGTAGAGTTCTTGCCTAGCAAGCCCAAGGCCCTGAGTTTGGTCCTCAGCTCTGGAAGAAGAAGAATTCTAAGAAGAAAGAAGAAAGAAGAAGAAGAACAACAACAACAACAACTACAACTACAACAACAACAACAAAGGAAGGATGGAGAGATGGCTCAGCAGGTAAAGACACTTGTCACTAAGCCTGACAACCTGAACCCACATACTGCAAGGGGAACTGAGTCTGGTCATTGGGCTCTCACTCGTGTCTGTGCAAGCATGTGTGCTTTGCATGTATTGTGTGTGCATATAATTAAAACAAGAGTAACTAAGTAGGCTATTCAAAAATGTACATTTCTAAATCATAATCTCAAGAAACAAAAATGTAATTGCATTCAATAGTGATCACAGTATTGTCATTTTATACAGTGTCCACTCTCTGATATATTTACTTTTATAAAAAAATAGATTCATAAGCCTTAAAAGCTGAACTCTCTACATAAATACAGGGGGAATACCCATTTTTGAACAATCCTCATTTGTACTTGGAAATGTTGCCTGAGCTTGAATGACTTGAACCACAATTATGCACATCCACAAATGGTCTAATACAGACATGAATGTTTGTAATATTTGGTGAGGGTGAAGTGACAAACACAAAGGTCATCCTTTCAAAAGTTTTCCCAGTATATGGAAAAATCTTACTTTCTGAATTATATAAACTGGTCCTATATATCAGATAAACACAAGTCTTCTGAAATCAAAACATCCCAGCAGCCTTACTAAACTTAGCCTTGTTCTCAATGATGGGCATATAGTTTGAGCTCCACCTTCAGCAAACAAATTTATAAGTATTGAGAAGGAAGCAGTCTTTATATCACAGAACAGCAGACTTAGGACTGAAGACTGAGAAAATGTTACTGACAATACTGTTCCTCTGTTAGGTGACTTACACAATGTGATGCATTGTCTTCCTCCAGTCTGAGTTGTGAACCATGGGCTTTTGTCAAAGGCTGTATTAACTCACATCAAATTAGGCCTGAATGGGCCAACTTACTCTGACCACATACTAAATTAGGAACATTTGCTTCTTTTCTTGTTTTTAAAGTTTATACGCATGGGACTTCTACAAACAGTAGTATTATGAAAGGGAAAATTCTATATGGTTCCAAGAATGGCAAAAACATCTTCAGAGAGGAAACTGTTGATTAGCAATTGAACAAAAGTAAAAACACAAGCATGAAGTAGAGCCTAAAAATAGGCATACAGAGCTTTGCAGAACCACAGGCAGGCAGTGCTTTTTGTACTGAATTCCTTGAGAGTCACTCTTTCCTTTTCCTTTCCATTGTCTCTTAAAGCCACTAAAGAACTAAAGAACATCAGGTTACATCACACAGCTTGAGAAAAAAAAAAGAAAATCCTCAGTAATAACCTGTTAGCTGAAGTTTGCTAAGTGATACATCTGTTATTTATAAATGTGGTAAAAAAAAAAAAAGTGTCATCTTACGGCTTAAATGAACTAACTGCTTATTTGAATATAATGTTCACATATTTGTAAAACTGGCTGTGTCATATAATTTAGATAGTAACTTATAGTTTCTCAGGATCTTTTCCGTAGCCAGGCATTGTGGCTCATGTCTGTAATGTCAGTAAGTCAGAGACTCAGGCAGGAGCAATGCCAAAAGCAGAAGGCCAGACTGGGCTACTACATAGGGCTTTCCTCAAAAGACCACTCCACCCACCCCCAAATGCTTTTCTTGTGCTATGCAAGTTAATGTCTATTCTATCACCAAAATTAACCAAAGTTTAAATCTCATTTGGTTTTTATTACCTATATATCAGTAGTGTCAAGAAAAAAGTTCAAAAGACACACAAGCACAGATGCAGCACAAATAGTACCACCAGATCCATATTTTTTTTCTTTAGCCAAGAATAAAATAGGAGCTAGAGAGATGGCTCAGTGGTTAAGAACCTTGTATTATTATTGTGTTCTTGCAGGGGATCAGAGTTCTATTCCTATCACCCAGATCAACTATAATTCTAGCTCTAGGGGATAAGAAGCCTCTGACCTCCACAGACACATACACGTAAAAAAAAAAAAAAGTAGGTTTTTCCCCCCTGTAATAATTATTTAAAAAAGCTTATAAAATAAAGTCAGAGAAGTCAATCAATTTATAACCCTAAAGAAATTTAGAGAAAAAAAGAAATTACTGAAAGATATGGAATATTCCAATAATGAATAGTTTGTTATAACAAAAATTTGACCATTAGTTGTGGCAAACTATTTCCTTACAGAAATAAATGCACATTATCTATATTTAGTAAGATAACATCATAGGGCAATATACAGCTATTTCCACAGCTAATTACATAATGGAAAGTGGAAACGTTTGCTGTTTCCACACCCCAAGCCAAGGTATATAATTATCTTTGCCAAATGTTCAGCAATCTACAGAGTTTGAGTGCATGAGACATCGATGGCCAGCACTACATCTGTTTTAGGGACATTTGTGTAAGAAAAAGTAAGAACTCTAACCGAGTCTATAATCCTGTAGAAATGTGGTTTAGACTTTTATTTAAAATAGAAAAATGGCAATTTATTGGAGTTTTTTGGAAACTAAAATTTGCCACTAGAATATTTAAAATATTTAAAGATACTACATCAAAGAATAGTGAAAAAATTTAGGCACAAATATTCCATTTTTTTGCAGATTTTTCGTTCACCATTGTATATACCTTAAATGATATCTTTATATAAAGCAAAATAAGTAAAACTATATATATAAAACACTCACACATAAAAACCCTATGTTTTTTTTTTATAGTGCTTTCCATTTCCATTGGTTGATTTGGATCTTAAAAGACGTGTCTCTATGCTATGAAGAGGACTATGCAGGTTCCAGAAACTTTCAGCCTTGGTGGTGAAAGCCAGGGAGCTCCCAGAACTGCAAACACTTTTCCTGTTCTATAACTGGATCCAAGGACAGTCTTCAGAAACAATTCCTCAAATAGGAACCATACCTTTGGAGATGGCTCAGGGGAAAGGATTAAGAGCTTAGGTGTACACAAACTTGAAAAACTACATGGCCTAAGCATGTGAAAAGGAAATGCTTGGTCCCTATGTATAGAATACATATGCGTCCTTGGTTGACAAAGGAACATTTAGTTTGTTTCAGAAAAATAAAATCAGAAAATACAAGGAAGGACAGACATCAGTATAATGAAAGCCTCTGCCCTGCAGACTATCAAAGCAGATGCTGAGCCTGATGGCCAACAGTTGGGCAGAGTGAATAGAATTTTATGTAAGAAGTGGGAAATAGTAAGAGCTGGAGAGGACAGGGTCTCCACAAGGAGAGCAAAAGAACAAGAAAATCTGAACACAGGGAACTTCCCAGAGACTCATACTCCAACCAAGGACTATTCATGGAGATAACCTAGAACCCCTGCACAGATGTAGCCCATAGCAGTTCAGTGTCCAAGTGGGTTACACAGTAATGGGAAGAGGGACTGCCTCTGACATAATCTGATTGGCTTGTTCTTTGATCACCTCCCCCTGAGGGGGGAGCAGCCTTACCAGGCCACAGTAGAGGACAATGCAGCCACTTTTGATGAGAACTGATAGACTAAGATCAGAAAGGAGAGGAGAACCTCCCCTATCAGTGGACTTGGGGAGGGGCATGCATGCAGAAAGGGGAGGAGGGAGGGGCTTATGGGGTGATACAAAATGAATAAAATATAATAAGTAAATAAATAAATAAATAAATAAATAGAGATGAATGCTTGAAAGAATCTCCGAGGTCCTCTCTGAAGGCAGCACTGCACTGACAATTGCCAAAATGCCAGATTATAAACACAAGGTAAAGTAAAATTATAAATTATTCCAGATCTCTTGTGTGGACTTAAGCAACTCATCACATCAAAATACCTTTTGTTTAATAGAGGAAAGTATTTATGAGCAGGAAGAGTAGTGGCACAGAAGGAAGAGGCAGTGTGAGCACTGTAGAAGGGCTCCTTTAAAGATGGAATCTGAAAATGCAGTTAGGTTGCAAAGAGAACAGAAAACAAAAGTTGTACTTATCACACTGCCAATCAAACAGACATAGGTCAATAAATGTGCAAAAACTGATGCCTTTAGTTGCTTTAGAAAGTAAAGGTTGGATACAAAAAATAGAACATTTCATAAAAACAAAGAACTACTTCTCAAGTCATGTGAGTTCAACATTCACAGGTGATTTCCTCTCCATTTTGTTTAATGATAATGTACATATTCAAGCAATTGTTTATTAACCTAACAGAGTAATTCTATACAGTGTAACTAACAAATTGCACAAAAAGTCCTCTAGGGCCCCAGGTTCAATCAGAAGTCCTGGCAAATAAATTTAAGAAAGAGAAGTAGTGGATAGCTGTGTGTCCTGAGCAAATAATAAATTTAACTTAAGAGATACTAATTTCCACTACACTCAGAGCTCAGCATTCTCTACCTACATTTTCTGGCCAACTTGACAACTACTTGAAGCACAAAGCTCTGAATAAAAGCTACAGGAATGTCTTTCTCTGTGGCCTAGCAAGGCTGCTCCTCCCTCAACTAGCCAGTCATTGAGTTCATGTCAGAAATAATCCTTGTCCCACTTACTAGGAAACCCACTTGGATACTGAGCTACCATGGACTATATCCAAGCAGGGGTTTTAGGTTATATCCATGCATGGTCCTTTGTTGGAGAAACAGTCTCATAGAAGACCCCTGTGCCCTGATATATTTGGTCCTTGTGGAACTCCTGTCCCCTCTAGGTCATACTAACTCTCTCTTCTTTCATATGATTCTCTGCACTCTGCCAAAGGTTTGGTTAGGAGTCTCAGCATCTGCTTTGATACACTGCTAGGTAGTCTCAGATAAGGACATTGCAGCCAGTCCTGAAGATACCTGATAAGCTAGGGTCAGATGTAAGGGGACGAGGACCTCCCCTACCAGTGGACTTGGAAGGGGGCAGGGAGGAGATGAGGAAGGGAGGATGGGATGGGGAGGGGGCTATGGCTGGGATACAAGTGAATGACCTGTGATTAAAATAAAATAAAATAAAATAAAATAAAATAAAATAAAATAAAGAAATCTACAGGAAAATGGGAACCCAAACTGAGCGTGTCATGGGAATCAGCTTAAAAGGGCATCAGGTTACAAGAACACAAAAACTAAAGTATATCCTATAACAATGTAAATATGTAACTTTGAAAATTAGCCAAGTTGTGTCATCAAAGAACACTGAGGAACAAAAGCATCTAACTATTCCCACATCACACTACACTTGGCTATCAAAGCCCTTTAAACTGCAAAAAGAATGACCACAAAGGTCCAGTTATAGAGGACAGATGATGACTGATTCCTCTATCTCTGTTATCAAAACAAATCAAAGTGTAAGTATTCTATGCAAGATATTAACTTACTCATTTACCTCTGTAACAATCCTTTTACAAGTTTTCCCCCACCTTGATTCCAAGTTTAATCAAGATTCCCTACTGCACTTGTTTGTTAAGTTTCTGTGTTGATTAATTTTATTATTGCTGTAAACAAAGGACCTGATAGTTAAGACTTAAGGAAGGCAAGAGTTATGTTACTTAGGATTTAGGTGACTTCAGTCCATTATGGTGGGTAAGCTGTAATGGATAAAAACTGGAAAAGGACCAAGCCAGAGAAAGATAGAGACAAACACACACACACACACACACAGAGAGAGAGAGAGAGAGAGAGAGAGAGAGAGAGAGAGAGAGAGGTAGAAAGACAGAGAGACAGATAGTCCTCAAGGACATGCTCTCCATGAGCTACTTCCTCCAAAGATACTATCTTCCATAGTATTATCACCTCAGGCACTGTATGGAAAATTTTAATCCAGGATTGGGCATAATGAGCCACATCTATAATTGTAGCACTTAGGAAGTAGCAGACCAGTTCAAGGTCATCCTCTGTTACAGAGTGAACTTGAAGCTAACCTGGGATATAGAAGAACCTCTCTCAAAAAAGAAAAAAAAATTCTTTTCTGGGCTAATCTATTTGGTGCTCTGTAGGCCTCTTGTATCCGATAGGCATCTCTTTCTTAATATTGGAGAAATTTTCTTCTATGATTTTGGTAAAAATATTTTCTGGTCCTTGGAGCCAGGCCTATTATTCTTAGGTTTCTTTTTTTCATTGTGTTCTTGATTCCTTAGATGTTTTGTGTCACAATTTTTTCTTTTTTTTGGATTTAACAATTTCTTTGATGGATGCATCAATCTTTTCCATTGTGTCTTCTACACCTGAGATTCTTTCCTCTATCTCTTGTATTCTGTTGGTGATGCTTACCTCTGTAGTTCCTGTTTTCTTCCCTAAGTTCTTCCTCTCCAAGATTTCTTCAGTTCTGTGCTTTCTTTGATGTTTCTATTTCCATTTTCAGATCTTGAACTGTTTTGTTGAATGCTTTCATCTGTTTGTATTTTCCTGCCTCTCATTAAATATTTGTTCAATTCCTTCACCTGTTTTAACTTTCCTGTATTTCTTTCAGTGATTTATTTATTTCCTCTCTTAAGGCCTCAATCTGTTTATCTGTACCTTCCTGTATTTCTTTACAGATTTAATTCCTTTCCTCCATTACCATCTTCATAAACATAGCTTTAATGTCATTTTCTTGGGTTTCAGTTATGTTAGAGTATCCAGGGCTGCTTGCCTTGGTATAAATGGGTTCTACCCCAAGACCCAACTATCTCACTCCTGGTCATATACCTGAAAGATATTCTACCATTCAACAAGGACATTTGCTCAACTATGTTCATAGCAGCTTTATTTGTAAGCCAGAATCTGGAAACAACCTAAATGTCTCTCAATAGAAGAATGGAAAAAGAAATTGTGGTACATTTACACAATGGAATACTACCCAGCTATTAAAGACAAGGAAACCTCGAAATTTGCAGGCAAATGGATGGAACTAGAACAGATCATCCTGAGTGAGGTATCCCAGAAGCAAAAAGACATGTGTGGCATACACTCACTTATAAGCGGATACTAGCCATATAATATAGGATAAACATACTAAAATCCACAGACCTAAAGAAGCTAAATAACAAGGAGAGCTCTAGAATGGATGTTTAATTCTCATTCAGAAGGGCAAAAAGAATAGGCACCTGAAGGGGTGGAAGAGAGGGAACAAGGATGGGAGCCTACCAAAGATATCCTCTGAAAACAGGATGGGGTGGGGAGGAGGGACGATGGAACTGGGAGATGAGAAAGGAGTCTACAGGTGGGATACAAAGTAAATAAATTGTAAATAATAACAATGAAAGAGAAAGGGTCTCACTATGCACCAAACTCTCCATCTCCTGTCTCTATCTCCTGTCTCAGCCTTTAGAATATATGGGACCATAGGCATGGATCACTGTGTCCAGTTGTTGCAGACCAAATTTATTATTTAATAGTATTGTGTCACTTTAAAAAATGAGAAAATGGAGGTAACTACTTCTAGCTCTCTAAAATTCAGGGCTAGGTAAAGCCAGATTCCTTAGATCTAGGACCTGTAGTCTATATTCATACATTAGTATAGAATCAGTTTATAGACTCTGAGAAACCTCAAAAGTATTTTAAAAGAATCCACAAGATCAAGCAGTTATAGTAATAATATTATGCTGTGATGTGCCTTTTCACTGTTTTGACATCTGCAGTGATGATATAAAGCAGTAGATAAACCCTGAACTCTATCATACATTCAATGATAGCAAACTGTATGATAAAGGCCTTTGATTTTTGCATCTTGTCAGGCACTCAGTAGTGATTAAAACTAAGGCTTGTTTCAACTAATATCCTAACAAAAATGGAAAAATTCTTTAACTTTTTCAAATTTCAACCTTTTGCCACAATATTCTTTGGGATAGACCACTCATCCTGAACACAAAAGCATAACGGTTGTTTTGGGGAAAAACACTTATGCAATTATTTCAATTGTGAGCTGAAACAGTAAGATTCTTTAGAAAGAACAACCCACAAGTTTTAAAGCTTTGATTCTTTTGATTAGGCAACACTGTGAGTTTCTCATCTCAAGTAAGACTAGAAATTTCTGTTAACAGTAATAATGTGAGTATTCAATAGAAAATCAGCTTTTAAAAAATTAGAACCCCTGCTGTGAAACTGATCAAACAGTGAAAGACATCTCTGGAGATCAGTGATAATTTTGTACAAATGTGATTTTTTCTATGACAAAATACATTAACGCTTGGGAGGTCAGTGTATCTTTCCAAATCAATACTTTCCAAATGACCAATGCATAATGTTATAAAGCCAAGAATGGGCAAATAATTCATTCAAAGTGTCAAACAAACAATGGGTTTTAATGGAAAACAAGTTATGAAGAGCTTATTGATTTGGTTTTAGATTTCACATTATCCATAGCACAAGAAATTATTACCTGTTGGATTTGGTACAGCATCAAAGGATAATTACCACAATTATCTGAAAAGGATGCTAAATGTCCTTCCTTCCTCCAACTACATATTTATATGAAGCCAGATTTTTTTCTACTGCAACTTAACCAAAACAACTCAGCACATACAATGGATTGAATGAAGAAGCATATACGACAGACACTCCTTCTGTCTTCTTTTAAGCCAGTCATTAAGGAGTCTGGCAAAAACATAAAACACTACAACCCTTCTAAATGTTTTTAGGTTTTTTGGTTTTTTTTGGTCTGAAATGGATGCTATTTCTGTAAAGAGCTATAGTAGAGTCTTATTACTATTTCAAAAATATTTAATACATTTAAAATTTTTCACTTTAATTTCTAATAAAGAAATAATTAATAAAACAACCCAAATAATTAAAGCTCTTTGGAGTCCTTAATAATTTCTATGATTTTAAATAATCCCAAGACCAAAAAGTTAGAGGGTGTTAAAGGGAAGCCACACAGTCTCTCTTCTCCACAGGACAGTAAGCATATACACACAGTTGACTTTAGGGACAGGAGACTCCAGCCTTTGACTTCTTTTATGTTTTGGAGCTTTGTAGGACAAAGTAGGACACCCCTACCCACATATAAATACCACTCTTCAGTGCTGAAAACACAGGGACTAGCAGACATGGAAATCATCCTAGCAACTGTAATCCTTCAATTCAATAAAGCACTGGTAGTTTAAAAGGGGGTGACGTCTTAACTAATCTGCAAACAACAATACATAATTGGGAAGCTAAATGGATCAAAAGGCCAGCAAACCTAGTTGAACAATCTTGTGCAGAAGAAAAAAAAATCTAATGTGTGATTTTCAAATGAACTGTATCTCAAAAAGACAAACAAACAACTAAAATCCAGTACTGACATAAGCCCTGGATGATTTAACAGTCACCTAGTCAAACTTTTCAGGAGACAGCTGGAACATAATCACCTTAAAATGTATTCTTATCACATGTCAGGTGGTCATTAATTCCTTCCTTAGACTTGCTCTGAAATCACTACCACAATTGTTTGTAGCCCTCAAAAGTATATGTTCTCATACACAGTTCTAGTGACATTTCATAGGTACTGCACATGTACATACTGTGTACAGATACAGATCTGTCTATATCTATCTGTCTCTCTCTATATATCCACATATACAGCCATAATGACATTTCATGAACAATGCACACACATGTACTGTGTATAGATACAGATCGCAAGATATGTCCTCATAAACAGTCCTAATGACATTTCATAGACATTACACACATACATACAGATCACAAGATATATATCCACATATACAGCCATAATGACATTTCATAGACTCTGCACAAGCATGTACTAGCTACAGATACAGATCACATGTTTAATTCTTGGCATCACTGTTCTTTCACAGTTCCAAATTAAAATTTTCAAATTAGGGAAAAGCAATTATTAATTATATTGACTGTTTCTAAAGGAAATTTTTTCCTAAATTCTAAATAAATACAAATATGATTGCAGTCATGAAGGGCTTACAAACTGAGTCAGTAAGCATCCTGTCACTGAGCCGGTAATTCTAAAACTGGAAGTTGACTGAATCCCCTGGACTTGATAATTAACCTTACAAGTAAAACGAGTCACAGACAGTTCAGGTAAGGATTGTTTATGGAAACCTAAACCTAGAAAAATCATTTTTTGTAAAAAAATGACATCAACAGTTTTATCTCTTACATAGCCTTAGATCTCCTTTTACTTCATGCAATTACTGGTATTTTCATTTTTATGATCAGAACATTTACTCCTCCGTGCACAGGGTAGATGGACATTTAGTACACCACAGAGCACTGTTGTTGTGACGAGTTTCCTTAAGGCTGCTTCTTGGCCTGTTGTTTTATCTGTACCCTTAACTACTGTGAGGTCAAGAAAATGCTGTGAGATTAGTGGCTGCCTCAAAGCATAACATGCTGCTTTAGACCGTTGAGGGGTAGGTTTCAGGGGACACTACAGCATATCAGATTTACATTCAGCGAGCTATACTATCAGTGACAAAGCGATCTTCAACGAATGAGCTAACCCTCCAAGACCACCTGCAACCTGAGCATTAGGCT
The DNA here is from genome assembly GCF_030254825.1 of Meriones unguiculatus. Taxonomy (NCBI): domain Eukaryota; kingdom Metazoa; phylum Chordata; class Mammalia; order Rodentia; family Muridae; genus Meriones; species Meriones unguiculatus. The sequence continues at coordinate 79,351,535 of NC_083354.1, forward strand.
CTGAACACTTAGGTCCTCTCATACAGGAACCTCACCAGCAGGATTAGTACACTTAAAACTATGAAGGCCCTCTATATGTCTCTTGACTCTTCTGTCCTATAAAGACATTTCATAAAAACGGCCTTCTATGAACAAGGACGCGGCACTTAACACAGACTCCCACACTCCCCAGGTTCCCTAACTGTGAGGAAAAGAAAATTTCAGTTGTATTTAAGTCAGCTATGGCATTTTGCTATAGCATCCTAAATGAATTAGGTCATTAGGAGAAAATTAACATGGGTTTTCCAACTTTAAGTTCTTCAATTTTACTAATTGTGAACATCTGGCAAAGAGTGACTAAGTGAAGCAGAAGATTAAGTACTATTTAATGGTAAAACAACAGTGGCATTAATGATTCATCCTAACTATTTAAAAAGTAAAAACTACATTATTGTTCTTTAAATTAAAAATGTCATACAGTAACATGAATAAACAGTCATCAGATCACTTGAAATTTCCAGTATATTAGAGAATATCTTTTTGTATGTAATTCCTAGAAAACATAGGAAATATAATTGATATAATTTAAACAGATACAACGTATCAAATGCCTATTAACGTGTTATTACAGCAACGTAGTAAGATGGGTACTGTTTCCTTTAACCTAAGAAACTGAGGGCAAGAGAGACAAAATAATTCATACAAAAATATCAAGTTCAAAACCTGTATACCTGATACTCTAACTTATGTGTCTTTAACTCCAAAGCAATATCCTCTCCTCTACACTATTTCTGATTCCTACATATTAGCTCCTTTTTCAGAGTCAAGCTTTACTAATGACAATAGAAAAAGGAAAAGAGCATAAATCTTTCAATAAATCTTACATAAACACAGTTTTAATAACTGCAGCTATGGATAAATCTAATAAAATGAGTTCTGAGGTACGGTAAGACACTCAACCAGACAGGTTCCAGGACCTTCCAAATATCAGACTTAAGTGATACAATAAATCTACTGAAACCTAAGAAGGTTATCTCAGCCTCTTTCCTAGACACAGCTGAAATGTCTAACTTTATACTACATAAATTGTAAATTAAACTGAAAAAGCAAGTACACTGTTTAAAGGAATACAGGGAAATCTAAAGGAAGAGCCCAGAGATCTTCACATATTAAAGTATCAACACTGGACACCTTCATTTTTTTTAAGGGGAGTAAGCTAAGAATGAAATGCTGATTTGATTTTTTATTTCTATAACTTTGTCTATTCTTGAGATGAAACAATAAAATTTTCCCAAATACAGATAAAAATATTCAGAAAAAAATTAGTAAGTCCAAAAATACTTATAACTAAAATGCTTGGACAGTAAAAAAAAGAAAACAAAAACCTAACACAGAAGACATAAAACTAACAGTTATATTATGACCTGCAGTGAAAGCCAAGTAGAAAATTATGACTAAGATTACAAGGAATAGTCAATGCACTATACAGTCAGAACTTGCTATGTGCTCTTAGTTTTTCAGGAAGGTACTCCCTTCCAAAAATCTGATCTATCAAGGAATTTTCAAATTATTTGGTGTAATTTAAATAATAATGCAAGTTTAAGGCAGCATTTATGGGAGCCACTTCTAGAACAATCTAAACAACTACAGCAGAATTCACATTCTTTTCAGTGCTTGTGGAACAGTTAACAAGATATACCATATGCTGAGCCAAAGAACGAAGTATTATACAAATTCAAACAGAGCATGGCCCCTGACTAAGTGAAATAAATTTAGACATCAGCTGAAAAATTCTGAGATATCTGGAAATTACACAGGACACTGCATCATGTACAGGTTAAGAAAGACGCAACAGGGAATTTGAGAAATATTCTCTCCGAAAGGAAAACAAAAGCATAATTTCTCAGTTCCACTCCAATCAAAGAAATCACCTTTGGGAGAGGGAAAAGGTAGATTATTATTACCAAGAATTGGTTCATTTGATTATGGGTACTGCTGTGTAAGTGTGAAGCCTATAGAGCAAGCAGGCCATCAGTTGGGACAGCCTGGAACTTTGGGGGCATGGACTGAAGCTGCTTCCAGATGGAATTTCTTCAGAGAAACCCCAACATTCCTTTTAGGCTTTCAACCAACTGAACCAGGCCACCAGACATCTGGATTACCTGCTAACTAGCAGACTCAACAATTATATTACATAGACTTTATCACATCCACAAATTTGCTTTGCATATGTCTGAATAACTGCTATCTGCAGCCTAGCCAAGTTTGCATATAAAAAGTCGATCATCAGAATAACAAGTAAAATTAGTGAGATGGAGAAAAGGCAGTGGTGAGGGGATATCTGAGGTGTTAAATGCATCAGGAAGAAGTTCCAAACCAATGGCCAAAGCTTCAATCAGAAATTTGGAAAACAAACAGGACAGAAGAAAAGAGGAAAGAAAAGGAACAAATTAACTACATGAAAGGAGCAGGCAGATTTCAGACAAACTATATACAATAGAGACATAATACAGGTATTTCAAAGACTTGTTTCTTGGGTAGTGGGATTGAACCTAGGGCCCTCACACATCATGACGGTTGCTTTCCATGGAGTTGCATACCCAGCCCTCTTTTTAAGAAAAGATCTCATTAAGTTGCCCAGGCTGATCTTGAATCTGCAATGCACCTGAATCAGTTTCATCAACAGTACTGGGATTACACCCCTGCCAGCTTCAAAGACTTGTAATGATGTATAAAATTTGCCAATCGAAAAAACCTAGCCATAGCCTCTCTCTTCTTACATGGTCAAGACAGAACTTTCATAGAAGCAAAAGCTAGCCTTAAAGGTAGTTCAATTCCTTTGATTTCCTTTTTCTTTTTTTATGCATGTGTGCACGGGTGCATGTATGTATGTTTGTGTGTGGTATGTACATATTTCATTGTATATACATATATGTACACATGTATGCATATGTATATGAAGGCCAAGAGGTGATGTCAGGTGTCTTCTCTAATCACTTCTCCACCTTATTTTTTGAAATGAGGTCTACCACTAAAATGGCAGTCACTGATTGGGCTCCACTAGTTGATCAGCAAGCAGTAGGGGCTCTTCCTGTCTCCATCTTCCCAGCTCTGAGATTACTGGTACACAAGGTCATGCCTGGAGTTTTATGTGAGCCCTGGTGACCTAAGCTCAGGTCCTCATGCTGGTGTGGTAAGTACATTTCTGTTTGAGTCATTCCTCCAGGCTCCAATTCCTTCATTTTCAAGAAAACATTCAAAGTCAAGTAGGAGGAGGTGAAGGTAAAACATGTATGTGCAAAACCTAGAATTTGGGTTCTTAACCCACCTCTGTAGTTCCTGTGGCAACATACCGTGTGTCCTGGTTTCCTTGAATATTACTGGGAAATCTGTACACTTAGGCCACTATGCTATAGTCACAGGATAAAATGTTATCATATGTATCTGCCCCATTTCTTTCTTTGTGAAAATTTATATTTTTTATGATGGTAAAACATAAATTTTAGGCTCAATATATTTGTTTTGCTTTAAGTTCTTCCATAGGCTAACATATAAAGCACCTTTTGGTCAATCAGAACCTCCTCCACTGAAATATCTACTAAAAGCATAAAAATGAACAAAATGAAACAAAAATAACCAACAAACAAAACTTCCTTCAAAAGGTTAAAGATATGAGACATTTATTCTTCATGGCTCCCCCAGAGCAGAAGGCCCAAGTGGCCTATCCCAGTTTGATTTTAGCCATCACAAACTAAGCTAAAATTCCAATTCCCAATCTACATACCATCTCAGATTCCTCTTTACTACTCACTCATCATTTTGTCAATTCCAATTATTAGGTATTGTTGTCCACAACATTTTAAACTTCTTTCTTGGCACATCAAACTTCAAAAATGGTAAATATTCTAGCAAAATCACAAGAGTAGAATAAAAAAAAACTTTATTGCTAAAGTTGCATTTTTAAAAGGACATTTTATATTTATTTTCCTTAGGAAGATTTAAAATCTGTTTGTTAGTGCTATGTTTAAAAAACACATTGATCTTTTAAAAAGCAAAGTTTTTTTCAAAGCAATGAATGTCACCCAATTCTAAACAAGGACATTCATCTCTCTAAAATAAAACAGTTGCGTATACTAGCTAAAGTTAGAATGTTATCTTTTAAATTTGTTTTCTTGAGTACATGTAGATAATCATGTTTGTAGATGAGCTATTTCTGTTTCATGAAGTTGTCATAAAATTTTTATTATAAACAAGATGTTCTGAGGAATAATATTTTATAAGCATCCAAAATTAAACAAACAAAATAAAAATAGTAAATACTGATTCAAGTAAAATGTCATATATTAGCAAACCCATTTTGAAATAAAAGATTTTCCTTCTTTTTCTGCAGAAAAATTATCCACATATTTTCTACTCATTCCAGTCTGGGTTCTGGTTGCTGGCATTATAATCCTCCTTTAAATACACCTTCAGAAAAATGACCTTAGCTAGCCTGAAATTTACGTTAGAGTGTACAGTCTATACCATCTGATAATGTTTTATCATATTCATGCTCACAAGTTAATCAATAAGTGCATCTGATACAACTGCATTCTCTGGAGTCAAGAGAGATTGTGAGGTAAGACAATAGGGTTCTTATGAAGGATGGTAGCCATTAATCCAGTAGTTAGGCTCTTTCCCCAGGAACTGGGTTTATTTCTTCCACTTCAGTAGTATTATATAATCTCAGTATATATAGGCCCTTAAATACTACCCAGTGTACTATATACGTTTAGTGACTATTAGCAATTGCTTAACAAATAAATTTTTCAACTTTACAAATGTCATAGTTGAAAAAAGTAATACAAAGTGGCCTGTCCTGAAATTATAATCGAGAGAACTAGACTCTAGGGAATCAAAGGCCATTTACATTTTATCAATGTAAGCCATCAGTGGCATCATGTTTGAAAAGTAGTATTATATGTAATTTTTATTTGACTTCACTAAAACCCTACTAAGACAAGAAGAAAAGATACTAATCTTACCTAAAGATACAGACATAATCTGAAAAAGCACTAATTTACTCTGATTTCATTTATAGTTAACAACCCTGAGGTCTGCACAGGATCACAGTTCCTACTAAACTGAATAATTCACTATTCAAATAATAGCTAAGATAGAACTAGATATAAATCTGTGTTCATCCGGTCAGTAGTAGATTCATGCCTGTCCTTGAGCCACACTACCTCATTCATTGATGTGCTCTATAACTGAGTTTCAAATAATAGAAAGTAAAATAGCAAATTATAGTAATTTTATCAAACCTTCCTATTTATACTACTCCTGTCAAAAGATGTGAAAAATCCAATATTCTCCCACCTTTGAATCTTTCCAATTCATTTATTCAGTTTGAGAAAAGTCTGATCTATGTTTGTTGTGGTACATTTGATGCATATACAAATAAAGTTAAGTGTGCTATATTTAAGCTTTATTACCCTAAAAGTTCCCTTGTGCTTTGGTCCCAGCCTGTCTTTCCAGCTTCATTTCCAAGCATACCCACTATTTCTAGTCAGAACACCCAGTACTTTCCTTAGTTTCCTCTGTTGGAAGTTCCCTTTCCCACCAGCTTCCTCTTATTCAAACCTTACTTCTTCTTCAAGGACCAGGATTAATTCAAGCAGACTTCCTGATCCATAAAATTAAAATTTAGCTCTCCTTCCCACAAGAAGCTACTGAGTTCTGCGAACTTGTGTTTCACATTGCGTTCCCTGTGCTCAGAGGGCTCTGTCAGGCTCAGCTAGGAGCTTTTGGGCGTGGAGATAGTATCCTTACATCGACCACAAGACCCTGTAGATATCTGGGGGTGGGGTGTGAAATGTAAAGCACCTAGCAAACAAAGTGCTGCCTTAGCATAGGTTTCCACTGAGTTTGTGTCCTTAACCTCTTGGCTCCCTCCTTAGCACTACAAGGGTGAGCTTTCTAAAAGGAAACTTAATTGTGTTACTTTCCAATTTAATCTCCATGTTGTCCTCTACCATCTAAAGGATAGAGCTCAGGTTCCAACTATACAACTCAGGGCTTGCTCATCATGATCTGTGCTAATCTACTTCTATAATGTTTCTGCCCCAACTCCTGAAGACATGAATATCGATGTACATAACTCACTCAGCTCTCATGGTATCAAATCCTCACCTATTCTCTGCATCCTTGATACACAACCTTAACATCCCACCTGGTAAACCAAACCCAGGATTTATAACACAGTGGTCAAACAACTCTAGTTCAGGTTTAATACTATACAAAAGAATTCCATTTCTCTAATCAGATGGAAATGCAACAATCAGTAAAAAAAAAATGCTGAAAAGCAGATGCACTACTGTAGCAGAAAGCACTATATGGAGGCCAGCAACTATGTTGTTGGAAAACTGGAGTTTTCAACCTTGACAAAAGGCCAGGTGAGGTGAATCCCTTCAGTATAGTCTACTTACATGTTTGATTTATAGTTTTGTAAGGTTTTGAGTGCTTGAATTTTGTTTTACCTGTTCAAATGGCAGGTATTCATCTACACTAATCTACAGCAATTTCAGTGTTCATAAAGAGTAAAGATCTATACATTATGAATTATCAAACATTGTAGGATATTAGTGAAGACTTTTGCTTTGAAAAAAACAGACTAAAATTAATTTTTTTCAAATACAAATATGCCTTTTATACTGTTTTTATTTCTAAGAAAACTTTACAAACCAGTGTTTATGAAAAATACTTTTAGTTGTTTTGTAGTCTGTGGATTGAATCCAGGGTGTACTGTATCCTAGGCAAGTGTTCTTTCACTGAGTTAAATCCTCAGCCCATTTTTAAAAAAATGCTTTATTAAAACAGAGCCTCAATGGGCTGTCCCAAGCTGGTCTTGAAATCACTCTGCAAGGCAGACAGGCCAGCCTTGGGATATTCCTGCCTTAGCTTCCAGAGCAGCTAGTACATAAGCAGATGCTACTGCTCCTAGCTTATAAGGAGTTTTTATACACAGCAGGGTATTTGGAATGACCTGAATGCAATGAATTTAGGTAATTTAAAATCAACTCCTGCTACAATCTTATGTACATCGCAAACAGCTTATCTACCCTGAGGCTGCATTCTCCAGCAGGCTGGTATCCTAGGTTGTCTCCAGGCCACACATAAGGACTTTAGCAGATGTTTTGTCCCTTTGACCCCAATCAACTGACACATCACAAAAATAAAACTAAGAAGGCAAAAACAGAGCATCTTCACTTGGTCTCTTCTAGAAGCCACTGTCTTCTATCAATATCTCAGTTATATTATTAGAAAAGACAGTAATCTGCAATCCGACTTGCTTTTAACATTATTTACCACATTCACCTTTCTTCCAATATATACGAAACGGTTAAGCAACAAGCATATTTTCAATAATAATTGACTGACTAGAAAAGCTGAGTAAAGACCTCTACCCATCTGGTAAAATGGAAGCACATTTTATTCCAAAAGTCTTCTCATAATATATAGCATGGGCAACCAACCAAACAAAAGGTAAAGAAAAGAAAAACATTACTTTTAAAACTTCAGTGGAATATTAATAAACTCTACCTGTGAATACAAACAATGAACATAAGACCAAATAAGTAAGGCTGATGAATGAAAGTTTTCTTAGTCTTCAAATCATAGTGCATTCTCTCCTGCAGTGGAGATTAGAAAGCCTCACCTACCTTTACAATATATGTACTTTCACAGATTTGCTACTGACATTTTTGTAGGTAACAAGGCAAGTACATATAAATTTCACTTAAAACTAAATCTTAACAGCAGGATATAAAATACAAGGATCTCTAACAGTCCAGTCTTTGTTTCTGGCCAACACTGTATTTGATTGAACAATCTGAAGCCACATCAAGACTTTTTCTTTTTAACTCCTTGCACAAAGCTGTTTTTTTTTTTTAGATATTTCAAGTTACTGTAAATATTTTGAACAAATAAGCATATCTAGAAAACTTCTAATAACTTTTAATGATTAATAGAACTAAAAAGATAAACACTTAACACAAAGGAAAGGAAATGGAAAAATATTACATAAAGTTCAGTTAGGAAAACTCTTATAGAATCAAGAAAAATCAAACGCACAGCAGATAACAAATCTAACTTCCTATCGTTGAGTACGTATATCTTTGATCTAATGAATTTCTAAAATAGATAGAGAATACAAATTAAAAAAAAATATTTTTTATCAAGGCCAGCCTGGCCTACAAAGCGAGTCCAGGACAGTCAAGGCTACACAGAGAATCCCTGTCTCGAAAAACCAAAACTTAATTAAAAATCAACCTGCTTCAACCCCCATAAAAATTATTTAACAAGTTAAATGAATATCCACCTTTTTAGTCAGAACAGAAGCCTGTCAGTTACATTCTGAGACTGTTTGAACAAGATAATGCTTAAAAAGCAGTTAAGTCAATACCACACGTTTGACAACAAAAAGCAGACTAAGTTAACAACACAGTTAGGAAGTAAGGACAGGCAAATGAATTATGGAGCTATAAAATATCAAATAGAAAAAAATCATAAAGTTAACCTTTAAAAATCTGGGAACTCACTACCCACTTATATGTTTCAAAGGAAAAACAGAAATCTTATTTAAGGTTTAAAACACATAGGTACATTTGATGGCAAGTAGCTTTTATATCAACATACTTGCACACGTACAATGAAAGGACTGAGATAGCTGGTTTACTTACAGCAAAGTAGTGCCAGCCAGGGGGTTGGAAGAACAGCAGAATAATACTAACACATTAAAGGTGGCAAAGGATGAGATCATGCTAGAGAATTCTGTGATGTTTTTCTTCAGACCTGGTCATTCTTAATAGTTTATACTGTACCTGATTTGAAAAGGTTGACCTAAGTGAAGAAATTCTTCAATAAAATCAAATCTATTAATTTAGATGATTCATATTAATGAAGTACTATATTAGTGTTTCTGAAAATTTAAAAACTTAGTTGAAAATTGGATTTACTTTGTTTTTCCCCCTTGTTTACTTGTTCAGAAACAAGATCTTACTATGTAGTCCATGCTGACATTAAACTTATGATTTCTTGCCTCAGATATCCAAATGCTAGGGTTACAGGCATGAGCCACTGTTGCTAACTTTACAAAGTAGACTCCTAAACTACACACTAGAACTACAGAGGTGGGTTTTGTCTGTTGTAAGAAGAATAGGTCCTAACAATTTCATCAGAGTTGATGAAAGTCAAACATACTTGATAAATTTTCCTAAGGCCACTGGGTGTGTACTCAGAACAGGGATAAGGCACTCATTTCAAAAGTACAGTCTGAGATGGCCTCTCCCAAGGCACTTGAGTAGGGAAAGGAAGGAATGGTTTCAAAGAACAGTGCTGACCAGATGATATGATAGTCTACATGAGCGACCCCAAAAATTCAACCAGAGAACTCCTTCAGCTGATAAACACCTTCAGCAAAGTGGCTGGATACAAAATTAACTCAAAAAAATGAGAAGCCCTCCTGTATACCAAAGACAAAAGGGCTAAGAAAGAAATTAGAGAAACAACACCTTTCACAATAGCCACTAATAACATAAAGTACCTTGGAGTGACTCTAACCAAGCAAGTGAAAGACCTGTATGAGAAAAACTTCAAGTCTCTGAAGAGAGAAACTGAAGAAGATGGAAAGATCTCCCATGCTCATGGATCGGTAGGATTAACATAGTGAAAATGGCTATTCTGCCAAAAGCAATCTACAGATTCAATGCAATTCCCATCAAAATACCAACACAAGTCTTTATAGATCTTGAGAGTAAAATTATCAACTTCATATGGAGAAACAAAAAACCCAGAATTTCCAAAATGATCCTGTACAACAACAGATCATTTGGAGGCATCTCCATCCCCGATCTCAAGCTGTACTACAGAGCAATAGTAATAAAAATGACATGGTATTGGTATAGAAATAGAATAGTGGATCAATGGAACCAAATAGAAGACCCAAACATAAACCCACATAACCATAGATATTTGATTTTTGACAAAGAAGCCAAAACCATTCAGTGGAAAGAAGACAGCAACTTCAACAAATGGTGCTGGTCCAACTGGATGTCTACATGCAGAAAAATGAAAATAGATCCATACTTATCACCCTGCACAAAACTAAAGTCCAAGTGGATCAAAGATCTCAACATAAAACCAGATACACTAAATCAGTTAGAAGAAAAAGTGGGTAAGACATTGGAACTCATTGGCACAGGAGACAACTTCCTGAACAGAACACTAACAGCACAGGCTCTAAGAGCAACAATCGATAAATGGGACCTTATGAAGCTGAAAAGCTTCTGTAAAGCAAAGGACACCATCATTAAAACAAAACGACAGCCTACAGACTGGGAAGGGATCTTCACCAACCCTATGTCTGACAGAGGGCTGATATCCAGAATATATAAAGAGCTAAAGAAGTTGAAAAGCAGCAAATCAAGCAATCTGATTAAAAAATGGGGTACAGAGCTAAACAGAGAATTCTCAGTAGAGGAATACAGAATGGCAGAGAAATGCTTAAAGAGATGTTTAACGTCCTTAGCCATCAGAGAGATGCAAATCAAAACGACCCTGAGATTTCACCTTACACCCATCAGAATGGCTAAGATCAAAAACTCAAGTGACAACACATGCTGGAGAGGTTGTGGAGAAAGGGGAACCCTCCTCTATTGCTGGTGGGAATGTAAACTTGTACAACCACTTTGGAAATCAATCTGGGTGCTTTCTCAGACAATTAGGAATAGCACTTCCTCAAGACCCAGCTATACCACTCCTAGGCATATATCCAAAAGATGCTCAAGTACACAACAAGGACATTTGCTCAACCATGTTTGTAGCAGCTTTATTTGTAATAGCCAGAACCTGGAAACAACCCAGATGTCCCTCAGTTGAGGAATGGATACAGAAATTGTGGTACTTTTACACAATGGAATACTACTCAGCAATTAAAAACGAGGAAATCATGAATTTTGCAGGCAAATGGTGGGACCTAGATCATCCTGAGTGAGGTATCCCAAAAGCAGAAAGACACACATGGTATATACTCACTTATATAACTTATATAGACCTATAAGATACGATAAACATACTGAAATCTATACACCTAAAAAAGATAAACAAGAAAGAGGACCCAGGGTGCGATAATCAATCCTCACTTAGAAAGACAAATGGGATGGACATTGGATGTAGGAGCAAACAAGTAACAGGACAGGACCTACCACAGAGGGCCTCTGAAAGACTCTACCTAGCAGTGTATCAAAGCAGATATTAAGACTCATAACCAAACCTCCGGCAGAGTACAGGGAATAAAAAAAAAAAAAAAGAAAGGCAGGCGTAATATGACCAGGAGAGGACAGGAGTTCCACAAGGACCAATATATCTGGGCACAGGGGTCCTTTATGAAACTGTTTCCCCAAACAAGGACCATGTATGGATGTAACGTAGAGCCTCTGCTCAGATGTAGCCCTTGGTAGCTCAGTATCCAAGTGGGTACCCTAAAAAGGAGAGACAGGGACTGTTTCTGACATGAACTCAATGGCAGGCTCTTTGACACACACACACACACACACACACCCAGGGAGGAGCAGCCCTGGTAGGCCACAGAGGAGGACTTTGCAGCCAGTCCTGAAGACACCTGATAAACCAGTATCAGATGGAAGGGGAGGAGGTTCTCCCCTACCAGTGGACTTGGAAAGGGGCAGGGAGGAAATGAGGGTGGGAAGGTGGAATTGGGAGGGAGAGAGAAAGCGGGATACAGTGGGGATACAAAGTTAACAAACTGTAACTAATATTAAAGAACATAAAAATAAAAAAAAAATTACTTTAAAACTAAAAAAAAAAAAAAATGACAGCGTTGATATAACCCAAGTATTAAGTAAAGCCTAGAAGGGAAATGTGTTCATGTGTTCAGTTTATCTCGGCCAATACAAGGAAAGCAATATATCTTATAGGAAAACAGAGTAAGAGTAACAGTCTGCAAGGCTCTGAGGACCATGAGCTATGCCTTTTCTGGTAGTTAAAAGGAACAAATGAAATAGCAGGATTATCATCTAAAAGAACTCAAATAGAAATGTTCAATGTTGCAAATGTAAGATGATTATCTTGTAGGGAAAATAAAAAAAATCAACTAAGGCATCTATCAGAAATAATGAAGCAGTTATTCAACAGGGAGCAGTTACTGTCTCTTCCTGGTCCCCATTCCCATTCGAGGACCTGACTTACTCACAGTATCAAAAGCAGCCTTATTGTGTTACATCTGTTGAGTTTCTGCTTCATGGAACAAAAACCCCAAATAATGTGATTGATATAATTCGAAGGTTATTTTAGCTCATATCAAAAAATTTTAGAGGCTGGAAATTCAAGGAACTGTGGTTCCTAAAATCTTAAGGGTCCAGGTCCCTTCTCCAGCCAAGTCAGTGTACCAGGTTAGGAGGAGGAAGAAGGGGTCAAAAGAGATAGCCTCTTCTTTCTTCAAAACAAAACACAATAACTGTTTGAAGTGCATGAAAAGGCCTCGTGGAAACACACTACAACCCAGTAATAAATGTAATCAGAGGGAAGATTAGAAGAATGTGACATGAAAAAAGAGTGGGGAGGCTAAAGGTTTAAGTGAAGATGGGGTGGGAGGAGAGGGGTGAGGTGTGAGTAGGAAGTGGTAAAAACTAAGGATGTATTAGTAATTCTTACGAAGCCCCACTACTTTGTAAGCTAATGACAAAATCTAATGAAAAGATTAAAAGAGAGAGCAAGAGCTTGAATGGAGGCAACCTGCAGGCATGGACAATGCTGTTCCCAGAAGACAAGGGTTATTAAATGAAAGCCTCAGTGCCAGGCATGGATTAGCTCCCTACAAATTATTGGTCCCATGGGTCTCTAAAACAACATGGGCTACTACTGTTATGGGTTTTGGTTGCCTATCATAATTACATGCTAAGACCCTCTGCTGAAGACATCACACATTTTGGTAGCAGAATATAAAGCAATCAATCTTGAATTGACTAAGAAACTTCCTCCTTCCTGGCTAGCTTTCATAGCGCCAGAAAGTGCTATGCAGGTCCTCAGGGAAAAGATACATCAATAGTCTGGCCCCTACGTGTTACAACAGTGATCTGGTGGGTAAGATGTGCCTCCTGGTGAAATATTGATATGACTATTTTAGGGATAACTAATGGCTTTATGATAGGATCTAAAGCCTGTTACACAAGTACTATAAACATGGTTAAAAGTCTAAGGCTGGTGAGGTCATAGGCTCTACATGCAGGAATCTACTGTTATTTTGCTAAAAATGTTCAAGTTGTCAAACTGACTTCTAAATATTTATGCTTATATGCCTGCAGATATATGCTGCTCTCTTACGTAGTGAGCAGAAGTTAACGTAGAAACTTGTGACTGGTCAAAGTTCTAAGAGCAAGACCCAAAGTTCTAAGCCGCACATGGGATAGCTATGTCAACCCACTCCCCAAGGCCTAGAGAACACTGCTGACGAAAAAGGAGTAGTTCTGCTGTAGAAGATGAGAGCGCTCTTGACTGAGGCCCCACTCCAGCAGCCACTGAGCTCCGTCCTCCCACAGGCCATCTATCACATGTCCCTGATACCTGCTGCACTGACCATAAGGCCACTAGCTACTGCTATGTATGTTACACAAGTGTCACCATGCTCTTCTTGATGAACACCCTGAAAGGAGTCATCTGGATGGTTTTCAGTCCCAGGGTTGGTGGTTGGTGTTGGATTTGTGTTGAATATTGATACTTATTTACTATATAAATATAATTTATCATTTGTATCGTAAAAAAAGAAAAGAAGAAGAAGAAAAAAGAAGAAGAAGAACCTAAGAGTTATAGGAAAGCTAAGAGCGCTATGAGATGCTGTCTTCTGGGCATGGCAAGGCTGTCTATCAGACTCCTAGCACACCAGCTGTGCTCACCTGCGTAAGATCAGGCCAGTCAAAATTCCAGTATGAATAAGGAGGGCTCACAAGGCCCCCACCCAAGCTAAGGAGCTATTTGCAGTTGATGGCTGCTGGGAGAACGAAAGTAACCTTTCTTTGGGAATGTGGCCACTGGTAGGTTACTCATGATCTAATAGACAGGCCCACACCCATATGTACATGGCAACACTACCTGGACTCAATGGAATCTAAAAGAGAGAGAGAGAGGGAGAGAGAGAGAGAGAGAATGAAGTTGGGAGCTGTTATGTTGGCAGGAATGAGGGGATAGGGGTAGGGTATGACAGGTGGAGTTCTGAGGGAGACTGAGTGTGGATATGGGGTCTGCATAGGATCAAAATATAGTGTATACACAAATATATGAATTTATCAAAGAATTAATAAAAATAATTTTTAAAATATATTTTTAATGTTTATAAGTGTTTGCTTCCATGTATGCATGTGAATGCCTAATGCCTGCAAAAGTCAAAAGAGGGCCTTGGATCCCCTGGAACTGGAATTAAAGATGGATGTGAGCTGCTATGTGGATGCTGGGAGCCAAACCTGGGTCCTCTGCAAGAACAGCAAGTGCAATTAACTACTGAGCCTAATAAAACACTACTACTTACTGCAACTACTGCTACTACAACAACTAAGTACTTGGCCACACCATACGTAATAAATTCACTGTTAAATTGCTCCACAGTTTGACATACTCCTCCCTGACTGCATTAATCAGAATGTGGTTATATGGCTACTCACAGCTACAAAGGAGAATGGTGACATCAAACCAAAGCCTGGCCAGTAAGACTTCATCACCTGGGTGATCATATTTGGGACACAAATCAAGACTCTGAGAAACTGATGTCAATAAGGAACCAACTCTGTCTTACAGAGAAACAGGTTTACAGAGGAGAACAAAAATAACAGAGAAAAACGGAGTCTATGGCTGCACAGGAAGAGAAGATAGACTTTTCTGACTGCCTGCTTCCTAGGAAGAGCCACAGCAATAGTGTATCAGCCCTATCCCTTCATAGAGAAACTCCTTCATTTGAGTTCATTTGAATGTATTTCTATTCCTTACAAGGAAATGATCTTTAAGGTACCTAACAAGGAAGTTATAATTTAATGTTCTGTGCATGTGAAGGGTTTCTCCAGCATTTCTGAAAGTATGGAAGCCATCCAGTGTCATCTTGCCTACCTCCTGCATAAAAACTGATAAGAAAGTGAAGAATAGAACCACTAGCTTTGGGGAAAGCCTTCAATAACTAGAAACTCATACCACTTTTCAAATTCTGTAAATGATTACTATATAGTCTTTGTTATGTCTCTTTCCTCTGGAGCAAGACAAAGAAGGCAGAAAGACAATGATCAAATGTATTACATAATCACAGGTTCCCTGGCAATTTCTGTCAAAGCAGAGACTGTAGTAGTTTGCACTGCCATTCCAGCCATTTCCTGTTCCTACCTGTGAAGGGTCTTCACTCAATGGCTATCAGCTTAACTACACTCCTGCTCTAGCCACTGAGATCATGAAGTGATATACAGGAAGTGATACGATACACTACCTCAAAGCAGAAGCCTTATGAGCTAGCATGAGTCCATCATCACTCTCCCCTCTGTCATGTTAAGGTCTCTCAAAAAGAAGCTGTATTCCAGGCCCTAGATGGCGACAAAATGGAACTGACCTTAGTCTTTTTACCAGTCTTTTAACAGCATGAGAGCTGTTTCAAGGTACTGAAATTTTTGTCTATTTATTTACATACTTATGCATACAAACACTTATTTATTTATCTGAGGAGACTGTCTAAAATTATTTTTCATCACTATGCTTCTCTCTACTCACCCACCTTGTATGTATATGCATTTGTGTGGATGTGTGGTTGCATGTATGTATGCGCGATACATTTGAATGTGTTAGCCTGTGTGGGTGACCAGAGGTTAATGTCCTGATATCTTCCTCCATCTTATTTCTACAAATAGGGTTTTCACTGAACCTGGTGCTCCTTGCTAGAAAGATTCCCATGTCAGGCTCTCTTTGGCTGGGTACGCCTGACTGGGTCCTGCTCTCTAGGCTCTGAAGAGGTGGTGTAGATCATTACAGTCTGAGTCCTAACTTTGCTGTCATGTAGCCATGAAAAAAAGTAAGAAACTTTACCTTTCAGAAATCTAGTGTTTGGGTTTATTTCACCTGTAAAAACAAGGATATAACACAAAATATACCTTGTAGCTTTGTTGTGGGAAAAATACTTGGCAAGGTGCCTATCCATACTGGAAAAGTACAATTAGTTTTCGTTGAAAACCAGAAACACGCCTTGGCTTGATAATCTATAAATACACTCAATGAACACGCAAAATCCAAGCAATTGCTGAAGGGTGGCAAAATCTCAAGAGTGAGGGGGAAGAGAAAAAATAGGCCTAGACAGAATCACTATGCAAAATTTTTGTTGGGCACTTGTACAGTATTATGTGCTTGGTGCAAAACAAAGAAGTCTGGATCGCTGGGGGCCCTTCTCTTCCTCCTGACTCCACCTGTACTTGCACGTTTAATGAACAGGTGAATTCACAATGAGCAGCTGTGATGACAAAAAAAGCAACCAGTGTTTCAAAGTTCTTCAATGGAAACACATTCTAGGTTAGAGAATCCTGCATCAAATGCTGAATGACTTAAAGAATGCTTTCCTGTAAATTTTCAATAATACATTTCAGAAGTACAAGTCTATTCCCCATAAACAACTGATGTTGCAAGATCAATAGATTACAACTCTCAAGGGCAATACAAATAAATATATTCTAAAGACATGCGAATGCCTCTTGTCTGTTTTGCTCTTCCCCCAATGCGCATTTCGCAGCTTCCTGTCTGCCACACAGAAAGTAATTGTAAAAGCAGTATAGCTGTCATATCTCTGGAGCGTTTGAGTTCAAGCACATGGGAGATAGTTTGAAGGTGACTTGCTGCATATGGACTAACCAGTTCTCAGTGAACTGACTTGGCGTTTTTAAAGTGGTATATTATTTCAAACAGCTCAAAAAAAAGTTTTGTTGAGAATATCCAAAATTCCTGCAATAAAGATCCAAACAGAATGAAAAAGGAAACTTGCCAGAAATACTAAAGTATGACATGGTTTATATTATAACTAATACTGTTCCAAAATTTTAACCGAATCAGGTAAAGACAGTAAAACAAACAATCTAGCCTGCTTGGTAAGACCGGCAGCATTAGCGTAACAAACTGACCTTGATGCACAAGTGTTAGTATTTAAATTGTGGCTCCAAAAGATGCTTCATCTTACTGAACTAGGACTGATATATGTGAAACCTGTGGTATTTGTCTCCCTATGCAGCCCAGGTAGACCTCAAACTCCTAAGTCTCCAACCCCAGCCTCCAGAATCCTGTGCTACAGGAATGCACTGCCGCCTCTGGCTCTCTTGCTCTTCTCTGAAATCCCTCTCACTTACTCACAGCCTGTGACACTTCACACACCTGTGCAATAGAGCAAAGCCCATACTTTCTACAGTTCCAAATCTTTCATGGGTTGTGCTTACTAAGAACAGAATATTTGAAACTAGGGAAGTCCAAGACTAAGCAATGTGCAGCTGAGGTGGACCTTTTCTGTATGTCCAGTGACCAAAAGCAGAAAGGAAGAGCACATGTGTGCATGAGTATGTGAGAAAGGATGGGGTAGACAAACTCTTTCATCAGTAATCCACTGCCAGGGTAACTAACTCCCTCTCGAGAAATCATATTAATTAGTGTGAACTGCCCTCACGCCCTAATATTCACTCCTTTAAGAACGTATCTCTCAACACAGTTGTACCTGAACTTTGGGGGATGCGTTCAAACAATACAATCAGACAGATAATGAAAATCTGCAGACAGCATTTCTCCTGTATTTTCATGTTTCACAGTAGCTTACACAGTAGCTATCAATAAGAATAACAAATATTTGAGATTAAAGTTAAGAATAGAACAATAGTTAGGAAATACACATAAAAAATCAGCATCAAGTTCAAATAAAAGCATGTAAATATTATTAAAAGCAAGTCTGGGTTCTGCCTTAACATTTGCTGTCCAACCAAAATATTTGCTGAAGATACATTTAGACCACCATTACTCCAGACCAAAAAATTATTGCAAGCTTTATATATGGACCAATTATCCAGATTTTCAGCCATGTATTTCTATTTCTTTTCCTCTTTTTACTATCTGTTTTAGTTTTAGTCCACACAATCAGATAAGAGAGAGCAAAAGGAAGCAGCACCCTCCACATTTCAGTTCCATCCTGGCTAAAAAAGTTCTTAGGACACAGTGGGGACATATGAAGATCATGCTTCTAAGGATCTAAGGTCAGTTGCTAAAATGCCCATGTGGCTTCATCTTCTTCATTTTACTACTCTTTAAAAATTGTACTGTCTCAGCATCTACTTAGATATCCTGCTGGGTAGAGTCTTTTAAAGGCTCCCTGTGGAAGGCTCCTGTCCTGTTCCTCGTATTTTCCTACTTCCAATGTCTATCCTGTTTGCCCTTCTGAATGAGAGGATTAAGCATCTTCCCTAGGGTCCTCCTTGTTGTTTAGCTTCTTTAGGGCTATAGATTTTAGTATGTTTATCCTATGTTATATGGCTAATATCGACTTATAAGTGAGTATATACCATGTGTGTCTTTCTGCTTCTAGGTTACCTCACTCATGATGATCTTTTCTAGTTCTATCTATTTGCCTACAAATTTCATTTCTTCTTTTTTAATTGCTGAGTAGTATTCCATTGTGTAAATGTACCACAATTTCTGTCTCCATTCCTCAGTTGAGGAACATCTAAGTTGTTTCCAGATTCTGGCAATTATAAATAAAACTGCTATGAACATAGTTGAGCAAATGTCCTTGTTTTATGGTTGAGCATTTTTCCAGTATATGCCTGGGAGTGGTATAGCTGGATCTTGAGGTAGCACTATTCCTAATTGTCTGAGAAAGCACAAGATCAGTTTCCAAAGTGGTTGTACAAGATTACATTCCCACCAGCAATGGAGGGTTCTCCTTTCTCCACATCCTCTCCAGTATGTGTTGTCACTTGAGTTTTTCATCTTTACATCCATTCTCATGGGTGTAAGGTAGAATCTCAGGGTCATTTTGAGTTGTATTTCCTGGATGACTAAGGACATTGAGCATTTCTTTAAGTGTTTCTCTGCCATTTAATATTCCTCTGTTGAGAATACTGTTTAACTCTGTACCCCATTTTTTTAATTGGATTACTTGGTTTGTTGGTATTTTACTTCTTGAGTTCTTTATATATTCTGGGTATTATCCATTTGGCATAGGGTTGGGATCTTTCCCCAGTCTGTAGGCTGTCAATTTATTCTGCTGACAGTGTTCTTTGCTTTATAGAAGCTTTTCAGTTTCATGAGCTCCCATTTATTGATTGTTGATCTTAGGGCAGAGTACAAGGAATCTTAGGGAAGAAGACAGACAGAAAGACTTGGAGAGGACAGGAGCTCCACAAGAAGACCAATAGAGCCAAAAAAATCTGGGCCCAGAGGGAACTGCAGAGACTGATGAATCATGCAAGGACCATGCATGGAGAGGACCTATAATCCCTACTCAGATATATCCCATGGCAGCTCAGTCTCCATGGAGGTTCCCTAGTAAGGGGAGCAGGGGCAGTCACTGGCATGAATTTGGTTGCCTGCTCTTTGATCATCATCCCCTGGCAAGATGGCCTTACCAGGCCATGAGAAAGAGGATCTAGTCAGTCCAGATGAGAGGTGATATGCTAGAGTCAGATAACAGGGGAGGAGGATTAGGAAAGGGACACGGGGGTAAAAGAGGGAAGGAGGATACAGCCAGGATACAAAGTGAATAAATTGTAATAAGTAATAATAATAAAAAAGGAAAAGAAAAAATTTTTGCTGTCATTTTTGAAATGTGTTTTCTTTACTTTTTTGAAATTTAATTACCAGGAAACCTCTTTTTAATTTGCTAAAGAAAAAAAAAAAATTCATGTACCATGGAAACTTTATACCTCTCATGTGTGATTATAAACCCAAAGTAGAACATGTGTGTGATAAGACTTGCACATTCTGTAAATCTGAGTTACATTTTTTTATGAGTGTTCTAGAAATCCTAGAGTAGAAATAACTCAAAATTCCAGGAGACAGCCTAGTCACATGTTGTAAATTCAACAAAGGAAGATGAGAGGGACTAAATTTTGTGACAGCTCATTGTAAGTGTTCATCCAGGCCCTCAGGAGTTACAGATATATTGCTTTTGACTTTATGTTAACACGTTTCATAATTTAAAGTTTAACTAATTCATAAGGTCTTCACCCTCAACTTTAATACTGGTGTGTAACTACCTGGTACTATGAGTGCACAGCACAAATGACACAATAAAAGAGAGTAATTTCATAGTGACTGCAATCATCACAACAAATGATACTTGACTAGTCTATTTGTTCCATCTGATTTAAATGGTTAGCTATTTATTTTGAATCAGTACACGAAGTCTAGAAAAACAAAAGCAGGGCAGGAAAATCCATTTGGATTTTACATGACTAACTGTAGCTACTGAGTGCCACCTACAGGCAAAAGCAACTCATTACAATTAAGCTTTAAGCTAAGACTTTCAAACAGCCAAGGGTTGACATGAGAGTCAGTGGCATTTTAAACTTTTATTCAGCCTTGGCTACTCATGAGAATAAATGGGAGTTTAAGCTTTTCATGAACCTATAACAAGAATCCTGATTAGCCTATGCAGTAGTAGGGCCTCTTCCGAGAAGTAGATGAAGGATATGGATAGTAAACATTTGAGTGAACAGAGAAATAGTTATAAATCTTTGCCTGATATTTTCTAGAAAATTTACCAATTGCTTTACTTAAAAAAAGAACAATTAATATTCATAGTGACTATATTCACCCAAAACTTAAAAAGATAATCATTTGTTTAAAATGACCTCCACAAATATGGAAGTCAGAGGTCCACTTGCAGGCATCCATCAGTTTTCTTCTTCTACCATGTGAAGTCCTTACCTAAAAATGTAATTAGATTTCTTGATTTGTTTCTGTTTAACTTCTTAAGTTCTTTGTATATTCTGGGTATTAGCCCTCTGTCAGATATAGAGTTGGTGACAGCCTTACCAGTCCATAGAGGAAGTCAGTCCTGATGAGACCTGATAGGCTAGGGTCAGATGGAAGGGGAAGAAGACCTCCCCCATCATTGGACTGGGGGAGGGGTGTAGGAAAAGAAGAGGGAGGGAAGGTAAGATTGGGAGGGAATAGGGGAGAGGACTACAGCTAGAATACAAAGTGAATAAACTGTAAGTAATAAAAATAAAATAAAATTTAAAAAAATTTAAACCACTTTTTGAGAATTAATTTTCCTAAATTTACTTTTGTTAGCAGTCTTGCAAGTCTACTTTAATAAAGGGGTTTTACTAGTACAGCGAATGTACAAAGTGCTCATAAACTTATTTTAGAATTTAACGTATACAAATTATACTTATTTATAAAAAAAAGAAACTTTTTATATAACTAGATATTTTCTAGGATATATGCGTAAGAAATCATCATAAGGACTCAGCTTCAGATGACAAGATCAACAGTACCTGTGTCAAATCTCACCCTCCTGTAAGTCACCATTCAGGAGACACTGCCTCTCATGCACAGACATTGACAATGTCCTTCAGTCTCTTCTCTCTTTCCCAAATATTAGAGGTTCTTAATGTCTTTGGCTGAATGTTTAAACCCCAATATGATGCTGTGTGGTGACTAAGCTTTGGGGAGGTAATTTAAACTCTACAATGAAATCAGCATCATTTTGAGAAAGAGACATTGCAGGTCTCTCACCATTATGAAAAAAAAATGTTAGTATTCTGTTCTTTGACTTTAGCTTCTAAAAACCATGATCAGTAGGAATTTTTTAACTCAGAACTTTCAACAGTTTTTTAGCTGCCACAGGCTACCATCTATCAATCAGTCTCCTCATTACCTAGAATCTGTGAAAGATAATTCTTTAGGGTAAGGATGAGTAAGATATTGAAAAATACAATCTTTGGTATTTTCATGAGGGAAACCATTTTAGTCACTTATGAAAAGTACATTAAAAATAAGCCTTAATTAGTTCTTATAAAAAATTCAGTTGTATTAAATTATAATTATGTTAGTTACATGGCACACAAGTATTTTAAATTGTTTTGAAGCCAGTAAGATAGAGTTCAGAATTTAAAACACATACACACACACGAACACACGCATACACACACAGAGACAAAAATATATATATATTAGTGTTAGTTTAACCCACCAGAAATTTTTTTTTGAATTTTTTTTTATTTTTTTTCCTGTTTCTTTTTTTTTTATTTTTATTTTTTATTTTTTTTTATCAGTTACATTTTATTAACTCTGTATCCCAGCCGTGTCCCGATCCCTCATTCCCTCCCAGTCCCTCCCTCCCTCCCTCATCTCCACCATGCCCCTTTCCAAGTCCACTGATAGGGGGGACCTCCTCCCCATTCATCTGATCCTGTTTTATCAGGTATCTTCAGGACTGGCTGCAAAGCCCTCCTCTGTGGCCTAACAGGACTGCTCCTCCCTTCGGGGGTGGGGAGACCAAAGAGTCAGTCATTGAGTTCCTGTTAGAAATAGTCCCTGTTCCCCTCACTTTGGGAAACCAATTGGTTACTGAGCTACCACAGGCTACATCTGAGTGGAGGTTCTAGGTTATATCCATACATGGTCCTTGGTTGAATGTCAGTCTCAGAAAAGACCCTGTGCCCAGATATATTTGGTCCTTGTGGAGCTCCTAACCTTTCCCCATCAGACTAACTCCCCTTCTTTCTCATGATTCCCTGTACTCTGCCAAAGGTTTGGTCATGAGTCTTTGCTTTGAAAACACTGCTAGTTAGAGTCTTTCAGATGCGCTCAGTAGACTCCTGTCATACGTTCAATGCACATCCCATCTGTCTTTCTAAATGAGGATTGATCATCTCACCCCATGTCCGCTCAATTGATTATCTTTTTTAGGTGTATAGATTTCATTATGTTTATCATATCTTATAGGTCTATATAAGTGAGTATATCCCACGTTTGCCTTTCTCCTTCTGGGATATTCACTCAGAATGATCTTTTCTAGATCCCACCATTTGCCTGCAAATTTCATGATTTCCTCCTTTTTGATTGCTGAGCAGTATTCCATTGTATAAAAATACCACAATTTCTGTACCCATTCCACCATTGATGGACATCTGGGTTGTTTCCAGGTTCTCCACCAGAAATTTTAAAAAGGAATAAAGAAAAACTACTGTATTATAAGCCTAAACTTAAAAAAAAAAACAACGCAAAAACAAAAAATAACAACAAAGACCTTTTTAATTCCTAAAAAAAATTCAAAAGTATATACCCCAAAGAACAGGGGGAAGATAAAAATTATTCAACAGTGATTATTAGAATTTCAGAGAAATCTGCTATAAAAAGGAGAAATAAAGTAACTTCTAAGTTCTATTTTTGACCATAAAAATTATGCCATCAGTAGAAATTTCTGGGGATTAGTCTTATTTTTAGTTAAACAAAGCAAATATGAGGAACCTCTACAAAGCAAATGCCTCGATCCTTAAGTTTCCCTCATGGGGCTAGGAAACACACACACACACAGTTATTTCTATGTACTTCTATTACTTTGCATAGATCAACTGAAGAAAAGACATTCTATAACTCTGTAATTAATGCAGCAATAGTTACGATGTACACCTTAGATTTGTAATAAAGAGTAATATAGGAAGGGAGAGATATTTTTAATTGAGCTAAATTTTAAAAAGAAAAGCAAAATGTTAAGTCACAAAATCTAACAAACTTTGAACACCAGAAAGAACTTCCAGGGTTTACTGAAATTTACTTCATAATGCCAGAGAAGCACGGGGTTTTTAGTCAATTAGACTTGAAAAGACTAGGTCTAAAAAAGGTTTAGCCACTTTATTCACCAATTTGGACAAATTTTACTCACTTCAATTTTTTGAGGATGCCTTTCTTATAAAAATCACTCAGTTTTCTCAATAGAATTGTGTGAATAAAATTCCGTACATACAGCTAACATACAGTTTACTGTACATTAAATTTACTTTGGTTTTGGTCTCTTTTAGGTCACGAAGGGGCTGATTTTCATAACTGTAACAGTTAACAAATATTATGCAATTGTGAGTTTATAATTTAGTAAGTAGAGTACTCAGACTTTGTTGAAGAGAAGTGTAAAAAGACAAAAGTACAGATGCCCAAAGCATAAAAGTTGACTCACCTTCGGCTGACTGGCTTTTTCTCCACTTCTCCCTCTCCGGCTGATTTCACATTTGTACTTGTGTCTTTTTTAAGTCTTTTTGCAATTCTTTCTCTCATCAGGTTCTTTTCATCATCATCAATGTATTCATCATGCGCTGTACTTTCATCTTCTTCATCCTGTAAAAACTGAAAGTGAGTATTATCCAGGCACCATGTTCCCCCTTCACTCACAGGCATTCATCTTAAATGCTTTCTGAGTTCTAGGCCAGGTTTGTTTTGTTTTGAACCAGTAAAGTCTTGAAGACTCTTCTCCCATTGGGAAAACCCTTGCATTCTGCTCTAGGCTAAGATGGAATCCCAAGGAAAGTTAGCTCACTTCCCTCCCACTCCCTCTGTACCATCCAGGGTTTGGTGTCTATACATAGTCCTATCCTTATCCCAGAAAGAATGTGGTTCTTGAGGCAGCTGACCAGCACAACATATACATGGAATTGATTCAAGAAGAGGTGCTCAGAAGAAGGTAAGACTTAGGCACCTTGCAGCAATACCCATCAGTGTCCCACACCACGGCCAAACCAAACCTAACCAACCCCCTTAGGCCTCTACAATCTAAGACAGGGCAGTCACTACCCTTCTGAAACCTTTGCAGAGTCCCCATCTCACCTGAGCTGTCTACCTTCTCTCTGACAGAATCTCCTTCAAGTTGTTCTCTTTAGCCTGAAACACTCTTACTTTAGATATCCAAATGTTTACCTTTTTCCTGTCTAACCTACTTAGTGATGTATTTGTCAGTACTATTAACACAGAAAAAATTTAAATAATAATAAAAACCTCCTCACCTCATATTCCTCTTCCCTTCTTATTCCTGTAGCACTCACTATTTACAGTTTGTTGTTGTTGTTGTTTCTCAGTCAGTTAAGGAGAATATGCCATGATAGCTAAAGGGTCTGGTATGCTGGCTTACTATATTATATTCACTTTTAGAAAAGCTCCCAGCATTACTGGAGAAAAGAGAGGGGACAGAAAGAAAACTACACCAAAGGTGTTCTTTACCTCCTGTGCTTCTTTGGAATGCTGACTGGCAGCAGTGGTTTTCAAAGACTGGTTCTCAGATTCCCCATATTTATTAAACATAAAATCCACCCCATGTAATGGTGCCTGCCTTTAATTCTACCAACTGGAAAGCTGAGGCACAGGTGGTTCTTTCTCTAAGAGTTGGAAGCCAGCCTTTTTACAGAGCAAGTTCCAAGACAGCCAGGACTATATAGTTGAGAATCTGTCTCAAAACAAAACAAAACCCAAAACAAACCCCAAAAATCCCCACATATGAATCAACATGCATATGTTAATTTTCCTATGTAGAAAGTATCAGTTCAGATTATTACTTTAGTCATAAGATTCTATTTGTAACTACAGAACACTATCTGGGGGAAAGACCCATAGATTATATTAGATCATTCCTAAGGCTTTGTGCTCTAAAACAGGTTAGAGATCAAACACTACCCTTAAGTGACTGACCCCACCCGTAAAATGCAAACCTGTATTTTCTAGCCCACATTATTGTAAACAGATGCTGCAAGATAATGCATCTCAAAATATACAGATTGTCATCTACCACCCAGCCCCTAGCCTGTTATCTCTTTTGTACCTTGCTAAGAAGGCCACCAAGCCAGAAACTTGTGGTTACCTTAGACTTCTTCCTTATCTCCCTCCTGAAAGCATCTTTCCTTCAGCAACTTCCCCATAGCTCCCTTGATCCTGGTCTGCTTCCCCTCATTTGTCCTCTGTAATTTGCCAATGATAATCTTTCTAAGATGAAGAGTTGACCACAGACCCTTTCTTTTTAACAAAATCCTTCAACTGTTACTACTTTTCAGATGAGACCCAACTCCTTACCATGGCCATGACACTGTGTAAGCCCAGCGCTCCCTCCATCCCTCCCTTCCCAGCCCACTCTTCTTGTCACAGTGGTCATACTGGGCTGCTGTTGGCTCCTGGAACATGTCAAACTGTCCCACTTAAGAGCCTTTGGCACTGGTAGCTCCTTTATAGTCAGTCCCCTCACCTCTCTACACAGCAGGTTTCTGCAGACTTTAAAGCTCAGTATGTATTTCCTGAACATGAGCTAACCTCTACTTAGAACTCTCCACATTTACCACCTCCTCTTCTGTGAACAACTTAACCTCTAGTCTCCTGTAAGACAGAACAGTTTCTTCTCTTCCAGGAATGTTTTTTTTTTTTTCCACAAAATCAAATAGTCATTCTTTCCACTAAAGCTAATCAGAGAACCCACTCTTTGACTACAGAAATAGGTAAATCTTCTCTATGAATGCTAAATTACATACTTCCTTTTGAATTATGCGATGTATACATTAATAGGTTCTATTGCAACATAGTATTTAGAAAATTTGAAAAACATTATCATTCACATAATACAGGAAAATCTTCCTTGTGTTTTTTTTTTAATTTTTACTATATATTTAGTGTGTGTGTGTGTGTGTGTGTGTGTGTGCGCGCGCATGCACTCGAGTATGCACACAGGCACACACATGCACATGTGCATACTTGCCACAGCTTGAATGTAGAAGAATCAGTTCTCCGTGGGTAAGGAAAACTGTCCTTAGGCTCCATAGCAAGCACATTTATCTACTGAGCCATCCCACTGGCTTTTCCTTCTGTTTCTAACATTGTTAGCTAGTAATAAAGGTACATACAGTCGCTAAAATATGTTTATAAAAAGGAATGTACTGTTATAACTAATGCCTCTATGTATTTCCCATATAGCATGTAGGTTGCTTACTCATCACATTTAAACTTTCAACATATAAAATTATAACATTTGAACTTAAGAGTATTCACATAATGTTATGTGACAGAAAAGGTAGGGCTGAAATTCACATATAAGATTGCAATTCAGTAGGGAAATATACAAATCTATTTGGAAGTAAACATTCTAATAGCAGAAGAAATATTTTCATTTAAAAATTGATATATACTTAGGTTTTTAAATAAAAATAATTTGTTTATAAAACTTTAACCTATCTATAAGTTGTTCAAGCCATATTTATACTAAAATGAATACTCACATCTTCTAAATCTCCTGTTGCATCATCTTTTTCACTACAAAAAATAAGTAAAACAAATACATTTTAGCTTTAAAGTGAAACTAATAAAAGTATTTACCTAAAGTATACACTAGTTTGCTGGAATAAATGTTCTTCTTGCCACCACAGCACTCTCAGATTGGCACTGTATCACAGATGGGAGCATGCTAAAAATGAATCACCTTATAGACAGAGGAGGAAACATGCTCTATTCGCAGAAACAACTACTCCTTGAATTGTTTTTTAATGCAAACAACCACCATCAAGGCTGTTCCACCTACAGAAAGCAAGTTTTCTATAGCTTAACAGATGCTGGCTGGCTAAAGAGACCAAATCCTACAAATTAAAGGATACTAAGAAAACAGTATTTTGAAATAAGATTACATGAGTTACCCTCAGTGCTACAGTATTTCACCTGTCTGAGACACGGGCCAATACTTCAGGTGTAAATGATACTTTTAACACTGCTTCATCTCCTACCTCTGAGACTAAGCAACAAAGATAATTAAGACAGATTTCTGTCAACTCTGAAAGTTGTGAGAATTTACACACAGTGGATTAGCCCAGAAAGTGGTGACTTCTACCAGTAACCTTGCACTCTCATGTTTACTCATAACACCAAAACAAAAATACTTCAAAGACAGTTAGCAACGTAACGTGGAATTAAACATGAAATTATTACAACAGCTCCTAGATATCAGAGTAGCCTGAGATTAATCAACTTATCACAGTGTATTATTGCTTTGGATGGCGCCAAGAAATTTGATTTATGAGCTCTGCTTGCTGACAAAGATAGAAAGAGAGTGACGTGACCTAAGAGCAGGAGCCTAAGGAAGGTTAGCTGCAGGACACTAACCTCTCAACAGCCGGGACAGAGCTTAGATGTGGGTCGTCCTTGAGCAGGTCGTGGCTGCTTTTACTTCTCCCCTTCATGCTCTGGGAAGAAACACAATGTAGTTGTAAGTAGGAAGCAAACGTCTTCCAAAAAAGAGAAGTTAACAAATTTACATGAAATTTAGTAAGGATACAGTATGATTAGTAAAAGACAAATTTCTGAAAGGTTCATTATAACCAAAGCTTTTAAAATAAGAATATTTCTATTAACTGAAAATAGGATATTTATTTACTTATTTAAATTAATAAGTTTTTTTATGTTTGTTTTTTAAGACACAGTCTCACCATCTATTTCTAGCCTAAGATGGCCTTGAGTTCTCTGTGAAGCCCAGATGGACCTAAAACTCATGATATTTCTGTCTCAGCATCTCTTGTACTGGGATTATAGGCATGCGGCACCACTCATGGCTCAAAAATACTTTTTTAGGATCATCTTTCTTAATGAAAATTGACAATGTTAAAAATAAGTCTGTGGCTTGCCAGCTCTGAATGTTCATGATTCACACAAAACTGATTTAATTTCTACAGGCCATAGATAAAAATTTAGAAGAGTACAGTGAGATAAATGCACACTACTATCTTTAATACACAGCCTATGCTGTACAAGATGACTTTTATAAAGCATCCCCAAGCAATCGGATGAAGTAACTATTTAATAAATGGAAGACAGATATGCAGAAGAGCTTCTCAATCATCAGAACACTTATCAGCGACCAAATACTAAAGTGCAGTAATTTCAAAGTTTCCCTTCTCACAAAAAGTTGCCACAGCAAACAGACCTGTAAGTTACTATCGTCATTATTGTAATGTACTCAATGTGCGCTTGGTGCCAGCCACAGTGCTATGCACTGCACTTCTGTCCGTTCTTCGCTCTCAAGTGACAGCACATGATGCAGCACACAGCTGCATTGTACAGACAGTCAGGGATGAAGCTAGTTATTAGGAGTCACAAAGCCAGTCAGTGGAAGAGGATCAAGGACCTTAATACACCAAGAATATAAATAGATCCACTTTTATATCCTTTACGTCCCTATACACAGCAAGCACTCCAAGCCCTATCCTATATATCTCCCTGTTGCATGGTGGGAATCTTCTAAATTGGTCTTCTACTCCACTGTTCATTTAAATTTGATGATGTCACTCTAACATAGGCATGGACTTAAGAAATATACTTCCATGACAAATAATCAAATATTTAAACATTTCTGTATTAACATGGGTTGTCTATGCTTTAAAGATCAAATCAAGTAAAATAAGCATATAGTTTAGGGTTTCTTTTTTTTTATTCTCAGTCTGTTCTTTATTAGTAAAAATATATTCATACAAGTGCAGAGTTTCCAACTCTCACAACAGTTCCTTTTTCAGAATCAGATTTCTGCAAAACTTCTAAAGATGCACAGATTAAGAAGCTGTCTTTTGTAATATTTCAAACACTGAATAAAGCTCTTCACAGCATCTTATAGAAATGGTGCAATAGAGAGTGCAAAGAACAGCCAGCGGACACCTGCAGCTGAAGAACAGTAAACCAGCCACTCTCAAGGAAAGCACACTGTCAAGACATTAAAACAGGAAGATAATATATTTGAGGCTAGCCAAGGCTACTTAGCAAGACCCTGTGTCTGAAAAGTTAAAATAAAAAAAAGGATAAAAAAAGAAAAAAAAAGTTCTTGTTAAGCCCTCAAATGAACTCACTTTAAACTGCTTAAAGAAAAAAAGAATAAATTTGTTTCATAATGATTTAAAATAAGACTTGAAAACAGGAAGAACTTATAAATTAAGCTGAATAATCATTACCACTCTAGATTTTAGTTAACTTTTCAAATTGAGTTAGCATGGACATAGAAGATCAAAAGCAGATTTTAAACACACACCCCTTCCCACTATAGTAAACTACCATAGCAGAGAAAGTAACTGGGGAAGAATGGAAAAAATTAGAAGTCTCAGAGACTGGGACAGAAGTCTGACTCTCTCTTTAACATTAATTCTTCCTGGATGACCTATTTTAAGATCATTATTTGGTTAAAGGGTTTAGATGTTGAAAACAAGACTAAATATACTTAGTGAATTCCATCTAAGGAACTTCACAAGAAAGTCAAAGCTAACTGGGAGCATATTTAAAAATGAATACCAAGTAGGGTGGATCTGGAACATCATACTAAAAAATAAAGAGGCAGCAAAATAGCAGAAACTAGATATAGTACAGGAAGGAAGGACAAATGCAGAAAGAGCTAAAAGCATGCTGACAGAGAGGGACAACACCAGTCAACAAGCCAGGACACCTAGCCAGGACATCTGGCTTGTTCATGTGGTGACCTCCCCAGGTCATGGTGACAGTGTTTTAGGCAACTGGTCTAGATGTTGTATTTTTTATAGATGTGGTTAACTTAGTTCAGTAGTTTTTGGGAATATCTTCCAAAACGTGAGTGGGCCTCATGTAAGCAACTAAAGGCCTAAAGAGCAAACTTTGTAAGAATTCCCAGAATGAGAAACAATATAAAAATCATGCCCGAGTATCCAGAGTGCAGTTTAGAATATACAAACGATTTTGTCTTGTCAACTTAAAGAGTTAAAAAAAAAAAAATCATCCACAGATTGATGAGAAAACACTCTTAGGGCAAAAGTACTCAATTAGCTATGTATCCATCTAACAGTGTAATCTCCCAGGTTACATTTCTTCATGCACCCATAAGAATACCATGAGAAAGTCAACAAAGTGCTCTGTGAGTCCAAGATACGGTTATTATGGCATCCTTCTATCATGCAGTCCTATCTTTGAAAGGAAACAGGTCAGTCTGGCAAGTCACTTAACCAGGGTCTCAGTTTCCTCAACTATAAAGAAAGGAAGTCAGACTAGATCCCTTGGAGCTATAAAATTCTATGATTTCAAAGAGGTTTTCATCAGGTAGTACATAGATACTGAAACAAATAAAGAAAAGTTAATGCACGTGGGAGAAACACCTTGTCGTGCACAAAAGAGTGAGGTGAAAGAGTGTGTGTAACCTCACACTGATAATCCACAAACCAGAAGGGACTCGGATTTCTTCTCTCACATACAGTAATGCCTCAGTTCAGACCTTAAAATTATTAACTTGCAATCTAGTTCTGGAATAACGCTTACCACTGTGCAGTCATTTAAAAAAGAAACCCGATAAGCAAGTGAATAATGAAACAATTATTTTTAAGCCTTTTAAAAATATTTAATTTCAGGCAAGCACTTAAACTTCAAATTGTTCTGTCACGAAAGAAGGACTCACTTGGCTCGGGCTCTACTTATTTCAACACTTAGAAATCAGACTAAATTCTTAAACCACCTCTAATATTTAGATTATTCTCTTTTTTTATATCAAGGTATCATTTTGCCAAAAAAGGGAAAATGCATTTGAGGCAAGATCATGGTCTAAAAATAACTGTACATGAAGTAAATAAACACAAATAAAAATAGATTTGGCTTTTCTTCAGATCTTTGAGCAATTGCTGTCCTCTAAGACAGTAAATTTGAAATTGATTTTGTTGTTTAGTTTGCTCAAACTTAACACACAGTCCACAGAACAGAAAAATGGGCCAGAATGAGCTGCGAGTCACAAGGCTGAGGTGACACATGTTCCCAAGCTTGTTCAGGCTATCTCTTAGGAAGGGCACTGGCAACGTTTCTCAGTAGCTCTCCATACTGCTTGGGCAAGAGGGTGGCAGCTTCTAAATAATAATTGTGACCAGATTACAAATCATTCAGGTTTTCAGCTAAAAAATAAAATACCAATTATAACATACTGGTATTTTGTTCTATTTTAAGACACAGTCTTCAATGGAATCTTTCAGGATTGTGTAATGAATCAAAAGTATCATGATTCACAACCCTAGCAGGTATATCTTACTTTCATGTTACACAAAGAAAACCTGAAGGTAAAAGCCATCATTCAGGATCACAGTGTCAAGTGGAAAGTGAGGTCTCAATGAGTTTGTACAATTTCAAGAATGAATCTAGGTAAGCTATTGCTACTTTACTGTCAATTCAGAGAAGAAAAGAATCTACTTCAACGAGCTCATAGCCCAGAACTTTATTTAGTCATTAAAGCAAAGAATATAGAGTATAGTGCTAGAGTGATATACAGTGAGAGTACAGTCACATCTTTCCTTTATAATATAGTAAAATAAAGCTGTTTTTAAAAGAAATGCCAGGTAAAATGAACAGCAGACATTAGGCTATACCAAGAACAGATCTACTAAGAGTGGAAAACACATTTAGGAAAGATGGTATTTTGGGTATTGAAAGTAAGTATAACTCTAGCATCTAGAAGTGGAACAGGACACTTCAAGCAAAAAAACTGCAAACAGTGACCCACATAGATCCCCACTGTGGTGATACTGATATTTCTCTGCTATAAACTCCAGAATTCATTGGTGATAGTTTTACCAAGCCTCTTGCTAAAATACTCTGAATCCAAGGATCTGAGGAAAAAAAAAAAAAAAAAACTCAGGTGATTGATTTTGAAATAAGGTTTAGGAACAAGTGGGTTTTGGAAGTCAAGGAAGCCATGGCTTCAGGAAGGTGACTCTGGTAGCTATGAATAAAAGAAAGAGAAGTGAAGAAAGAAAGAAGACCAATTGTTAGATTAGGGTAACAGCCCAGGCCAGATATACAAATGGCCTCAATAAAGGTAATGGCAAATTATAACAAAAGAAAAAAAAAACTGATTTGAAAAACTTCTTCAATGAAAACTTGGTAAGTTCATACACTGACTGAAAGTGCAGAGGGAGGTCAGAGGTAAGCTCAAGTGCTTTGATAGGCACTGATCAGAGGAAACAGAAGAGTCACCAAATGTAGTATGGCAGGAGCAGAAAGAAAGAGAGAAAGACAGAGACAGAGACAGAGAGAGGGAATGTGTGTTAAAGAATTTCATTTTGGTCAAGGTTTGAGATTATATAGCTCAAGTTGGCCTCAAACTTAAAATCCTCCTGCTTCTGCCTTTCAAGTGCTAGGACCACAGATACCCTATACTGTGCTCTGTAGAATGTGACATCTTTAGGTAACATCAACAAAGGTGAACTGGTAATTCCTAGATCTAGTAATTATGGTTTTGTCCATTCACAAATAAGCCCCAGAATTATAGCACGTAGCATCATATGCTTTTCATTGTGATGAGGTACAAATTTGAATTACCAACAGTACACCACTCATCGCTGACACCTACAGAAGATAACTCTTACAGCTCCAAGTTAAGAGTAATTCTTATGCTTGTATCAGGAATGTCTTCATTAAAAATGAATTTACTTTTGAAATCTAATATACAAACATTTCCTGAAATGGTTTAGAATGAAGATTAAAAAGCAAAAGAAATATTCAGCCTATCTCTATGAATTTAGTATACTGGTTATAGGTAAGTAGTCACTGATCTCAAAATATTAAAACTGATAATATAAAAAGCAAGAAAAATCAGGGGCAAATCATTTCTTCCCCAAGCCCATTATAATTCCATTTTAATGTATGCATATAAGGAGAGTGTTTAAACACACTATCCTGCAGACTAGCTGCGAAGAAGAAGAGGAAGAGGAAGCAGCAGCAGCGTGAGCTCCCTATCTGGGGTGAATAGATTTGTGTCTGTGAAGTGTCTTTACAGGAAGTTTTGTTGCACAGGTGTTTGTTCTGTACTCAGCATGTTCCTCCCTGAACCATGCTTAGAAATGATGAAAGCACAAGGATAAGGAAGAGGAAGCACAATGGTGTGCTTTTCAGTCTGTCTTACTGGTAGAACCGGTGAGAAATAGGAGACCTTCGTAAGTTAGTGAAACAGAACTGGGTTATGAAGCTTAATTACTAATAAAAATGCTGAATCAAATGCTCAGGTCTCAGTGCTCACTCACTTCCAAGAAAAATAGCAGAGTACAACATTTGGAACCAAAAGACTCCAAGGGTGATTTTCTTTCTTTTTTTTAATTTATTTATCTTTTTATTAATTACAATTTATTTACTTTGTATTCCAGCTGTAGCCCCCTCCCTCATCTCCTCCCAAACCCACCATTCCTCCCTTATCTCCTCCCTTTCCCCTCCCTAAGTCCACTGATGGGAGGTCCTCCTCCTCTTCCCTCTGACCCTAGCCTATCAGGTCTCATCAGGACTGGCTGCATTGTCTTCCTCTGTGGCCTAGTAAGGCTGCAATACCCCAGGGGGAGGTGATCAGAGAACCAACAACTGAGTTCATACAAGAGACAGCCCCTGCTCCCCTTAATAGTGAACCCACTGGGCTGCCATGGGCTACATCTGTGCAGGGGTTCTAGGTTATCTCCATACATGAGACATCAGAAGAGGGAGAAAACAAGGAACAGGACAAGAGCCTACCACAGAGGGCCTCTGAAAGACTCTACCCAGTAGGATATTAAAGCAGATACCGAGACTCATAGCCAAACTTTGGGCAGAGTACAGGGACTCTTACGAAAGAAGAGGTAGATAGAAAGACCTGGAAAGGACAGGAGCTCTGTAAGGAGAGCAATAGAACCAAAAAATCTGGGCCCAGGAATCTTTTCTGAGGCTGATACTCCAACCAAGGGTGATTTTCTTTGGGTACAAATATCCCAATCTGCTCCAAATACAGGCAAAATACTGAAGATGTTCCAGAAGATTTTGATGAAAGTAAAATTAGAGAAAGCCACACTCAGAAGGGATTAGTGAAATGAAAGGTTATGTGGCAACGTACAATACCAAGATTCTACAGTCAGACACAGGTTCGATTCCAGCTATAGCTTTTTATTAGGTATGTGACTTAAAATAATTATAATTATAATCCTTAGGCATTATTGTGAACTATTACTTTATTGTCTTATTTAGACATTATTGTGAAGTATTACTTTACTTACAAATAAATCTAAATATTTATATAAATAAGGTTCACAACACCTATCTCAAAGGGCTGTAAGAGGAATTAATTAAAAATTAATACAGCAAACACAATATGTGAAAATAACATTAAAATGACTATTAACTAACTGGGTCACTGACTATTATAATTATGATAATCATTGTTATATAGCAAAATAAAAGACAAATATTAACTAAATTCTGAATTGTAAAGTTGAACCCCATTCAAAATACTTTAAGACTGGTTTCAACTGACAAAATATATATATATAAAATAAAGATAAAAGCAAATAAATATAAACAATGTTTCTATGAAAGGAAATCAGTTCAGAATCTGTACGAAGTATTAGAGTGCACACTTACTGTGCAGATGAAAAGTCCAATGTGCTGCTCCAGGCAGAGCAAGAGATAAAAAAATGCAAA
This sequence comes from Meriones unguiculatus, assembly GCF_030254825.1. Lineage (NCBI taxonomy): Eukaryota > Metazoa > Chordata > Mammalia > Rodentia > Muridae > Meriones > Meriones unguiculatus. The sequence continues at coordinate 79,386,992 of NC_083354.1, forward strand.
GCAAAGGACAAATGAGGAACTACCTGACTGACTCGGTTCACTTCCTCCTCCTCTTCCTCAGCTTCTTCTCCAAAAGAAAGCAAACTAAAATTTCTATAAAAAAAGAAAATTCAGGAGGAAAGTTAGACAATATTCATAAGCATGCTATTTTCAAGCAATAGCACAGGTTTCTGAGAAGAAATGCACTCTGCTTACACATTATTACTTAGTCAATTACTAACGTTTCACCTAGAACCCTCAACTAGTGACCACATATGGTATTACCACAGTGCACTCAGTCACACCTGACAGAAATAAACTTTTGATAGTTACTAAAGCAGGGAGAAAAATAAAAATGGACAAATACAGAACTCTGAGAATACTACAGGTGAGTGATTAACCTATGTTAATACCTGACAAATATATCTTAATATTTTAAAACTAAGAAACAATAAAAGTTGATGGGTAGAAAATGTGTCAGATCTTTCAAACTAAAGAACAATAGAAACTCAGGTAAGATAAACTGTTAAGTTAGTAAAGCACTCACTAGAGTTGTAGAAAAAGTAAAACATTTGGCAACAATGGAGTAATTTAAAAAAAATTTATATGCAAGCAACGATCACTCATCATCCCTAACACACTCTGAATAAAAACAAGATAATAGAAAATACACAAAGAAACCAGACTTGTCATCAGGCTAAATGGTAACACTGAAACCCTGTATCCTAACACAGTGACAATCACCTATTAGCAACAATGAACCGAAATAAGAAATCAATCATGAGATCAAAGAAAAATCAAACATACTACTACAGAAAGTGTTTGCTGAAGGGTCTGGCTCATACCTGACAATCTTTTAACGCAGTTTCATGTACTCACCGTGTGGGAGGCTGGCATGTGCTGAGCACCTATCCCTCGGGATGCTTTCTAAGCCCTCTCAGTTAGCCTTCCTAAGAATCGGGTGTTGTATGTACTACACTCTCCCCTGTATTTACCGTGAGCAACCAAAGCTCAGAGAGATTGATAAACTCTCCTTAAGAACTGGGTGTGGCAGGCCTACACAGAGACTTTTCTGAGTCTATTAGATAAGTAGAACGATACAGCAAAATGTACTCTATTTAATGAAGAAGAAAAAAAATAATGTAAAGAACATTGGTATAAACTACTAAACTTTATTTAAAAATAGGTTACTCTTTTTAAGAAAACACCTTTTAAAAAACCAAATAGTGAATGAATTAGTTTTGTTTAAAAATATTTATAAAAAGATTGTTTTGAATAGCACCAAAGTAGATTAGTATGCAATCCTATAACACACATTAAAAATATTCTTTAGCGGGATACAGAGTTAAGAAAATGTAACTAATAAGAAAAAAAAAATTCCTTATAGTGTTCTCACCTCCCCAAATTCCTTATAATAAGAATATATTAACTTATAAATGAGCAAATGTTTCTTAATAACTCAGATATAAGTTATAAGATATAAGCTATAGTGAATACTAAAACATTTATTAACACATTATATGGCCATATGACATGATATATTTTTAGTATAAGTTATATAATGTCGTTAAATGTAAGAAATGTTCACTTTAAAACATAAACACGCTCATAATTCTGTAAGTTCTCAGGTTCAAACGACACTTCCTTCTTTTGTAAACCATCATTACAAATACAAATTGGCTAAATAAATTATTGTCACTATTAAAGTTGAAAAAAATCTTTCTATCATGATTACTTTGTTCCTTTGGGTTTCAATTTCTTGACTTCTTCCTCTGGTTTATCTTTCTTGGGCTTTTTAATATCTCTTGGAATGATGTCATCAAAAGGATTAAACAAAACCTATGGAAAAATATTTTGAAGATATTATTCCAGATATTTTTATTTTACAAAAATTTGTAAAATTTTGTCAAAACAAAACAAGAGCCTACAGATTGGGTAAGGATCTTCACCAACTCTATATATCTGATAGAGGAATAATATTGAGAATATATAAAGAAGTTAAGTTAAACACCAACAAACCAAATAATCTGATTAAAAATTGGGGTACAGAGCTAAACAGAGAATTCTCAATAGAGGAATATAGAATGGCAGAGAAACACTTAAAGAAATGCTCAACGTCCTTAGTCATCAGGGATATACAAATCATAATGACCCTGAGATTTCACCTGACACCCATCAGAATGGCTAAGATCAAAAACTCAAATGACAACATTGAGTTGGAGAGGTTGTGGAGAAAGGGGAACTCTCCTCTATTGCTGGTGGGAATGTAAACTTGTACAACCACTTTAGGAATCAATCTGGTGCTTTTTCAGACAATTAGGAATAGCGCTTTCTCAAGATCCAGCTCCTAGGCATATATCCAAAAGATGCTCAAGTACACAACAAGGACATTTGTTCAACCATGTTTGTAGCAGCTTTATTTGTAATAGCTAGAAACTGGAAACAACTCAGATGTCCATCAGCAGAGGAATGGATACAGAAATTGTGGTACTTTTACACAACGGAATACTATTCAGCTATTAAAAACGAGGAAATCATGAAATTTTTAGGCAAATGGTGGGAACTAGAAAAGATCATCTTCAGTGTGGTGTCCCAGAAGCAGAAAGACACACATGGTATATACTCACTCATAATTGGATATTAGCCATATAATATAAGATAAACATACTAAAATCTATACTAACCAACAAGGAACACCCTAGGGAAGATGCTCAATCCTCATTCAGAACGGCAAACATGATAGACATCAGAAGCAGGAGAAACAGGCAACAGGACAGGAGCCTAACACAGAGGGACTCTGAAAGGCTCTACCCTGTGGGGTATCACAGCAGAGGCTGAGACTCACAGCCAAACTTTTTGCAGAGTACAGGGAATCTTCGGAAAGAAGGGGGAGATAGAAAGATCTGGAGGGGACAGGAGCTCTAAAAGGAGACCAACAGAGCCACAAAAACTGAGCCTTGGGACCCCTAAAGAGAATGATACCCCAACTAAGGACAATACACAGAAAGTACCTAAAACTCTGGCTCAGATGTAACACATAGACTCAATCTCTAAATGTGGTCCCAAGTAAGGGGAGCAGGAGCTGTCTCTGGCATGAACTCAATGGCAGGCTCTCTGATCACTTCCCCCTGGGGGATGCAGCCTTGCCAGGCCACAGAGGAAAACAATGCAACCAGTCCTGATGAGCCCTGATAGGCTAGGGTCAGACAGAAGGTGAGGAAGACCTCCCCTATCAGTGGACTAGGTGAAGAAGAGGGAGGGAGGACAGGTTTGGGAGGAAATGAGAGAGGGGGCCACAGCTGGGATACAAATTTAATAAATTGTAATAAATGATAATAATAAAAAATAAATGAACGAAAGATGAAAAATGATATTGAAGTCTAGTGACAATTAGCATCTAAGCCTTCCCTACCTAAACCATTAGTACAGTAGTACATAGGGCCAACCGTGCTCTTCTAGGCACATGGCCTCAGTGACCATCTCAAGACATTCTTTTTAAGTAAAACACATTCTATCTGATACCTATTTTATAGAAGAAAAACGTAAGGAACCAACCCAGACATTTGGACTCCATATCAAATGCTCTTAAGGATTACTTCACTTCCTCAATAAAGGCAAAGTCTTAATTCATCTAAAATCCTATTCTTTGGCGAAGAAACCTAACTCCTTTAATTCACAACCTAATAATTATGACTTGAGCTTTTCATTCTTTAGATTATCTAGTTTCATATTAGAATCCAAAGCCTTTAATTAAAAAAAAAAAATCTGTACCCAGAAGTTGTGCTTAAGTAGATAAAAATGAAGCATGGTGTTTACCGTAACACTTTCATCTAATGCTTAAAAGGCCTTTTAAGTGAACCTAACAGCCAACTCCTACCTCACAACTTTTGATCCTGTGTGGATTGCGGGGTCTCTCTTCATTGTCGATATCTACTTCTGTCAGGCGCAGCATGTTGTACACTGTATCCCCTGTAACCTACCAAACAAAACATGAAATGTGATTACAAACATCTGCATTCACATTTTAAATAATAGAGAAATTCTGAAAATATTTTAAATAAATAGTGCACTTCTGGAAAAGGTGTTTTTAAAAAATTGAAATAGAGCTTTGTGTTTTACAAAGAATAAACACAGCTAACAATGAAGGTAAGGCACGCTGACTTTCAAGCTGGAAAGCACAGCTGGGTTCAATCTCTTAATACGCCTCTTTAGGTGTTTCCAGTGTGTAGGATGTCAGTTACTAAAAATAGACATGCAGTTCGAACCTTCTTACTGGATGACAGTTCATTCAAGTATCACAAACAAACTTGGACTTAAAGCAGCTTAAGCATTGACATTATGATAAATACTTTGCAGACGGTTGACTAATTTAGTTTACACAAATACCCTAAAGTGAGAATTACATTACCCTCCTTGTACAAATATGAAGATAAAGGCTGTAAGAAGTTACAGATCCAATAGCAGGGGCTTCTCCACTTATGACTGCTATGTGTAGGTTGTCTCGCGCCTGGGTTATGTAACAGAAATTGTAAAACACACTACAAGCTTGGAACTCAGTTCTCATCTTGTTAAAAAAAAAAAAAAAAGGTTAGAGATGGGAAAAATCTATGATAACCAAATTCCTGGTTAGGAATGCTTCAAAGGAACATGACAATACATATTTCCTGACCCAAATCCTTAAGAAATAACCAATAATGTGATATTGTTATTATTTGGGTATGACTTGAATTCAAAGGTTCAGTTGTCCAACTATACTAAATTGTTTTCCTCCTATTATAGTCAAAACCTACTTTTGCCTAGGATATAAGGAAACAATTCTTACTGTTCCAGCAGAGGGGGCTAAAACGCTATTAATGTCAACTAAGACTAAGAATTAAATACAGGGATATTCAGGTGAGAAAGAGGGTGAGAGAAAGATACCTTCAGGGTCTCTCTTTAAAAAGAACTGCTGAAAATTCTATGGGAAGACCATCCCTCATTTGTTAAGTGTGAGAAGGATTAAGTGGATACTATTCAAAGCAATATATCCTGTAAAATAATAAATACTAACAACTTCCACTTTATTTTTTCCTTTAAAATTTTTTTTCTTTAGAATTTATTCTATATATCCCAATTAAAGTCCCCTTTCTTAACTTCCCCAGCCCCATCTTCTCTCCTTCTTCCCCTTATCTCTTTCCCCTAGTCCACTAAAAGAGGAAGTTCTCCACTATTGCCATCTGCCCATAGCTTGTTAACTCTCATCAGAACTGCTTAGATCTTCTTCCTTCGTGGCCTGGCAAGGTTGCCTCATCAGGGGCAAGTAATCAGAGAGCAATAAACTGAGTTCATGATAGAGGCAGCCCATGCTCTCCTCACTCAGAGATCTACATGGAGACTGAGCTGCCAACTGGCTACACCTAAGTAGGGGGTCTAGGTCCTCTCCATGCATGGTCCTCCGTTGGTGCATCAGTCTTGCAGGACCCCAGGGGCTCAGATCTTTTAGTTATGTTGGTCTCCTTGTGGGGCTCCTGTCTCATCCATGTCCCTTTAATCCCACCCCTCTCTTCCTTTATAGCAGCTTTATTTGTAATAGCCAGAATTTGGAACCTAGATGTCCCTCAATGGAAGAATGGATACAGAAATTGTGGTACATCTACACAATGGAATACTACTCGGCAATTAAAAACAAGGAAATCATGAAATCTGCAGGCAAATGGATGGAATTAGAAGAGCTCATCCTGAGTGAGGTAACCCAGAAACAGAAAGACATGGCATACATTCACTATAAGCAAAGATTAGCCATATAATATAGGACAGCCATCTACAGACCCAAAGGAGCTAAACACTAAGGAGGACCCTCAGAAGGATGCTTAAATCTCATTTAGAATGGCAAACAGGATAGATACCAGAAGCAATGGAAGAGAGGGAACAGGATGGGCATCTACTACAGAGGGTCCTCTGAAAGGCTCCACCCAATGGGAGATGGAAGAAGATGCTGAGACTCAGGGCCAAACTTTACAACTTCCACTTTAAATTTAAAGAAATTAATCACTGGTAAGCTTTAAACTTCAAATATTATTGTAAAACAGCTGGGCATGGTGATTCATGCCTTTAATCCCAGGACTCAGGAGGCAGAGGCAAGGCAGAAGGATCTCTGAGATCAAGGCCAGCTTGGCCTACAGAGTTCCAAGATAGCCAAGGCTATACAGAGAAACCCTGTCTTGAAAATATGTAAGTCAATAAATAAATAAATGAAACAAAGAGATAAAAAGGAAGGAAGGAAGAAAGGAAGGAAGGAAGGAAGGAAGGAAGGAAGGAAGGAAGGAAGAGAGAAAGAGAGAAAGAGAGAAAGAAAACAACTCCATTATATGGCCTTAAGTAGCTAATATCACTACTATGACTTAAGGAACACATTTAGACCATGACAAATGACTGACTTGAAGTACCCAAAGTTCAGGTAGTTCATCATAATAGAAACATACTTCATCGGTTTTGAAAACAGTAAGTAAACAAGTGTAACATTTTTAAGGCAGTCATTATATAAGTTAATTGCGTGTATCATAGCAGTTTAAATAAGCTAAAACCAAAACCAAACCATACACTTAAGATATGAACACTAACCTTTCCAAAGATGGTGTGCTTATTGTTAAGTTCATCTGCTCGACCCAGGGTAAAGAAAAACTGGCTGCCATTATCATGGGGACCAGCGTTTGCCATGGCAACCAGTCCTCTTCTATTAAAACGCAACCGTGAGTGAAATTCATCCTTCAAGAATAAAAGAGATTTAGTGACTGTTCTCACTCATGAGACTCTTCATATTCAATCAGCTACGCAGCAGACCAGCAAAGCTCAGACAATTTCTAATCAAAAATGCTGAAGCTTTATTTAACTGATTTTGAAGTACAATCAAACCCAAATTTACTATCTGTTCAATGTTCTTAAGCATGAATTCAGCAGTTTGTATCTTCTAAATATATTCAGTTATGACTGTCTTATGGAAGTCTACTTACACACAGAGAAGGATGCTCAAAGGGAGTCAGTTCCTACTGTCCTTCAGTGTCCTCTAAACAGTTAAAGTCGTCTGTTGCTTTTCCAAGAAACCCATCTTAAAACCACTGTGAAGCCCTCAGCTATTACTCCTTCCCATCTTCCTCTACAAGTCATAAGCAATGGCTTTCTTCTTGTTTTTCAAGAGATTCTTCCATGTGTGTTAATGTGATTTCATTGTGTTTTTTAAAGTCCTACACCACCCTCAGAGATGGCATGAGTCTGACTTGGCAGGTTATAACAGTGCAGGGACCACTGATTCTCAGGTGCTTTCCTTGTTCTGAGAGCTACATAGAATTTCCCCTTAGACTTGACAATGGAATCATCCATGATGCATCCATGTGACATAATCAGTGCCTTTAAGCACCAGAGGCCATTTTTCCTTAACATATTACTAAGATCTGAAATCAGTACATCTCACCAAGATCTGGATAAGCAAACACTTTGACCTCTGACTTCTCTGCATTCAGAAGAACGATGAGTAAGACATTCCTGTGGTTTAAATCCCCCTAATCTATGGTATTTTATTCCATGTGTGCTGGGTAGTTTTATATCAACTAGTCTCAAACTAAAGTCATTGGAGAGGAGGGAACCTGAGTTAAGAAAATGCCTCCAAAAGATCAAGCTGTAAGGCATTTTCTTGGTTGGTGTTTGACAGGCGAGGACCCAGCCCATTGTGGGTTGCGCCATCCCTGGCAGGTAGTCCTGGGTTCTGTAAGAAAGCAAGCTGAGAAAGCGATGAGGAGCAAGCCAATAAGCAGCAGCCTCCATGGCTTCTGTCTCCAGGATACTGTCCTTCATGCGTTCCTGCCCTCACTGCTTTTAATGATGAACTGTTAGGTAAAACTGAGTGAAATAAACTCTTTCCTCCCCAAGTTGCATCTGGCCATGGTATTTCATCATAGCAACGTAACTCTAACTAAGACACCATGTTTAAAATTATATAGTTGAAAGAAATTAACACTGTAACTATAGTATTTTAAAATAACAAAGCAAATATCTCAGAAAGGAAATGTCAAAAAGAGAGGTTAGAATAAATAATGGGATTAATAAGATTAAAAAAAAAACTTCCTATAAAGCGGAGGTCCTAAAATTATGAGATCTGATTAACAGTGACACTAAGATTTTTTTAAATACCGCTTCCTACTTTCCAGGGCCACTATCATCTAGAAAACATAGTTGAAAAATAAGAAAAGAAAATCACAATCACGCTGTGGTGAGCCACTGTGGCACATGCCAGCAATCCAAGTACTCAGGAGGTGCAGGCAGGAAGACAGTCACAAATTCAAGTCAATTAAAAATTACACTGACCCAGAAAAAGACGAAAGAAAACTCCAGACATTATTTCCCACTAGAACAAATATGAGGTTTTCAAAAGTTTCCTGATTTTTAAGAACCACTGACACATATTCACTCAAAGAACCTAGCCCTGTTCTAATTACACTACTAACAAATACAGTTTTTGCTATAGTTGAGCCCATTATTGTTCCTAAGCAGATCAAGCAGATTAACTCTTTTCCTTAAGTTTACCCTGGCAGTGAAGAAATCGGAGGCCAGGACTGGAGAGATGGCTCAGCAGGTAAGAGCACTTGTTGCTCTTTCAGAGGACCTGGGTTCAATCCCCAGCACCCACACAGTGGTTCACAGCCATCTATAACTCCAGTTCCAGGGGATCCAATGCACTTATCTGACCTCTGCTGTCAGCAAGCAGCACATACAACATGCAGGCAAAACACTCATACATAAAATAAAGTGAATAAATCTAACAAAAGATTTTTAAGTAAGAAATCACAGGTTCATTTTTGACTAATACATCTTTTCCCAATATTTTGGCTCTTCCTTTTGCTTACTTTGTGACTTTCCATCATGCGTGCACTCTGTCTATAGAGTTCTTTTGTGTACAGTAAGTACATAGCATAGAGTAAGCTCCACCATAGGAGACTGGAAGCTTTATAGTGAAGTCTTAGTCTCTGACACAGCTGTATTTGTGGCTCTAACAAGGTGGTGAAGGCTATAAACATGATAAAAGTGAGATGAAGTCATAAGGCTTGGGGCTCTCATTCTAACCCACTGGGGCTCGTGTCCTTATGGGAAAGCCAGAGCTGGCTCTTCCACATACTTCTGCAAGACAGGAAGAAGGAGGGTCAGACATTGTAATCTGGCTCTCCTAGTTTCCACAACTCCACAAAAAAAAAAAAAAAAATCTTATTCAACCCCCAGTCTGCTGAAGACACTCAAGGAAAATACTGAAAAGTGTTTTAACATAAAATAGCACGTGCAATCTTCTAAAACTTTGCTGCTAAGATCAAACACAGACAAACATCAGAAAATATGCCATACAGATTTATTTCTGAATCCTGGGGCCCTTCTCCTTTTATTACAACCTTTAGCTCTACCTTAATTTAATCTAGCACAAAGGTCTGCCTGAAAACAGATCAGAAAGACCGCTTGGTAGGTAGTATTTGCTCTTATCTCTGAATAATTCTAGCTCCACCAATTTTTTATACTACATGGGACATTATTCTTATGGGACAGCATCACTTTTGAAAAAGCATTCCAAGCTGACCTAGAGTACAGTAACTTGATCTGACCTTGAATGGAGCTCCATAGATAGACTCTCCACCAGTCCCAGTGCCTGTGGGATCTCCACCTTGGACTATGAAACCAGGTACAACTCTGTGAAAAATGGTGTTGTCGTAGTAGGCTGAAAAACAATTAATATATCAATTTCTAAAACTCAGTATGACATTAGTTGTCAAAGTTAATATACAAACAGAGCCACAAGACTTAATTTCCAGAATGCTAGGTAGGCTTTTAAACCATAACCTTTCCTCCCTACTTCTTATAAAACATTCAACTTTCAAAACACTGTTTCTACAGAAACAATGGTGGTTTAGTTTGTTGGTCTTGTTTTTATAATCTTCAGATTTCTCTCACATTATGGAGTACTGTTTTGAAAATAAAAACAAGGTTATACACATCAATGGCTCTCAACTGGGGAAAAGAGAGGAGCATCAATTCTGTGTCCAAGAGAACATTTATCAACATCTTGGAATATTTTTGGTTATCAAAACTAGAGAATACTACTAGCATCTTGTAGAAGATGGCAAGAACACTGCTTTGCATCCTAAAGCCCAAAGAATTATTTCTGTAACAAAGAATAACCAATCCCAAGGCCAGCAGTGCTGATGCTAAGAAGCCTAGGTAGAGGTGAAAAGCTCATTTCTTGCCTCTTCCTCTTCTCCTGATAGAAAATTAACTTACTAATGCACAAAAATTACAAACCCATAGATACTAAAGTTGTTAACTGATTATAGTTTTAGCACTGTCTGTGCAGTCTCCTTTTAAACAAACAGTTCAATAAATAAAATAAATAACATGTACTTTAGTCCAATTAAATCATTCACTTTGCTAAGTGATTTTCAGGAGGTATTTATATATAAAAATACAATCTCTAGTCACAAATAGGAAGCAGAAATGATATATAGTTTCCCATAGAATTTATTCTCTGAAATGAGAATCATTAAGAAAAATATTAACTTAGGTAAGAAAGAAGCACAGCATCCCATTGAGTTATAGGATATCTCCTAAGAAAACTGAAAATTAGTTTCCTTTTGCTTTGTTTCTTTTCCTTCTTTTGTAATAGTTTTATACACTTTCAAAATTTGTATTTATTTGAAATGTTTATACCTATCTATATAGCAAAGACCTTAAAGTCCAAGATTAAATCTGTAATTATAGATATTTGGGTTTTGCAAAAGATATGACTATTTTTCAACAAGAAAGACTGTTCCACTGAGGGCCACATCTGAGACTGGGCTAACTCATCTTTCAATCATTTGCTTTTAATTCAGCAAACTACACATTGTTGCTGCTGTTGTTATACTGAAAGGTGTATTACAAGCCTCAGAAACATGGTAACTTCTTTTAATCACTCAAAGGGTTAAATGGAGTTCTCTACATTACTTTACTCATGTAAGGAATATTTATTTTTTATAAGTGTATGGGTGTTTTGCTTGCATGTATGTCTGCGTACCACATTCATGCCTGGTAACCATTAAAGCCAGAAGAGGGCACTGGATCTTCTGGAAGTGGAGTTATAGATGGTTGTGAGCTGCCTTGCAGGTGCTTGGAACTGAACCCAGGGCCTTTGGAAGAGCAGCCAGTGCTCTTAAGTGTTGAAGCATCTCTCGAGCCAGGAGTACCTTTTTTTAAAATCAATCTTCTCAGGTTTGTAGTTAGCCTTCCCAACAATAATTTCATTAAATTCTTACTTGTTTTGTTAAGAAAATTACACTGATTATTTCTATAAAATTTTTTTCTTCCATTTCCTGGTTTTCTTATAAATGGGAGAATAATTCCTTTTTGAAGCAAGTGAGCTCTGTCAGTATCAACTGAACCTCATGTGTATTTCATTTCTATATTCTATCCAGATTCTTTGTTCCTTCATTCACCTGGTCCATGGATTGCAATTTACCATTCATTCTTTCTAGTGTTTTTGTAATTTCACTCTCCTGTAAAATTTGAGCTTTTGACTTCTTTAAACTTATTACCAGAAGTCAAACTTTCCTTTGTCTCTTGAGTTTCTTAGCTTTGTTGACAGTTATTTGAGGCCTCTCGAAATACACTACCTGTCTGATTTTATTTCCTTCCTGCCTGCCATAGCAATTATTAATAATGATCTTTGCAGACATATTTTCTTTGTCTCATCTGAGGAATTGGATTCTTCTATTATTATTTCTTTAATCTTTCCCCTATAGCAATATATTTATCTAATTTTAATTTGAAGAGCTTTGCCCATACCATACAACAGGATACTATGGATTCTAGCCCCAAATGCTATTTTTCTGACACTATGAATAACAATATCTGTAAAATCAGGTGTAGCTCTCGAAGACCCTGATTTGCACCCACCACTGGAGGCATTTGAAGTCATATGAAGTACATTCTAGGAGCCAAGAAGAAACTGCAAGTATATGAAATGTAAAGGTGTATAAACAAATATCCATGAACAAAAAATACCCAAGTCAACATAAAATTTCATCATGTTATGACTCAAATTGGTAACAAATTAGTGAATGCTAAGTAGTAAGCTTTATGAAAAAACACTTTGAACAAAATGATACAAATTGGCTATACTTAAACAAAAGCAGGGTGAGAAAAATTACAAAAAAGGAAGAGCTAGTAAGAGGATGTGTGGGAACGGGAATGTTCAGAAAATAAGAAAGAATGGCTGACTGAAAGCATGTGATTAGGGGAATGGAAAATAACGGGAAGCTAGGAAGCCAAGTACCTAAAGATTCAAACATGGTGTGCACAGGCAGAAGGCAAAGAAATGAAAGGGAAGACCAGCTAGAACACACTTACAGTCCTGGAGATCAAAGCCCAGGCCGTCTGGGGAAGAAGATGAAACTTGGTTTTCGTGGTGGCTAACAAACATTTCCAATAGAGATGAACATTTCACCATTAGATCAATTTGGCACAAAAAGGGAAGAAATAGAGTTCTGAAAATAATAGTCGTTTGGCTGAAGACGACACAAGAATGAAAAAGATAACACAGAATGAGAGGCAAGCTTAGGGAAGGTCTGTATGTAAAACATGAAAAATCGCTGGGCATGGTGGTACACGCCTTTAATCCCAACATCTATCTGGGAGGCAGAGGCAAATGGATCTCTGTGAGTTTGAGGCTAGCCTGGTTAACAAAGTGAGTTCTAAGACAGCCAAGGCTACACACAGAGAAACCCTGTCTTGAAAAAAAGAAAAACAAAATTAAAGATGGAGTGAATGTATCAACATCAGGTATGACTTGTCTCTGCTAAAAGTGTAACAGTTTACAGCTTACCTGGAGGAAAGTTGTTATCCCTGCAGTCTATCTATTTCCTCATATACTGCTCAACACCATAATACCAAATGTTAGCTCTGGATAACACAAGACCTCAATGTGAGAACATATTGTAGTTTATTCTTTTCATTCTTCAAATGAATGAAAAGTTCATCCTTTCAGAGTTTTACTTAGAGTCTCACTGTGTTTCCCAGACTGGTCTGAAACTCGAAATGTTTCTCCATCAACCCCCCAAGTGCTGGGAGTACAGGCCAGGCCAGTGTGCCCAACACACAGTGTAAAGGCAGGTGAGCTTCTCCTCAGAATGATAGTGAAGGGGATACTGACCCTCCAAACAGAGCTGAATGAAATTCCTGCATGCTTTAGGAGCTTCTTTTGACCACAACTCGATGTCAATATCTCCAGCTGTAGTTTTCAATAAAACCTATGGAAAGAACATGAGAAATATGATATCATATTCAATATTTATTTTGCTTGATCAGCTATTCAACTTGCAACACTAATACAGTTTTTACTTCTAGAAGAAATATTACAAACTCAACTTGGGTTTTGTTGTTTTATTGAACAAATGTCAAATATTCATTACAGCCCAAACATCATTAGATGATTCAACACACTATTTTCAGAAAAAGCTAAGGACTTTAAATAAATAAATAAATAAATAAGCACCTACCTTTTCTACCTTTTTATTCACAGAAAACAAACTCTATTCATTTAAAAACCAAGAGTGCAAACTTAACTACATTATTTCCAATAAAATTGGTTAGCGAATTATGTTTTTAATGTACATTGGTATTTTTGCTTGCATGTGTATCTGTGTGATGGTGTTGGCTCTCTTGGAACAGGAGTTACAGACTGAGCTGCCACGTGGGTGCTGGGAATTGAACCTGAGTCCTCTGGAAGAGCAGACAGTGCTCTTAACCACTGAGCCATCTCTCCAGCCCCCGGTTAGCGAATTATGACACTAAGAAGTTAGTGAGCCCGCTGAGTTACATTATTAGAAAACTGTACAAAGACTCAGTTGAAACTCTCTTTGGGCTCTATTTCACACTGAAACCATGCCAGCCTAATTCTGAATACTCTGCATATGTGCACATGCACATATGCACGCGTGCACACAGGGACCAGGGGTCAGCACTGGGTGTCTTTCTCTAGAGCTCTGCATCTTACTTTGATACTCAGCAATTCAACTAGACTGGCTGATGAGCAAGCTTAGTAGTTCCCCGGCCTCTGCCACTCCCGGGCCCCCTGTCTGGGGTTTCAGATTCATGCAACCATGCCCAACTTTTTATGAGGTTTCTGGGAATCCAGATTCAGCTCTTCTTACATCAAGCACTTGATCATAAACTGAGCTCTTTTCCCAGCCCTTTGATGTTTTGTTTTTGTTTATGTTTTTGCAAGCCGGAGCCTTATAGCCTTATAGTCCAGTCTGGCCTCAAACTCACCTTGACTCCTGTTCTTCCTGCCTCTAGCTCCCAAAGTACATGGATGATAGATAGGCATGTGTCACCTTGTTCATTCAGTGCTGGAGATGGAACCCAGTGCTTTGTGCATGCTAGGCCAAGTACTATACCAACTTAGCTGGAGTCCTCACCCACAGGAATATTCTTCATCCAATTCTGGTTATGACTTGCTGAAAGTGTTATGTCTTAAAGTTATCATATCTATAATAGGTAGATTGTTTAATAATCTCCTTTTACTGGTCATGGCAGTAGTTAGTCCTTTGTGGAACCACCTGCTTTTTAACAACCAGAACCTCTGCTAAGGCTGGAAGGTGAAATAGCTTATTCAGCAACTGACTTAATAACTACAAATAACCAAAAAGAATATTAGTCCCTAAGTTTGAACATCATGGCATAGCTGAAGTCTCCAGTATAAAATTTTCTTTTCTACCCCTACTGTAGAAAAGTTTACTAGTATCTATAATCTGTGGCTACCTCACAAAATGTTCTTGCAAATAAATACTGAAGAATAACTAAAACCAAACATATCCTCATGGATAGTCCATATATAAGCCACACTCTTTTTTTTTTTTTTCCTAGAACTCCTTTACTGTGTCAAAAATAACATTTTGGAAAAGGGATAAGTTTAGGAAAGCATGATTTAAGAAAGTGCTGCCTTTTGGGGGCTGGAGAGATGGCTCAGCAGTTAAGAGCACTGTCTGTTCTTCCAGAGGTCCAGAATTCAATTCCCAGCAACCACATGGTGGCTCCCAACTATCTATACTGGAATCTGATGCCCTTTTCTGGTATACAGGTGTACATGCAGATAGAGCTCTCATATATGTAAAATCAAGAAATATGTCGAAAGAAGGGAGGAAGGGACGGAGGGAGGGAGGAGGGAAGGAAGGGAGGGAGGGAGGGAGGAGGGAAGGAAGGGAGGGGAGGGAAGAGAGGTAGGGGAGAGAAGGGAGGGAGGGAAGGGAGGAGAGGGAAGGGAAGTAGGGGAGGAAAGGAAGGGAGGGGAGGGAAGGGAGGGAGGGAGAGAAGGGAGGGTGGGCCTCCCTTTTAACGATGCCCTTAAAGATGTAAATTGAATGAGAATGCTTTTCTTTCTCTTTTTGTTTTTGTTTTTGTTTTGTTTTGTTTTGTTCGAGACACAGTTTCTCTGTGTAGCCCTGGCTGTCCTGGAAAGCACTCTGTAGAGCAAACTGGCCTTCAACTCAGAGATCCACCTGCCTCTGCCTCCTGAGTGGTAGGTTTAAAGGTGTGTGTCACCATCACCCAGTGAAAATGCTTTTCAATAGCAAAGTGAGGAGACTACCTCACTTTCCTCCCCCACCACCTAGTACATTTTTTGCTACAACTTTGTTTCAGAAGCCTAAGAAAGGCTATCATAAATTATGTAACACTGGCAAAGGTGTTAGATATTTAGGGGCCTTTTCTGGCAACACACAGCTTTTTTACAACTACTCTTCAGAAACTATAAAAATGAGAAAAGTGAAAATATCCATATTGTGGTACATTTTTAATGGTTTCCTTGACTCATAAAAATACATAAAAAAGCCAAGCATGGTGGCATATGCTGTTAAGGCTAGCACTGAGAAGACAAAAGCAGGCAAATCTCTATGAGTTCTAGGCCCACCTGGTCTATGTAGCAAGTCGCAGTTCAACCAAGACTACATAGTGAGACCTTAGCTCAAAAAATGTTGTTCCTTTATTATCTTTTTATTTACTTATTTTTGTGTGTGAGAACCGACAGACATAAACTAAAGCTGGATAATTCCATCTACCTCAGAATGAACCTGAAATTACACAGAGCACTATTTTCTGACTTTCTCTAAGTTCTGATGTCCATCATGTCTGAAATACTTCACTGCCCCTTGTGTGCTTTGAATGAAGCACTGTCACTTAAGAGAACCTCGCTTTTTCTTCTCAGCAACCATTTTAAGAATTGTGTGCTTTTACAAAGACCATACTTAAAGATAGTTCACATTTTAATTTTGTAAAAGCATAGCAAAAAAAATTAGTATTATTTAGTGAGATATAACCTACATACCAGTAATTTTGCCCTCTTAAAGAGTTCACTATATTTTGCATTCAGAGTTTGTCAGCCACTGCTGACAAACTATTTTCAAAACATTTCATTACCCTAGAATAAAACCTGGACCCATTTTCAGTCCTTCGCTCTTCTCCCTACCCTCACCCTTTGACAACTACTAATTTTTTTTCTGTCTATATGAACACTGCCATCTAAACAGTTCATATGAACAGAATCATACAAAATTGCCCTTTTGTGTCAGAACTTTTTCACCAAATATGTTTCTTTGAAATTAAAAAGGTCTGTATTCCTGTTCTATATAATTAGTTTAGAATGTTTTTAAACACTTAGAACATAAACAATAGCTTTATAATATTAGTAGAAATTATTTCAAGACAGAACAAACATTTAATACAAAGGTCATTTATAATAATAATAAATGGAAACATGTATTCCCAACAATCTTCATAACTTCTAATTGTCTGACAGATTTCCCATGCTTCCTATGCTTCAATGCTACCATTTCATTATATTTTTCTTTTATTTTTACAATGTATTTGTTTTGTTGAAGACAGGGTCTTACTGGGACTTTCTTTGTATACCAGACTAGCCTTGAACGCACAGAGATCCATCTACCTCTGCCTACTGTACTGGTATAAAAGGTATACACCACCATACCTAGCTGGTTTTTACGATTGTTTGTTTTTAAAATAGGTAGCTCTGGCTGCCCAGGAACCTGCTTTGTAGAGTAGGGTGGCCCTGTACTCAGAGATTGACCTGCCTTTGCCTCCCAAGGGCTAGAATGAAAACAGGCACCACTGAGACCCTTCTAACAAATATCATTGTTTACTCTCCTTCCAACTCTACCCTGAAGTATGGAAATTTGGAAATCCAAGTACTTGCTAATTCAACTGCAATCTCAAGTTTACATTTGTTTCACCTTGTGCTTTAGTAATGACAACAAGGGGAAATGTATTTTACTGATGATCCTTTGGTATCAAAATGAAACTTTAAACTAAGAACTTTACTCTTTTATAGTATACTATAAAACTATACCAGTTTCTTGTATGACTAAGTTTATTCAAATACCTAAAGCTTTAAAAAGTTAACAAAGAGGCTAGATATCCATCTTTAACAGTTACTGTTAACCAGAGTAGAGCATAGAAATGTATAAACTATATTTATTAAACATATCTTGTTTTTACAAAAAAAAAAAAGGTAGCACTACTCCTGGCTATGTTTCTACATTATTAATGTTATCCTTAAGATGAAGTTTACAAAGGCTGGCTTTGTTAATCTAGGTACCATATGCCCCCATATGTGCTATACGCTCATTAAAACTTAGATCATAATATTAGAAAATGACTGACAAGTACCCGTACTTTGTGAGTATATGCTTCCTAGTCATCTTTTTTTTTTTAATGTGAGTTCTCGGAATATGTATAATATATATGAATATATTTATAATTGTATTAAACAAATAAAACTAGAAATAATACAAATAGATACAGATTTTCTCCCAGTACCCCAGAAATAATGGTCTAAGCCCTAAAGTATGCCCTCACTAGTTTAGTAACCACCTCTGAAAATAAAGTAACACACAATACCTTTCCCTCCACATGCTTTTTTGTCAAGCTGCTCAATGTAAAAGTTGAGTCTTCCACTACTAGCCTGCACTACCTGGACATGATATCCAACAATTCTGACCCAATCTCCTTATAGAAAAACAGAGATACTAGCCACAAATATTTGCTGTGAGGACAAAATGAGCTATTATATAATATATGGCTAAGAACAGCAGCACACAAGTAAGTAATCAAGAAACACTAGCCAATATTATTGGGGAGGGGTGTTTGTTTATTTGTTTTGTTTTTGTTTGTTTTTACTGCTGGGAACTTATATCTAGAAAAAATATGTGTGGTTGAAACACCTTGCACACCTCTGGACTTTCCACTAATAAGCCACTAAATTCATAATGGCTTTTTCCTCCTCTGGCAAGGATGGCATTCAGAGATTAGCTGATGCCATGCATCAACTTCTTCCTATGTGATACCACACTTACTGAATAAGAGAAGTTTGTCCCATTGACTGAATATTTCTACTCTCTTTCAAGATCCAACATGCCACTAAACAGTAGAATCTCTAAACAAGCCATGGACTATACTTTATGTTCAGAAGAAAAACAGTATTCATCATAATTTATTCCTATATTTTTATTCACACAATTATTTTATCATACACAGTTTACTTAAATGATTCAACAATAAAAGGGAAGATGATGGATTTTCTTCTAGTGCATCCTTAAAACCTAAAATAGAACCTTTCATGTGCTTCGCACAAGGGAAAAAAAAAATGCTGGGCTGAGGAAATGGGTCAGTGGTTGTACTGCTTGGCACACAAGCCTGAGGACCTGAGTTCAAAAGGCCAGAATACATGTGAAAGGCAGAAGCTGTAGCATGTCTTTAATCCCAGTGCTCCTCTGGTGAGCTGAGGAGAGCACACAAGAGGCTCTCCAGAAGTCCACAGGCCAGCTAGGCTAGCACATGCAGCATCAAACAACAAAAAGACACTGCCTCAAACTAAATGGAAGATGAGGATCCTCACCTAAAGTTATACTCTGAGCCTTCACACCAGCACCAGCATACAAAAAGACACACCTCACACATGCATATACATACACAATTTTTAAAATACTTGTTGAATGAATGAATTCCTGTTCAGAAGTGCTTTTACACTATGATCATATCAAAGCATTTTCTAGAGTAAACAAGTTCCAGGACAGCCAAGGACTCATATGAGACCCTGTTTTATTTCTTAAAAAGAAAAAAAAAAAAGTCATTAGAATAAAGCAACTAAATCTGCTCATGATTATCAACAGTTTAACTTCACCCTCACTTATGCTTAATACCTTTCAGAAGCTAAAGAAGACATAGTATTAATTCATCTGCTTAGCCATCCTTTGGTAAATGATGAACTCCATCTACCATATGTGAAGCACTGTTCTAGGTCAGTGGTTTTCAACCTTCCTAATTCTGTGACCCTTTAATACAGTTTTGGTAACCTCCCCGACTATAAAATTCTTTTCGTTGCTATTTCCTAACTATAATTTTGCTACTGTTGTGAATTATTATGTAAATATCTGATGTACAGGATGTCTGCTACATGACTTCTGTGAAAAGTTCATTCAACCCCTATAGGGGTCTTGACACACAGATTGAGACCACTATTCTAGATGTTCATCTCTGCCCCTATAGTGTTTGCATTCTATATAGGGAAAAAAAACAAAAATAAAAGGCTGTTAAATACTCAGAAATTGCTGAGAACCAGGGCATCCTTGAGATTTGCTATTTGATAGGCCTCTTTGTTAAGAGTGACATTTTAACAGGTAAGATAGCAAAATGGAGAAAGATACAGCAAATGTGAAGGTCCTAAACAGCAGAGTGGTCAGTCTATTTCATCTCTACAACCATGTATTAATTAAAATAAACACTGTCCTCTAGAAACATAGGTTGGTTACAAAACCTATCAAGGATTCCTTTCCCGTTTCAATGTGGTATTATTCCTCACACCCCGACTGCTTTTGACAATTGTCTCAAAAGATATTTCCCCCAAGATGTTTTTCCCATCATTTCCAGATTTTCACTCCATTGTATAGTCATGGCAATATAATCCCCTCTTCAAAACATCACCTGCCAAAAACAAGGTGTGACAATGCATGTTTGTAATCCAAAAGGCTGCGACAAGAAAGGGAGTTAAGAGCTAGCCTTGACTACGTAATGAGACCTTGTCTCCTTAAAGATTTTTCTTATCATCCTAAATCCTAAACTAAGCTACATGCTCTGGTAGGGTAACGGCTTGATATTACGTACCAACCAATGATATTGCGTATCACCAGCACCTGGTAAAGTGCACGACGCCTAATAGGCGTTCAATAAATGGTTGTAGAGAATGGCATGACCTCCAAGTTAAACAGCAACAATAAACAATCTTAGCATAAGTCTTTTTAAAACAACAGACACTAGAAGGCGCTCACACAAGTTAGATCAAGGAAGTCAAGGGGCCAGAAGACTAGCAAATAGAGAAGTTGCTCAACGACTTTTTCAAAAATATGCTGAGACATGCCAACACAAATAATATTGATGGAACACTGGCCATAAGTAGGGTGTGGACCACAGTTCTTTTGGTCTTTCCAACTCTAAGATCCCAGACACTTGGCCCTCCTCCCCGCCCCTAATCACAGAGCTCTCTACTGGGGTGTCCAGGCGTGAAGCTCTCACCTTCCCATTCGTGGGCGGCTCCTGGATGTAGATGTTACTCATCTTGGTCAGTGCTCAGGATTCCGCTCCTTAGCGTGACCACGAACGAATGGCGGGTCTCTGTGTCTGCTTATTAGTACACAGTTCTTTAACCTGGATACTTGGGGAAAACTTCACACGGTCAGAGTCTAGCAAAACAGCCGTACTAAACACTACGTAGTCCCCAAACAAGCCCCTCATGGACGCCGCCATGTTGCTCCAGGACCCGAGCACCGCTAACTCCGGAGTGGGGGGGAACTTCCCTTCAAAGAACTACAAAAGACTATAAGACTTCCGCAGCTTTAGATAATTTGTCATGTCACTTGTAATAACATTTAAAGGAACGCTCCGTAAATCCCAGTGCTGCATCCAGGTCGGGTGTTCGCAGACTGTACTCACCTCCCGAAGCCGGCCGGAATGGTACCGACCACGTGCTCCTCCGTAGTACTCCCCTGGAAACTGCATCCGCAGCGCCTTAGTTCCGTCAACCCTGGAAGTGCATCCGGCCTTCCCCGGCCGAGTGAAGTTGTTGTGGGCTAAGTGGGAGAGATCGCTCTGATTGTGCGTTGTCTTCGCAACGGACTTGAACGCTACAGGATCTCGAAAGCCTAGGACTCCGGCGACCCCACTCTGCTGCGCCATGGCAGTCCCAGGTGAAGATCAACGGCAGGGCCCCTCTCACTCCAGAGGCATAGGGCTAGCAGGGGAGTGCAGGGTGCGGGGTGGCCGGGGGACCTCCCGGACTCGGGCAAAGGCCTAAAAATTTAGAGTTGGTTGGTTTACATGAAAAAGTTCACACTACAGATCTAAGGAGGGGAAGGACAGAGGAAGAGAGGTCGTTTTCCCATCGTTCTCAGGCAAGCCCAAACTACACAGGATTACAGGGAAAGTGTTGTTATAGGAGGGACAGAGGACTTGGGAGCAGTGGACTGTAGGCCTAAGGGGACAAGTTGCCCAGAAGACTGACGGTAACATCTTGGGGTTTCAAAATAAAATCCGAAATTTGAACATTTGGCGGACCCAGGTAGCCATACACATTGTACTGAAAGTCAAGTCGAAAAGCGCATCTGGGAGTTTGTTCCAGCTCTTCCTACCTGTAGTTGTGGCTGTAAGCCGGTTGCTGTACCATTTTGAGTCCCAGTTTCCCTACCTGTAAAAGAGTCGTAAGATTCTAGGTTTCACGTTTGTGTTGATAGGTTTCTAACCTAAAAGCGGCAGGCTGCTCCGGGGATGTTTTTGTCTGCTGCTCCAGCTTTCTGGGGAGTTCTTGGAGCTGCAAGAACTTACCCAAACCCGCTGGCTTGATCAGGATGTGTTTCTGCAGAACCCTATTTTTAGGCAAGAGTTTTTAAGATATATATTACGCCTCCCCTCTTGAAGATTCACATGTCACAGTACTGTAGAAAAGACCCTAAAATGTTTTTGAAGCCCCAACTTTGCTTAAAATTGCCCTTCCCGCTACTGTTTGATTCCTGTCTTTTGTTCTGTGGCAGCCTTTTCTGAACTTTATTCTAGAGATGGCTGTTGAAGGGTAGGGGCATTGCTTTCCTAACCTCCGCAGTTTGCAGAGGAGTTCATCTGGAGCTATGAGAAGAGAGGTGACTGTACACTCTTTATTAAGTGTGTTGCAGTGGAGCATGATAGACACTCTTGCTCCCTTAGAACTCAGCAGGGAGAGGGGGGAAATTACAGAAAGTGAAGCTAATGCAGCAAAATAGTAAGGATACCTAGCAGGGAATAGAGAGTGTGAGAGGGAAGGGAGCCTGCAGGGAGAGGAAGTAGAAAAGGAAATGAAAGTTGCCTACTATGGCTAACATTCATTACGCTAATGTGATGGAAATGAGACATTAACTAAAGAGATAATCACATTAGCTAACATTTACTATGTAACCCATGTATCTGATACTATGTCAAACATTGTATTTTTTTTTTCTTACTTTAAGGGCCACTGCTGTGAGATAGCTGTTGATATTCCCACTTGATAGACTGAGAAATCAAGTAACTTGACTATTTCAAGATCTAAGAAAGGTCACCCTTTCTCTTCCAAAGCCACCATGCATGTGAATGTATTTTCCATGAGGAGATTCCCTTTGATTGAGGGACCTTATAAGCCAACACAAACTGTTAGGAAGTTAATAGATGGTGGGAAACCACTTAAAGGTTTTAAGAAGATTACACTTTAGGATACAGTAGCCTAGAGGAGAGTTAGTTAATTTGGTGATGAAGTTAGTTGGTGATGAAGGGTGATTCTGGTGAGTTATGACACCATTGAGGATGCAGTCACACTAAGAAAGAAGCAGCTAAGCTGGAGGTGTATTTTAGGTGGTAGGATCACTAAGAATGGAAGTTTGCTTTGGTGTGGTAATGAGAAAATGAGATTCACCTGGTTCTTGATGTTAGCTAATTGGGGAGGCCTCATAACTGGGAAGACACCTGTCAAGAGCAGAGTTCAGAGAGATAGCCACGAGGTCAGTTTGGAGCTTGTGTTGAAGTTAGTCTCACACAGGAATGGAAATAACGAATAGTCAGCATGAGAATACAGGGATATTAGGCAAGAAGTCAGAGTCAAAAACAACACATACTATAGGAATCAAGGCATAAGGCAGGAGGGACTGTGTAGACACAGTGGATGATGTCTGAAGGCAAGATCTGGAGCCGAGGGAATAATAGCATTTATGGGGATATGCTCATAGCTTGCCTGAGCATTCGGAGAGGCTTTGGTGACCACTGCGTCACAGCTGCACCCAGCATTGTCCCTACCAACCCTGCTCATTCTTTGAGCAGGCTTTCCGAGTGTCCATGCAGTATAAACGCACCGGGAGACACACTGTAAAACTTCAGGAATGAAAATGTGTTACTTAAGAAAAGGGACAAAAGCGACTTTTCTTCTAGCTTTGTTTGAGATGCTCTTAAATTTGAGACCAGTGTTAAAAAAATATGTTAACCTTTCAATTCAAAATAATGCCTCAGAGCATGATAATAAATTGTGTCATTAAGCTAGATGGGACGACTTACATAAACTGCTTAAACCCACCAAAAATCAAGATAATAGGCATGACAGGTGGCATGACTGCACAATGCAACTGCTTTAGAAAATACAGTCCCAGAAAGTATTAAGATAATTTCTTGGATGATCGATCCAGGCCCTGCATGGAAGGAAAATAGGGCTCCATTGAGGAGATCATCAAGAAGGACAAGCATTGTGTCATGCTCCTTTATTTTAGGTTGATGGATTCAGCTTGGGGTGATTGTGCTCCAAGTTATTATAAGGTATAACTATGGAGTAATGAGGCTGCTTTTCACAAACTACCAGCCTTGTCTGTTTCAATGGTCACGTGCTTCCACTGCTGTTCCTCAGCATTGTATGCTAGCGTAAGCCATTATGTAGGTAACAATGAGATACTGAAGACCTTAGAAAAATCTTAAGACACTTAGTTACTTGACAAATAACATTGAGTATAGGATTCAGCGAAGTTTACTTTGGAACATTTTTTTCCCTCCCCTCACAGTTGTTCTGATTAGCTCGGTTGTTGAAGTTTTGTTCTAAGTCACTGTTCTCCATCAGGAGTTGACCTGGCACAAGTGGCAATGTGTGTTACTGATGATGGTGGCACAGAAGCTTACCTTTTTATGTCTCTCAGTGAAGTCTGTACAGCCAGGGTAAAGGAGGACAATGGCTAAGTTAACGTCTCATTCTCACATCCCTTGAGCACATTGCTGAAGCGTCTACGTAATAATGAAAATGTAGCTCACACCACAGCCAACTGTCCTCATTCCTCAAACATGCTCTAGGTAACTTCATTTCTCTCTCACATGGTTGCTGAAATAATGTTCCTAAATCATGTCTGAATCTATCATTCCTGGCAGAGGGGGCAGGGAATCCAGTTATCTGTGGATTTTGTAATTCTCTTTAAGCCACTTAACTTTTCAATGGCTGTTTCCTTGTCTTTCTTCAGCTTCTAGAATATTAAAGTTCCTTTCTCTACAAGAATGAAATGTGTATTCCTGAGAATGACCAATTCTTTTCTGCCTTTTCCTGTCCTCCTTATGTATTCTCCAAAGATGTAAAAATAACTGGCGTGGCTCTTTTCCTACCTCTCCTGTGTTTTTCTACCTGTGCTGTGCACCTTTGTTACTGTCATTCCTTCCTTATAGTCCACACGTGCCTCAGATTTTCAGCTGCCCGCACTTTTTATGTTAGTAGCAAAACTGTATGTTGTTTTTTCATGTTGCCCAGCACAGTCTGTCATGCATTACAACTACGGGTAGGGTAACCTAGTATGATGTAGCTTCTTGTAGCGAGAGACTTTATTTTCATGGCTTTTCTAATACCAATTCACAGCTACACCCATATACAGGATCTGTAGTCCGTTTATGACAAGTCCAGTCCAGTGCTGGCAGACTTGATTCTGTTTCAGTAGACAAGAGATGAAACTTATTATCCCATGTCAACAACTTTTGGTGACATATCTAGGACTTACGGGTACCAGGGCTCCCCACTTAAGCTCCCATTGATTTGGGGTAGAGTGAAGACAGACGTTATGGATCTTAGGGTTGGGAAAAACCACAAGGTGTTCTTAGTTGGAAACAGTTGCAACATGTTTTTGAAGGAGACTTTGAGATTTCTCTAACCTGTCCCTATAACTCCTTGCTAAGTGTAGCTCAGATCTGCCTGAAACTCACAATACAGTAGGCTGGCCTCAAGCTAAAGGCCTCCAGCTGCAGTCGCTGTGGTTACCAGAGTGTCACCATACCCAGCTTTGCTTTTTCTTCATAGGTTATTTTGTGAGGCGAAAGAAGGAAGCATTTTATGCATTTACTTAAGTTAGCTATTTCATGTCAGTAGTTTAAGGGACTATGACTGGATTACTTTCATCCCTGTCTTGGGGTCAAATGATTAAGAAGATATTTTAAACTAAATAGTAGGACCTCTGCTCTTTCAAGAAATTCATTTAGCCTGCTTTTTAAATTTATGAGGAAATTCTAATTTCTGATTGTTTGTTTTGGTTTTTTTTTTTTTCTTTTTTTTTCTATTTGAGTTTCATTACCTCATGTGAGCTCCCAAAGAACAGTATACCTACAGCTAGGAATATAAACCAGTGGAAAGGCTTAAACACTTGGAGTTTTATTTTCTCATTCAGCTTTATGTTTTATACAGACAGTAGCACTCCTATATTAAATATCCCTACTTTTTGAGGTTAAAAAAAAAAAAGAAAATGCAATAAATTAATATTTTACTGAAGCCCTGAAGTATGTTAACTTAAATGTTATAAGATGACCAAATGGAAAATCTGTAGCAAAACAAAAAGGAATCCAACCCACTCTTACTGAATCTAATCAAATTAAAAGTGAAAAGATGTCACCCTGTTGCTAAGTGACACAGACACAGCTCAGCCGCTTACACTACTTACTGTTGAAGTTAAATGATGACATCTTCAGAGTACAAGGCAAACAGTAAAACTAGGAAACTGAGTTCTACTCATTGCTGTGACGACAAAGAAACCACCTAAACAGCTGCCCCATGATCAAGGGGGGAGGTTTTTATTGATGATGAGAGAGGGAGAATAGCCAGAGGCATCTGGAGGAGTCTGCCACTGCTGTGTTTCCAGGGGAAAGAGAAAAGGTGGGGACTGAAGCAGACTGGCAATTGCCAGGGATATGGAAGAACAAAAGGCAGCAAAAATGGTGGGAGAGTCCTGCCAGTTATAAGGGGTTGTATTCCAGGGGGGAGGCAGGCAGGTTAGCTGTAGCCTGGGATCGAGTGTGGGGCCCTGACCTGCTGGAGGGAGGCTTGTTGAAGTTAATAGAGAATTAGGTGCCCTTTGTGGTGATTGAGGGGCAGTAGTAGTAGATATGAAATTAGTAGCTTCTGGCAAGTAGAAACAAGGTTTCTGAGGAAGAATGAATGTCCAACCTATGCTGAGGCCAGACTGTCATCTCCTGGAGCTGGAAGCTGACAGTTACTGTTTTCAGTGGCCAGATGTTGACTTTGAGTCTAGTGTGGTATATGTGGGTAGAACCTCTGCACAGGGGAGCCAGAGACGTGAACAGCACTATAAATTTGAAGTCAGACTCGCCAACATAGTAAATCATAGACCAGCCAGGTCTACAAATCCTCTTAGAATTAATTAATTTTTGGCTTGGGAATCAGACAATGTAGCTTCTAAGTAAGTGCATTTATATCAAATCTGACGTTTTCTCTGTTTTGAGAGAGCAACCAAGAGAATCTCTTTGGTTTTTCTCTTTTTCTTTAGCCTTTTCTGTTTTACCCTTTGAAACACTGTCTCCACTGTGTAACCCCCACAGCTCATAATCCTCCTGCCTCAGCTTCATTCTTCTCTGATCCTTTTCTTTTCTCTTTTGCTTCTTGCTGTTGCTT
Organism: Meriones unguiculatus; assembly: GCF_030254825.1. Taxonomy (NCBI): domain Eukaryota; kingdom Metazoa; phylum Chordata; class Mammalia; order Rodentia; family Muridae; genus Meriones; species Meriones unguiculatus. The sequence continues at coordinate 79,413,993 of NC_083354.1, forward strand.
TTTTCTATGCCAACTGCTTTACTAAAATATAATTTACATATACTAAAAGCCCTGTAAATAAAAAATGTGCAGTTTAAAGAATCTGTGTGTTTGATAGACTATAGAAAAAAAGAAATAGATAACTGAAGTAAAGTTCAGTTTCCTTGCTATATAAATGCAACATCCCAAACAGTTCTGCCATTGCCTCTTTTCTTCTTCCTCTATGTTAGGGATTGTTCCATTTCACAAAACACTGGCCTCATTCCTTCATACCATAATTTATGTATTATTTTCCTACTTATATTTTTAAAGTTACAAGGTATGTTGCTTCAGTTAACTTTATACATAGTTGGTTTGTATGTGTGCAGGTAAACTGTAGAAGTTCCCAGGCATAACGGTGCTGGATTAAGGCCTTGTGTGTGACTTGGTACAATGCTGATTTGTTCCCCACTCACCTTTCCAGCATAAGCTCCACTCAATGGTCTCTTCAAGCTTTTCAGCCTGTGCTTCTCTGAGAAGTGAAACAGAATCCTGGCACTGTTTCTAACAGGCATTTCACATATAATGAAAAGTACACGTCTTCTACATGTTTCAGAGCCATTCCTGTTTCTCTTTCCATACACTTTCTGGCCCACTCTTTGCTCCCTTCTGGTTTTTCCCCAGCGGCCGTTGGTCCTTTCCTCAGGATGTACAGAGTTTCCACAGTCCTTTCTGCAAGTTACAAATATTGTTTCACAACCTCTCAAGTGTAATCTGAGTTTGCTTCTGGAGGTTTTTGTGCAGCCCTCTACTCACCCCCATCCCCAAAACACACACACAACGTGGTCTTATTATGTGCTTCTAAAGTGACCTTTCGATTGTAGGCTGGTTACAAAGGAAAACTTGAAGTGGGCAGGCATCACCGACCAGCCCAAGCTGGTTAGTGATAAATAAACCAAGAACATCAAGGAGCTGCAAATGGGAGGGCAAGTGGATCTCTGCCCAGGGAAGGGACCTCACCAAGTGGCTTTGCTGATCAGTTTGACAAAGATTTTGGAGTACCATTACACCAGCAACAGTTACTGTCCAGACAACAGAAACTAATGATTAAATGGCAAAACAAAGAGGCCAAGGGATTTATTGAATCTAACCCCTGCTAGCAATGCTCAGAAAACATAAAAGGTGAAGCAAAGCCAACTGAACATCCTGCCACTGTAATCAGTGCCTTGGAAAAATGGACTCCCCACCCCAACCTCCAAATAGGGTCTCATGTCATCCAAACTGGCCTCAAACTCACTATGTAGCCCAGACTAGACTTGAACTCATGATCCTCCTGCCTAAGCCTCCCAAATGTTGAGATTACAGATGATTAGCCAGATCTTGATAACAGAATGAGCTATGATTGTATCACTGTTTTTCAGGTCTGTAGTATCATTTGCTGTGGCCTAATAGGCCCATATAGAAACTTTTCATTGGCCAGATAATCTTGCAAATAATCACAAATGAAGCTGAGATCTTAGTTTAGCCAAAGGCTAGTGAGGAAGAAGCTTGTAGGAAGGTCTGGGCATTTCTCTGTCATAAAAAGTTTTGTTTTTGTTAAAGAAGATAGCCTGAGAGAAATGTCATGTTTTATTCATTCTAAAAATATGAAACACTTGAAGAATGAGTTCACATCAGTGTCTCATGCTATATAATGAGTTCAAGTCTAGCCCAGGCTGAGGTGAAATGGTTTCACATCTGCCTCTTACTGTTAGTCTGTTGCAGAAGTAATACTGGTGCATGAAGCAGTTTATTCAACATCTGTGGTTTCTATGGAAACAAACTTAATACTGACCCATATTCTCTGAGGTTTTTTGTCAACATACAGTTATATTCATGATGGAGAAGCCTTAGATCAGGTTAATCCAGTTTTGTTCCACAGTGAGTCCTGTTTTGCTGTGGCAACACCATCTATGTATACTGACTACACAGAAATATTGTGAATAGTTGTAAACTTTTATCAGAATTAGATATATGATTACTTTGTTTTCACTTCTCAACGTTCAAGTCGTGAATTTAAGTAATTTTTTTTATTTCACCTAACAATTACAGTGAATTTTATGTATGGAATTTCTTCAGTTTCTTTGAGAAAGGTGGAATTATTTCTTTCTACTGAAAAACAGAAAAATATTTGTTACACCTTAATGCTTGCACACACACACACACACACACGGGAAATTAGTTACATTTCAGCATTAGGCCATCTTCTAGAATTTCTTTCCCTATGTGTGAGGCTCCTAAAATGTTTAAAGCTCTCAACTATAATGCTGTGTTCCTGTTGAATCTGGGTAAATTCACTTTCAATGAGTTGATTGTTCATCAAAATAATTGAGTGGTGTTGCTAAGATGAGAGGTTTTTGTTTTTTGTTTTTCCAGGAAATGTTAGTACAAATGATTATCTTAGCTTTTCATCCTATGATAAAGTCTTTATTTTCACTTACATATATTTCCCCAAATGTTCTCCAATTTTATTTCAGGTTGCAACAAGGACAATGTCAGAGCAGGCTGCAGAAAATGTGGCTACCGTAAGTGTGCTGAAAAGCAGCGTTCTGTCTACTGGGATTGCTTTCTTGGGCCCTTGCTTCCTCAGGGAAGGATGACTTGGCATCCTGACATCAGCAGCTCTGTGTGTAGCTCCTGAGCCCTTCCCAGGATTTGTAGTTGACTCAGGAGGTGGTAATGGGGTTCAGAGGTTTAGTCTGTTATCATCATGGTGAGAAGCATGATAGCATTTAGGTAGACATGGTGCTGGAGAAAGAGCTGAGAGCCAGTTCTATCCCTTGATAAGCAGACAGCAGAAGGACACAACTGACTTGAGCTTCTGAAACCTCAAAGCCCACCCCCACAGTGACACACATTCTCCATACCTACTCCAACAGGGCCACACCTCCTAATAGGGCCACTCCCTATGGGTCAAGCATTCAAACACTTGATTCAAACCATATCAGACGTAAAATCTTATTTTAGTGTATTATTCTGAGGTTTAATAACCTTCATAGTTCTGGACAGTCATCTCCACTTTCTGTTCTGAATTGTTTTGGAATAGAAACTCCATCTGAAGCAGAAACTCTGCTCCCTCCTTTCTTTAGCCTTTGGTAATGTCTGCTTTTCTACGTAGTTCTGACTGGAGGAGCTATACACTGTCCTGGTGTCTGGCTTTTTCCCTGGCGTGTTTCTGAGTTAAGCCATGCTGTACAGCGTACACACGTTGACATTATTTCTTACGGCAAAATGCCGTTGCATTGTCTGAGTATACTACACTTCCTTTATCCTCCTGAGGCAGGTACTCAGTTGTCTCTATCTCTTGGCATTACAAATAATACTACAGTGAACATTGTTGGGGCCCTGATTTTCATTCCTGTAAGAATACTCTTAGGAGTGGGATTGTTGATTTGTCTGCAGGACTTTGAGAAGCCACCTAACTTTTCTTTACTGGCTACTTTGTATTCCTACTAGTAATAAATAAGGCTTCTCATTTTCCCATATCCTCACCAGCATTTATTACTTTTCCAATTTGATAGAATTTATAGATGAGTGATAATAAGAATATTTGATCAATTTACCTACTTCCAGCTACAGATCGGGTAAAAACCCTTGAATTTCCCAAGTGAAAGAGCTAATAGGGTGTCTTTTGTTACCTGTAACAAATATTTTCCAGCCAAACTTGAGTTTCTTCTTATGACTCTGTGCATTCAGCATGGACACTGATTGCCAGAGGACCACACAGGTTTGGAAGGTTAAAGCCAGTCCTCCAAGAAAGGGAGCAAGAATTCATACTGGTGACTTCAGTCTCTGGTGGTCAATGATTTAATTAGCCGTGCCCATTTATGATGGAAATCCATAGACAACCCTAAACTACAGGGTTCTTAGAGCGTTTTGAGTTGCTAAATATACTGGGGTTCTGAGGAGACGGCACACCCAGAATGAGTCACCCCCACAGACACACCCCGATATTCCTCTGTGCATCTCTTCCACTTAGCTGCTTGTGAGCTGTGTACATCAAAATAAAGTGCAGGTGGCAAGTTACCTGCTTCCTTTCACTCAGTGAACACGATAGTGAATTACCAGGGATGAGGAGCTTATGGGAACTCTGACTTCATAGCTGGCCAGTCTGTGTGACTAGCCGAGACTTCTGATTGACATCTGAAGTTGGGGAGCCTTGTGAAACTGAATCCTTAGTCTGTGGGGCTGCACTGAGCCTGGAAGGTGTCCAGACTGGGCCAGCAGGCTGTCCCGGTGGGTAGCGTGATCACCGCATTAGCCTGACTAGCTGACCATCCCTGCAGTGCATATAAATGTAGAAGGAAGGAGCTAACTCTGCGGACTTGCCCTCTGACCTCCATTTTCACACCTTGGTGCAGGTGCATGCCCCCTCCACACACACACACACACACACAAAGAAAAAAAAAGAAAGAAAAAAAAAAGAGTAAGTAAGATTCAGGAATGAATTGAATGGTATGGTAGCCAGGTAGTACCCAGAGAGTGAAGAACTAATCGTTTGTGTAGAAAGTTTGCTGTGGGAAGTGTTCTGAGCAGTTTAGACCATCCCAGTAGCTGTGAGGCTCTATTTCATTGTCGTTTTGATTTGCTTTTCCCCAGTAATTGGGAACTCGTATGCATTTTGCCCATTTGTACTTCTTTTCTGATTTGTTTGTCTTGCCTTCTTTTGACAAGGTCATGCATTACTGAGTTTTACTTACATACAGTGAGTAGGCTTCACACTCTCATCTATGTCCTTTTTTTTTTTTTTTTGATGGCAAAGCATCTAACAAGTTTCTTATTTATTTATTTTAATTACAGTTTATTCACTTGGTTTTTTATTTATTTTTTATATTAATTACAGGTTATTTACTTTGTATCTCAGCTGTAGCCTCTGCTTCTTTCCCTCCCAACCCCACCCTCCCTCTCTCATCTCCTCCCTGCTCCTCTCTAAGTCCACTGATAGGGGAGGTTCTCCTCCCCTTCCATCTAACCCTAGCTTATCAGGTCTCATCAGGACTGCATTATCCTCCTCTGTGGCCTGGCAAGGCTGCTCATCCCTCAGCAGGAGGGGGGTCAAAAAGCCAGCCACTGAGTTCATGTCAGAGACAGTCCCTATTCCCCTTACTAGGGCACCCACTTGGAGACTGAGCTGCCATGGGCTACATCTGAGCAGGAGTTCTAGGTTATATCTATGCATGGTCCTTGATTGGAGAATCAGTCTCAGAAAAGATCCCTGTGCCCAGATATATTTGGTCCTTGTGGCGCCCCCATCCTCTCCAGGTCTTATGAACTCCCCCGTCTTTCATATGATTCCCTGCACTCTTCCTATCTCATCTATATTTAATAAGTATTTTCCACATTCTGTTTTTCTTTTTCCTGGTAATATTCTTTGCGATTTTTTTTAAGTTTGACAAAATTAAATTTTATCTTTTCTTTTTTTCTTTTGGTGTTAAATCTAAGAGTTGCTAATGACAAATACAAAATGGCAAAGATTTACCTGTACACTTTCTTCTAAAAGTTTGGTGGTTTGGGGTTTCATGTCCGTTGATCCTCTTCGAATGTGGTTTTGCAGATAATGCAAGATGGGGGTCTGTGTTCTTACTTAATGTGTGGGAAGTCACTTGCCTCAGCTGCCTGCTCTTCTCCCCCTGAGTGACAAACACTCTTGGCAGAACTGTCAGCCATTGCATTTTTCTCTTCTGGCTACTATGGCAGATGTAAGGACAGGAAGGGATTGCTTCTCCTTAGCACATGGTTTCCTGGGTTCCAGCTATTATGGTCTGTTCTGTTGTCTCTGCAGTAAGGCAGAACATGATGGCAAATGCAGTGTGTGTCTACCTAACTGCAGACCGGAAGTAGAGAGAGAAGTACTGCTGGCATCCTTTTTCCTCTTTTATTCCATCTGGGCTTTCAACTTATGGGAAGGTACAACCCACATTTGGAGTGTGTCGTACTGAACTGGGTGTCTCACTGAACCCAGAGTTTGATGATTCAGCTACTCAGCCAGCTTGCCCTGTCTCTGCCTGCCAGGTAGATTACAAGTGGCCCCATGCCAACCTGACCTTTTTTTGCAGGATATATAGTACTTTGTTCACTGAGTCAACTCTCCAGCCCCTTACAGTCTAATAACTCTTTCCTCTGCATCATCTGAGAGTCTATATAGAAAACAAGCCACGAGAAGACAAATGGTTGGGGATACAATGATATCCTAAGCATCTTTCACTCACACCCAGTAAGAAAACTAACAGCAACAGACAAAAACCGAACTTCATTTGTAGTTTCACAAATAATTTGCTATGTCACTTTCATTAACATGAAGCTATAACAGTTGTGGGACTCCTAAGCTCACTTCAGTGCCAAGCATTTGGGTATAAAGCTAACAGGTGAAGTACGATTGGGTCAGGAGGAATTCTGGTCACAATTAAGCAAACTGGGCTACAGTCGAAGCCTTCTTTTCTGGGCCAAGTGTATAGCACTGGAGGGAAAGAATGTGATAATAGCAGGACCAAGCCAAGAAACCCAGCCCCAAATAAGGAAGGGCAACCCATCGCGGTGCTGGGATGCAGAGGGTCTTAAAGCAGGACTGCATGCTGAACACGCAGTGAGTCACACACTGAATGGCCTCCAGGGCCCTGACAGTGGCGGGATGGCTAGAGTGGAGCCTGTCACATAAAGCCAAGATTCCTACCCTACCTGGCAGTCAGGGATTAAGAAAATTTCACTTAACCATCTAGGAAAGTTAGCAAGAATGCTCATGATCTCTTTGGGAACCTATAAAATAGCAATTACAAGGAAAAGAACAATAAGGACTTGGCAACCAAATCTTTACCTTTTAAGTATAAATAATGAACTGTACAGTTTACATTAAGGTAGGATCTATTTTTCCAGTACTAAGAAATTACTGTTACAAAAATGGTCTTATAGGGGCTGATATTAGAGCTCAGTCAGTAGAGCATTTGTCGAGCGTCCTCTAAGTTGTGAGTTCAGTCCCTAGCACCATGCAAACTACAAGCACAGTGACTCACACCTGTAATCCCAGCGTTCTAATGGGAAGGGATAGGACTGAGGCAGAACTTCATAAAGGTTTAATAGAACCACTAAAATGCACACACTCTCCGTACCTTTCTCCCTCCCTCCCTCTCCCCCACCTCCTCTGTGTTTGTATGTGTGTGGCAACATCTGGACATCAGAGGAAAACTTTGGGAGTTTGTTCTCTTCTTCCACCATGTGGGTCCCAGGGATGGACGTAGGTCCTTAGGCTCAGTAGTAGCAAATGGCTTTACCTGCTGAATCATCTGGTCGGCCCGCTTTGTCCTTTTCACTCAGTCTACGACCCAGCCCACGGAATACTGTGTAGGATGAGTCTTTCCACCTCTACTAACCTAATCTAAACCCTCAAAGCATGCCAGAGGCTTGTCTTCAGGTGAGCCTCGAGCCTGGCAACATGAAGTTAGTGATAACCATCACAGTGAGCAATAACTGAAGTTTTCTATTTAGAAGAATTTTAGGGAAAATTATATTAGATTTAAGTATTTACTTTTTTGCAGCCTTTAGAGAAGTATTTTTAGTTTTGTTCATGCTTCTGCATCATGACCACGTTAGTGAGATGAAAGATAGAACCTTATGAGTTAGTAGTCAAGCCAAGGAGGAAACGCTACAGGGAAGGAATAAAATATGAAGTTTCATGTATGAGAGTGTGTTTTTGGTTACCCTAATCTAAATAATGTAAAATAACCTGTGGTTATAGAAAGAGAAAAGGCAGTGATTCGGTATTCTCAAATCCATGACAAGTGCCCCACTGTGATTCTTGACTTAGAAGTTCCAGTGCATAAGGGAAGAGTTCTGTTGGAAGACTGTGTTCAAACAAAAGCAAAGGGAATGTTCCAAACAGGTAGCAACAAGATGCAAGTTACAGCTTCGGTGTTGTTAGTGAACTTGTACTCCATTGCCTACTGTGAATCACCAAAACAAAGGGCACAGATATGCATGTAGATTTCCCTCTCGTTTCTTGTTTTCTTTTTTTAGCTGGTCATCTGACATTTGAGTGCCGCAACTTTCTCCGGGTAGACCCCAAAAGGGACATTGTGTTGGATGTCAGCAGCACAAGTAGTGAGGACAGTGATGAAGAGAATGAAGAACTGAGCAGACTGCAGGCCCTGCAGGAGAAAAGTAAGCAGTGCCTTCCCCCCTCTGTTTCATCATCTTGTCATGTCACACTTATATAAGTGTGCTCATCACAAAGTTGTCTTTCTTATTGCATACAAAGGCTGCAGCATAGGTAAGAATGTAGGCATTGACGGAAGGCATTGGCATAAAATTATATGCCAATATAATATCAATTCTGAGACCAGGAGGCAAGTCTTCTTCTGATTCCATACTTGGCATTTTGCTTTTTCCTCATTTACACTGGAATAAGATGAACATCAGACTGTCAGCTCCCACCGACAAATATCAGAGATTTTAGACAACCAGAAGCTTACTGGCAATTTTAAATACACAAAGAATCCTTGGCATGAACAAGCAAGAATTCTAAGACTACCAATATATAAGCCCTAGGAATTTCCTTTTTGCTTTTGGAGATATTCTTGCCAAGATTTATCTAAGTGGGAGAGAGGGCTCAGCAAGAGGAGCGCGTTGTGGATCCAGGGGAACTGAGTTCACTTCTCACCTCAGGACGCTCACAATTGCTTGTGCTCCAGGTGATCCTCCACCCTCTTCTGGCTTCCACAGGACTTGCACACATGAGGCATACAGGCACATAAGTAAAAGTAACTTTAAAAATCATTAAAAGATTAATATAAGACTTTTTATATTACTTTAAAAAAACAAAACAAACAACAAAAAATAGCTGCAGTTGACTATAAAGGAGGCATCTCTCCTTTTATAGTCCATCTTGTATCTAAAGCTTTGTTATTATAATGGGATAAACAGGAAGTTGTACACTTACAAACTTCACATTCTCTATGTAGCTATTATATCGAAGTAAAATGTTAACTTATTTAAAATAAGGATTTATACAGATTAAACTCATTATGTTTTAGGTTTTTGGAGTGCTTCAAACAGTAATTTCTGTATTATTCCCACTTGAAGTAAGAAAAGCAGCTAACTGAGGAATCCAGCTGAGCTGAAGCTTAATGCCACAAACTTTGTTCTTCATCTCCTCTTGCTGAAGCCCATTGTATGCTGTGTTTTCATTTCTACTTTTCTTTGACTCCTCTTCTTCTTTGACACAGAAGCTAGGTCAGGATGTGTTGTTTGATTATACATATTTTTAAGTTTTCCAATTTTCCTCTTGATACTAATTTCTACCTATGTATTATTGTTATCAGCAAGGTGCCCAATATGACTTCATTCTGAAATTTGTTAAGATATAGTTTATGAGCTAATGTGATCTTCTGGGGTTCCCTAGTTGAAAATAATTACCATTATATTGTCATTAAACATCTATGAAAGAAGTCATCTTGGAGGTCCTTGCTTTTACCTCTTAATCCTGTTTTTGTTGTCTTCATCGTTCTAACTGTAAACTAAAATTCACATATGTGTACACATGTACAAACTGCATATTAGGACATAGACTCATGGTGACTTCTTGGTGGGTTTTTTTCCACCACTTTCTCCCTTACAGGAATAAATGAAGAAGAGGAGAAGAAAAAGGAAAAGAGCAAGGAGAAAATTAAATTGAAAAAAAAGAGGAAAAGGTACATTTTAATGAGTTATTTACTTGTTGAAAACAAAAACCATAAGCTATTAATCTAGGAATGCTCACAAATTTTATTTTTCACATAGTCTAGTTCATTTACTATTAGGGTTTTCTTTATGAGAATAAGATGTTTAGTAAAATAGCATAGACGTCTATATTAGAAATTAGGAGTCAGAACTGAACTCATCACTCAGTCACTTTACCTCTTCTCACTGGAGCAAATCGAGGTCCTGATGAGGGTCAGCATTGCTCCCTTTTATACATTTGTGTTCTGGAGTTTATGCTTATAACAAGAGCTGATTTTAATTGGATGAACATCTAAAGCCTTATTTTGTGCTCATTTTGAAATTGGATTCTCAATGTCTATATCCTTTTATTACCATGACTAAGAAATTGCTTTATTGATAGAATTTTGTAAGCCCAATCTTTCTTCAGATCTTTCACAACCCTAACTAGCCATTTTTAAATTTTGCTGGTAAGACTTAACGACTGTTTAAAAGAAACTGATCAAATGAAGTGAGAGGCCAATCCTTCTCTGGTTATTGAGGATGGTCTTATTCTTACTAAAAGAAGCAGACATATTTGTGAGCATGTCATCATAGTTAGGTCTGGTCTGGACTTTATTCTCTCAGAAGTTTGTTTTTTGTTTTTTTTTTAACCTGGTGTTACCACTTTAATTCCATAATGCACTTGATTTTGTATATTTTAATACTTCAGAAAATTTGTGAGTTTGTAAACATTAGCTCACTTTCAGGTGTTAGGAGTTGAATAACCTTTAACAGAACTTCTAGATGCTTAGAGCTCAATTTCTGACTAGTGTATTGCTGTTTGTGCTATAGCAGCAGGCAGGATTGCTTACAGGAAACACAGAGCTATATAGTCTTCCATGTTCTGATATATTTGTATGTATATTTTTACATGTGTATATGTGTATATATATGCATACGTGCATGCTTATTTATATTATGCTACATTATTATTCATACCTGGCTGAATTATATTCAGACATGTCTCTGTCAAGCCTCACAGGCCTTAGGTCCTGAATCCCAAGCATCTTCATGAATGCACAGATAGCCACCTACTAGTGTGCTATGCCCAAACCTAGTTTTGCCTTAAAGATGAGAATCCAGGACCAAAAAGCTGAAGGAAAATGCTTTCTAAGATGCTGTGTGTGTGCAAATAAACAGACTAGCAAGAGAAAAGCAAGGAAGTTGAGGGAAAGCTTGGAGTCAGGGGCTCCCCAAGCCATTCCTAGAGACAGGGAACCCTCCACCCTGCAGCCTATGGTCTGTCTTGAAGTTTCTGAGTTTGGATTTTAGTCCCAATATTTAGATTACTGAGCTAACTTTAAAAAAAAAAAATTAATTAAGATATAATTATAAAATTTCTCCTATATTTTTCCTCCAGCCCTATACCAACCGTATACCATATATCACTCCCCAGTCTTTCTTAAATCCATGACTTCTCTTTTAAAAACTTTCAAATATATTTATATTTCTATATAAATAGAAATATAAGAGATAGAGAGATAGATCGACTCCTAAATATATAAATATAACTTGCTCAGTCCACATAATGTTACTTGTATGAATGAACTTTTAAGAAGCCTTTTGCATTTTAAATTAACTCAGTTTCTGTGTTGTCACATATATTTTTGTTTGTGCTTTACATGAGATCTAAAAAGGTGACTTGGTTGTTTGTTTCTTTAACCCCACCCTGCATGCCTATATCTGGGAAGACAATTTTATGGGTGTTCCCTCAATTTTGTGTTTAAATATTAGAAAAATATAATGATAAATTATCTTCATTCATCTACATGCTGTATTCATTTAAAAACACCCTTTCTGAAACTAATAAAAATTACAAGGAAATACAAGTGTTCATTTCTATCACTCTGCAAGCAGAAGGATCAAGTTCATTATCATGAAAAATCACAGGCATTACAAAAGTGCTTTTATTTTGTTAATTTGCAGCTCTTACCCATTCACACTGAGGAACAATTAGGATCCTTTTTATATTGAGCCCTAATTGCATCCTTTTGTGACTTAAGAGAATATGCTAACAAGTTTTCACTTACAGGCGCGGGTTGTGTGCATGAGGTCAGCGAGCTCTGCTTCAGTTTCCCCTGTAACATTTTGAAGGGCAGGCAGCCCAGCATGCAAGCCTGTGACAACCCCAGAAAAATGGGGAATTCTCAGCGAGTCGAAAGCCCATCGCATTAACTCAAGTTGAACAAAATGGAGACTGTAGCTTTATCAGCTTCTGTGACCAAGCAGCAAAAGTTTTGAATTTGCGTTTAAAGAGAATAGGAAGCTGCTTTTCAGTACCCTTCCTCTCCCAAGAACTGAGGCAGCTCAGACCCTACTCAGAGTCTCCAGTGTAACTGCAGTGTCAGTCACTTTGTGTTCTTGCCCATAGGTCTTACTCCAGCTCCACCGAAGAGGACTCTTCGAAACAGAAGAAACAAAAGTATCAGAGAAAAGAAAAGAAAAAGGAGAAAAAAAACAAATCAAAAAAAGGAAAACACCACAAAAAGGAAAAGAAGAAGAGAAAAAAGGAAAAGCGCTCTTCCCTTAGCCGTTCTGAATTCACCAAAAAGTAACTGAGTCTTTGGCCTCACTCAGGAAACGGAAGAATTCAATTTTTTTTTTTTTCAATTATTGTACCTTCCTTGGAATTGCTATATAATTATACTTCGCGGCAAATCCCAGCCTCTTCCATAAAGACATTTTCACAGGTTGGGGCCCTTATCTCTCTGCCTGTCTGTATTAAATCCATCTTCCTACTTGACAGCTGTGCCTCAAGTATAGATATGTGTATATACAAAGCACACCATTTTGGCTATTTGTGTCTCTGTGTGTTAGACTAGTGCTGTTGCTTAGTCAGTTAACTAGCACATGGCTTTACTGCAGTCAAACAATCTACACAGCAGCTCCTGTGTCTTGTCTGCCCTCTGTGATGAAGCTACTTTGGTGGCAGTGACTTGCTCTTGATACTTAATAGCTTTATGTCCTCTGTAATGGTATGAAGAGAGTGAGGTTCTTCACTGTTGTTTTTAAAATGTAGGCTTTTTAAATAATATCATTAAGGAGAAAACTGCTTTAATGACCTTAACTAGTAAGTTTTTAAACGAACAGGAGCTACAGGAAGATAATAATGAAAGTATTTATAACAAAGTCATTGTTTTATGAAATGCATGTTTTTAGTACTTGCCTCATGTTTTTATAACAATTAAAGTATCCCCTTTTTAAAGAGGGATACTTTGGCTTACTGGAAGGCCTGGCAGGGAGATTCTGTGCTGGTCAGGATTATTAGGGTAGCTGGCAGGGAGACTCTGTGCTGGTCAGAATTATTAGGGTAGGCCCTGGGTTGATTTACCAGTGTGCCATATTGGCATGTCTCACAGCGATACCTCAAACAGAACTTTTTGTGTGGAAACAGCAAAATTCTCATTAAACCTGATTTTTATTATATCTAATGTGTATGATGCTTGCATGTATGAATATTATAGCAGTTTTTATAAATGTTTTCATATTTGTTTATTTTTTTGAAAAGCTTTTGGTGTGAGTTTCACACTGAACTTCTGGCTTCACAGATAATCAATGTTAATATTTCCTCTTTCGCTTCAGTTACATCTTAGCAGCACTGTGAAAACTTTTTAATTAAGATTTCTATTCTATACTTTTTTAAATTGAAAGGTAGCATCATGAAAGCCTTTGTATAATAATGAAATTTGTATATGAATAAGCATTTTCAATGACATATTGAAATTAGTAGATTTAAATGTTTCTTACATTTTTATTTTCATGGTAATCAGTGTAGGGTGGTTTAACATGTAGTATTCTCTAATCCCAACAAATTAACTCATTCTGCCATAAAAGCATTGAGAACCGACGTGTTAGCATAGAGCAGCACCGAAGTTTCTAAGTTACCTTGCTATGGTGCACTTCCACATCTTAAAATTGGTAAGTAGAGACGTAGCTGCGGACCATTTGTGGCCATAAGATCAGACATGTACACTTGGCCTTGCGTGCTGGAGAGCTTTACCAAGTCTACCCCTACCCAGCACCCATGCTGCCATTCTCTGGCGACTCCCATAATGTACCCTCGCCTCTGCTCAGATTCCACAAAAGCTACACCTCCCCCCTTCCCCAACATTGCTTCCATGAAACGCGCACAACTTCAGCTTTTTTTCATTTTAAACTTTAAAAAGAAAGAGCAAATACTGCAGAAATAAATGGCCTTGTCCCATTGCGTGTGTGACATTGTTAGAAATGACAGCAGTTGTAAATGAAGAGTTCATCAAAATTGTAAGTTTTATTTCTGTTAATTGTAAGAAAATGTAAGTTGACCTTTAAGGGTTTTCTCCCCCTTGGGTTGTGACACAGCTAATGATTCAGAAGTGTTATATATAATCAGCCCCCTCACTCAGTAATCTACAGAAAAGAAAAGATTTTGATGGACCAGTCATTTCCCTCAGAAGTAATCTTAACATTATTAATGTCCCTATCACATTAATATTAATAATTATGAGGTATCTCATCTGAGTAAAAGACACTCCTTTTTTATTAAAGAAAGAAATTGTTGTTACTGCAATGAGAGGCAAATCTCGTAAACACCTAGGAATAGTCATGAAATTTCTTTTTAGGCACCGAGACACAGAAAGCAAACTTCATTCAGTATTAACAGTCCAGAAGTGCCAGTATGGTAGTCCTATGCAGCCTGAGCCCGTACCGCCTTCATCACGCTCCATCTCCCTTCCCCCTCCGGGCAGCCTTTGGCCATACCACCCTGAGCACATCTATCCCAAACTCCCTGTGTCACCCACACCAAAGTCATTTATCTTCTGGGGCCTTGGTGGCTTTTGCGCATGAAACCTCAGATCACTTCTAGCCCTTAATGTATCTACTCATAGATAATATTTCAGTGAGATTCAGATAATATTCTTTTTAGCAAATATTATAGACACAGCCAGCATTTCTGTGAAGGTTGAATGTATTGTTATGAGTACTAAACATACTAACCTTCATAGATAAGTGGTATCCGCTTAGTTATATTTCATTTTCATCAAATGCAGACAGAATTTGCGTGTAGATTTCTGTCTGTAGCTAAATTATCTGAACACTTTGAAGCTATTGCTTTCAGAAAGCTGACAAGCCTGCTCCTAGGCTTCCCCATTCTTTATTTTATTTTCATGTCTGTTGTCTAGAAACTCTCAAGGGTTTTTTTTGTTTTTTCTTAGTTTCTCACATTTAGCACATCTCTTACCCCTATAGTTCTTGGAGAACAGGACGTTGATAAGTGATAACTTGGGCAGTTGTGTGTGTGCCTGTATTTATGACAGTCTAAAGTTAGAAGATTCTAGGTTACTGTCAGCCTTCTTACTACTAGCTGTAGTCTGTGCCTGTCTGCTTCCCTGAAGAGCCCACCATCCAGCCCGTAGGAGTACGTTTGGAACTGTATCCACGCAAGTAACAGACCTGAAGATTCCTGTGAAGAAACACAGATGCGGCCTGACTTAGTTTGCAGCACTGAGAGGGCCGGCTGAGAGGACAAAACACCTGGATTGTCCAACATTAAAGTTAAGAGGAATCGGGCCCTTCCTGACGAGTGAATGCTGGGAAGACAGCAGTGGCCTACAAATGAGCTGTGTGCCTGAAAAAATGGAAGCTTGGCGTGGCTAGTGTGTCTGTGTAAGCACCCGGGTGTAAAAGCCAACACACCATTTCAGGTTCCTGGTGACCACGAGGAGGACTTGGACTCCATGTTTGGGAACATACGTTTTTACTCTCTTGGTCTTGAGATGTTACAGTTTTAAGGAGGGAAATGGCTTTTACTCAGGTTTGATCTCATCTGTTTCATAATCCTGTTCTATACTTTTTTTCTATACTTTTTAAAAGATGAAGTTGCCGTCATTAAAAGTCATTAAAGATAATTTTAGCATTTTATGCTCTGTTGTTTATAAATTATGCTTGTATTTCCTAAAACATAGTAATAATAAAAATTTTAAAGCCTTATTGTACCATCAGATAAATCTCAAAATTTCAAAATCTAATTTCATGTTTAATTTTATTCTTGACAGGCTTAAAACTATCACTGCGTTGATATTGGTGAAGCCCAAATAATTAATTTTTGAATATATTTTTCAATGTACAGACTGTGCCATAATTAATTGAGGCTTCTTGCTTTTCATATTTTGATTGGTTTTTGAAGCACTAACACTTCAAAGTTACAGAGACACATAACTTGGTCCTTTCAGGTAAGTGAGCTGCCTCTGCAGGTCATGTGTCAAGGAGCCAGCTGGTCACCATACTAGGTTTCAAACTGGACTGTTGGTATCTAAGAACAGAGGTGACACTAACCCAGATGCTAAGGCCAGGGTCTTCTGACCTCACTCATGCCCCTCCCTTCAGCTGCTCTGTAAGAGCTCAGCACAGCAGAGGTCCAGGGTCCCTCTTTTGGATGCTGTTTATGGTGTGCTACTTGACTTGGCCTCTCCCCCAAATATGGAGGGCGTGGGCTCCAGTCTTCATTTCCTCTTCATGTCATTTATGGCCCTGCTTCTTCCAGCAGTGAAAGGGAAGCTGCACCAGCGCCCTCACTAAACACTCTCCACCTAGACACCCACCGGAGGTGACGTACTAATATACTGCTCCTGTGTGTCAAGGTCGCGTGTTTTCTGGTGCCCTCCATACCACACCCCAGTTTTGGGAGACAGGATTTCTCTGTGTAGCTGTGGCTGTCCTAGAACTGGCTCTGTAGAACAAGCTGACCTCAGACTCACAGATGTCTGCCTCTCTCCCTGCCTTGCCTGAGTGCTGGGATTAAAGGCATGTACCACCACACCGCACCCCAGCCCCAGATGGTGTGAGTGCTGTATGGGTTTGAGGCCAGCCTGGTCTATAGAGCCAGACCCAGGACAGCCAGGGCTATCCACGGAAAAACAGCTTCAAAAAGCCAGTAAATAAAACAACTTAAAAAGATCAGCGAAAGCTCTGAGCCTGCACAAAATAAGTGAAATGCATTTGCTTTTCTGATCCCAAAAAAAAATTTATAATTAAAAATTGTATAATTAAAATGTCTTAACTTACAAAATCCACGTACTCGCTAGCACATTAATTTTTAACCTTGGCAAAACTATAAATAGAGAAGTAGCACATATTATGGTGATGACCTGAAAGTCCTTTCAGTATGGCCAAATGTAATCACTTAAATAAAATTTAAGAAATGAACATGTATCGATTCTGTTCCATAAGCCTCATTTCAGGTACCCAGTAGCCACTTAAGTTTGGTGGCAATAGTGTGAGACTGCAAGTAAGAACCTTTTTATCCCCTCAAACATTACACAGTACCAGTCTAAGAGAAACCTATAATTTTGATAGCCATAACAAAACGTTTCTACCCCTGAGCTTTGCACGCCCAAGAATAACGAAGCGTTCCTTCTTGGTAGCAAACCGAAGAAGCCGTGCTCAGCACATTTTGAAAGACCAGTCCGCCAGCCATGAAAACCTTCACTGCAGATGTGTGCAGAGAAGCAGCCTTTTAAAACTATTGTCTGTATTCTTAATAGATATATTTATGAAAAAAAAATCTTTTTTTGAGATGTAAACTCCAGAAACTATTTAATATGTTAGATGGATGTTTCTCAACCTTCTTAATGCTGTGACCCTTCAATACAGCTCTTCATGTTGTGGTTACCCCAACCATAAAATTATTTTTGTTGTTACTTCATAGCTATAATTTTGCTGCTGTAATGAGTCGTACTGTAAATATCTGTGGTTTTGATGGATGGTCCTGGGTGACCCCTGTGAAAGAGTCCTTTGACCCTCAAAGGGATTGCGACCCAGAAGTTGAGAACCTCTGTGTTATGTGGTAGCATGAGACAGAAGTACATTGAGTATTTATGAAATCTAAATAAATCAGCCACAGTTTAATAAGCCTTTTTGCCTTTAGTATTTTGTGTCAGCTTATGAAGCACCTGCTGCTCGTAAGCTACCGAGGGACACACTAGTGGATCCATGGAAGGGGAGCCCCACGGTGTAAGCCAGAGGTGAGCTACTTCAGCATGGAGCATGTCAAAGTGCTGCTTGAGCCTACTGCTGGTCTTCAAACGCCTTGTTACAACTTTGGTTACAGACATTCTTCAGGAAATGTACCAACGGGGGATCTGTCTTGAATACTTGAAGTACAGGAAGTACCCATGTAGTGCTTGTTTTAACGCTCTTTTTTAGTCTGGGGTTCCTTAAAGCCTCTCCCTTTCAGCCCCCCAAACCTAGCCAGGAGAGAGAAGGTTAGAGGGGAAAGGAGTCGCAGACCTCTTCACTTCTTCTGGCTGTCTAAGGTTGATGTGTTCTTTTGAGGCTATACCAATCCTGTCAACAGCAAACGTAGCAAGCAGTCTCCTCCATCTCTCTCCTCCAAGCCCCGGTGCCCCAAAGCATCTCTTGGCCTCTCCATATGCCACACTTTCTCTTTCCAGGCTCTCCTATTTATGTCAGTCATAGTCCTGGACCATGACCCTCTCCATGTAGCCCGAGGCAGTCCATTACCAGCTGGCAAAGACCATGCCCCACAGGAAGCAATTATCAGCTGTGAACACACTAAAGCCCAAACTAAAGTCCCACACTTGGCATTAAAACAAAAACATATTTACATAACATAACTGAGTTTTTAAAGAAACCAAAACTTTCATTCCATAACCATTGTACAGATTTATGTGGTGATACATTTGCCATTGAATATTATCTTTTGTGAAGGTAATATGTTCTTGTTACACACACACACACACACACACACACACACAAATCCCTCAAAAACATTGATTTCTTAGAGACTTGAGAGCCTTTGGTTTATGAGACAAGTCCCCCCCCCCCCCGCCAATTTACTTACCCATATTATCTATCAGTAATATCATACATTAAATAATTTTTAAATGTTGGTAATGAAACAAACCTACTTATTGTGTTTTGCTGAGGTCGGTTCACCTCTGTCTTCGCTGAACTCTTTATTTTGAGGAAATAGCATAGTTTTGTGTCATGCAGAAACTTGACAAGGTAAAGTTATGCACGTGAACAGTTATAAAAACCTTGATGAGCATTTAATAAATGAATTAAGACTGCAGCTGGTCTTGCTTTGTCATCAGAAAATTTTGGAAAAGTGATGTGAGAAGCCGATTTAAAATGCATCCTTGATGGGTGTGGTGGCGCACGCCTTTGATCCTGACACTCGGGAGGCAGAGGCAGGAGGATCTCTGTGAGTCGGCCAGCCTAGTCTACATAGGGAGTTCCAGGATGCTCAATGCTTTGTAGATAGACTCTGTCTTGAAAAAACAAAAATCAACAACAAAAAAACAAAACAACGACAACAAAAAAATATATATATATTCTTTGTTTTTATTTTTGAGGTTATTTTTTTGCATTCTTTATTCTTAATGCTCCTTTTCTCCAATAAGCTTTTAAAACAAGGATTTTAGCTAATAGGAAACATTGATTTGTGTTGTATCCATTGTTTTTTCTTGAGTGACATCATCAGCTTCATAGAATGTCTCATTTGTCGAATTTGATGCTGCATTGGAAATGAGGCCTTTGCTTTTCCTATTTAAGTTACCTGCAAATACACAACACCAAATGAAACGATTAGTCAAACTTATGACATGAGATTCGTCCTTTCAGAGTTTGTGCTTGAAGTTGTTATGATCGTATTGCAAATAGGGGGTCCTGAAAATACTCTATAGATGAGTGAGAACCAAGTTCGTTCAGCACGATTTTGAGCCATTCATTGTGAAAGTGAAAGGAGATATTCACAGAGCTGCAAACTCTGTTTCTGTATTCTCTCTTTGCGCCCTGTGAGAAAGCACACATTTCAAAAGGAGGTAACAATTTCACGGTCACTGAATGAAAGTGTCACTGTCCCTATCCTACATATAAATAGAATACACTGCATTAAAGCTAATCATGATAATTTCAAGAATCTGAAGGCTTTGCCATCATGAGCAATTTGGTTGTGAGTTTTTAAAAAGAGCACATTCATTCCACAGTCCAATTCATACCCACTGCATATAAATCCATAATAAACCAGGGCTGGGGAAGTGGCCTTCACTCCCCAGCACTTGAGCTGACAAAGGAAGAAGTGGGTGTCGTTCTGTGGCTTGATACTGTGCTTGTACCTTATACAAGGATCTATTTCAAATGCAAACATTTCAGTGTGGGGGGGAGGGCTCTGAAAACGTCAAACCAAATGCTGGTTTATTGACTGCTACGTATTTCCTCATCAATGCTCACACTCTTCAATTTGTAATATTTAAATTAAGTTTTCAAGGCCTTCTCCCTACTTCATCATGTACAGATTTTGTGGGTTTTTGTTTTGTTTTGTTTTTTAATAAAAAAAAAGGGGGGGGGAGGGAATCTCAGGGTGTTATTTTCTAACCTAGTCATTTGGATGCTCTGAGTTGTCTCTGTTCCGGCAGCTTTGGTTTCCATTATGTATATCTGCAGCAAAAGCTAGAGGAAATCACTGAAACTGCCTACCACTTTCTGAGTTGTACAAGCTATCGAAATACATTCCACTGTTAAAAATTCTGCATCCCTCCTTCGCACTTGTAAAAGCCCTTGTTTTCCCAGCCCTGACTCATTATTTACTTGGCTTCCAGATCCTTCTAAACATGTTAGCTTATCAAAACAATTTCCTAGGTTGGCTTCTAAAACCAAAGCCATTACCCCTAACAAAGCAATTTCCTATTCGAATAAGAAAAGATTGGTTGTAAACACTCCAGAATTTACTCCAGTAAAAATCCCAAAGACATTCAGTGGGTTTCCCTCCAGCAGTTTAAAGTAATTGGAGGCACAGAAAACAGCAAGTAAAGCCCAGTGTGGACAGAGTCCCCTTGGGGTTTTTATGAGTAGGGCCCACCTCAGCAACCTTTCATAGAAACTATTTTCTTACCCAGCCAAGTAGGAATAAAGCCTTCTATTGCAAGGTTACAACACGGATTTGAATTTAAGTAAGAAACCTGTAATGCCATTTAAGTGCCAAGGATTTGTTACACTTGGAGAGTTTTTCTTATTTAATTCCTATTCTTCAGTTGAGCACAAATTGCCAAGACCCACCATCACAGTTCTTCCCTTCAGTTCTTTGTGCTGAGCTTTCATGTTTCCATCCATATTTCATTTTAGTCTGGCTATTGTACACCTTAGCCTTCCTTTAATCCTGTACACCATAGGCTGGCACTTAAGGCTTTGCCCTTCAGAAAACTTAAATCCAGTTCATCCAACAAAATCATTCTGCCTGATCTTATTGCAGCTACGCCAACATACTTGTTCTGATAACAGTTAAACTTGTGTTTACCTCAGAGCTGGTCCTCAGGGCAGGGACCAACTCATCATGTAATTGTGAACTTGGGTCTTGACAGCCATTTCAAAACAGGAAAAGAATATTGGAGAGCCCTGAAAGTCCTTGTCTCCTGGCCACCTACTTGGTAGAACTGTGATGGAGCTTTCCTGCCATTACCCATCCTGTTTAACCTAGCTTCTGGGCTGCCGCCCTGGAGCCCTAACCAGCTTCCAGAGGCTGGTCTAACCCGATAGCTTTGGGAGACAATTTTAAATCTACACCCAAAGTCATTTTGTTGTTGGTGGTGTTTTTTTTGTTTTTGTTTTTGTTTTGGTGTTTTTTTATTTGTTTGTTTTGTTTTTCAAGACAGTGTTTCTCTGTATAGCCCTGGCTATCCTGGAACTCACTTTGTAGATCAGGCTGGCCTCAAACTCAGAGGCCTCCCAAGTGCTAGAATTAAAAGCGAGTACCATCACTGCCTGGCTCATTTTGTTATTGTTGTGTGGTGGTGTTTGATTTTTTTTGAAACATCTTCACTATGGCCCTGGCTGGCCTGGGCTTGGAACTCATAATCCTCTTGCCTCAGTTTCTAAAATACTGGGATTACGTTATGCCTGGCTAATATTTACTAAATCTTTAAGTAGATATTTGCAAATATTTCACAATGAAAGGTTGATTTGTGTTTTGCTTCCTGATTCCAGCATCAGCTTTGGATGCTTGACCCTGTACTCTAAGGGGCACAGTTAGCACTCATAAATGCTCTATAGTACTGACTGTTGAGTAATTTGGTTGTCTACATTCTAAGGAAAACAGTCTTGGGAATTCTCTGATTGCTGTTTAAAATTTAGAAAGATCCTTTTTTAAGACCCATGAGAGGCTTAAATATTTTTAAAATTTACACTTGTGTGTGTGTATTCGTGTGTGTCTCATAGATATGCATGTGGAAATCAGGGAGAAACGTGTGGGAATTGTTCTTCTTTCTACAGTGTGGATTCCGGGATCCAACTCAAGTCCTCAGGCCCAGCATCAAGTGCCTATGCCTGCTGTCCTACATTGTTTTCTGTTGCTATGCCCCGACCAAAAGCAACTTGAGAACAAGAGGATTTTTTTGGTTCACATTTACAGGTTATGGTTCCATCATTGAGGGAAGTCAGTGTAGGAACTCAAAGAAGATAACTGGCTCATGCTCAGCTCTCTTATACAACCCAAGCTCACCTGCGTAGGGATGGTGCCACCCACAGTGGGCTTGGCCCTCCTACATTAAATATGAGGGTTTAACCTAGTCAACTGTAATTTGTTATGCCATGTTTGGCATATGGTTTCTCACATAGCTTGAGCCCAACCTGATCAAGGAAGTTTGCCAACTGAGTCTCTTTCCAGGAGACTCCTTGAGTGGTTTCTTATGATAGTCAATCCAAATTATTCTATTTTCTACCAATATCACAATGAATTCTTTAAATACTTTTGTGAAATAAAATATTACTTAGTAGAGTCAGCAGTCCAATTTAACGACTTTCCAGCATTTTCTCCGGAGCATTAAGTGTCTAGTAAAGTGGCTCCCAGGTTTATCTATAAACTTCCTATAAAACCATGAAAATACCACTTGGCTAGTTCAAAATTTTAGAGTGTGATTCAAAAGTTCATTGGGGAGCATAAGCATTACATATAAAAAAAAAGCGAAGACGTTCTTAAGAGAAGCTTAATGGAAGGAAGGAGATGAATCCTTGACGTTAAAATAGTGAACCACAGTGATTTTAAAGTCTATCATAACTTAATAATCACAATAAACAATTTAACAGAGCACAGTCTAAGAAAAGACCTCAGTACTTATAGCAGTTTTTGGCAAGTGACCATTTAGGTTGACGATAGAAAGACATTGACTTGACAGATATTTGGACAACTGACTCATTTGGAAAATTAAAAAGGCAGATTTCCTACTTTGCTTCTGGAGAGTTAGTAAAGCTCTAAACACACACACACACACACACACACACACACACACACATGCATATATAAGAACATGATTACAAAGAACATGAGCAGAAACAAACTTTCCTTTCTGAGGAAGCAAGAGCATCTTCTCAGAAGAAACACAAGACCATTTCAAGTCAGTCTAAGGATCATTTTGCTCATGAGCACAATAAATGTTTATATGATTTTTTTTTCCCAACTTACTCTCCGTATTCTATATACCTATATAACGGAGTCTTAC